>NC_092507.1:121007127-121317484 GCF_047511675.1 Marmota flaviventris | reverse complement strand
GATGGAACTATGATGAATAAAACTGCATAGCTAGACTACCAATAAATTTCAAAGTATCATTACAGGGTTATTAGAGATAGTTTCCCACTAGACTTTGAATAAGGGATAAAAAGTGAATATGGCAAGCGTCTAACAAAGGAATAAAGCTGAAGTGTAGGAAATTTGAAGATACAACCTACCGTGAAGCAGTTTACAGATGAAGAATATGGAACCATAATAAAACTGTGAAAAGGTAACTCACTAAGTGATGTGGAAACAATATGCAATTATCATATAAAAGAAAATTGTTATATATACATAGCAGGAAATAGGAGGAACAATTTTTTTACGTAAACTGATCTAGTGGGTGGAGAGGGTCACCACATGAGCAAGGCAGCAGTCATACGTGAGGTCAGCAATAACTTCTGCTGATAGTGGTAAAGGGGTTCTTGGAGAAAACTTATCAAAAGTTAGAACTTAGTGTTTCACAGAGATAAAATAACGTATTCATGTATTCACTCAAATACTTGGAAATGCTAATTGCAATCTTTTTTTTTTTTAAAGAGAGAGAGAATTGTTTAATATTTATTTTTTAGTTTTCGGTGGATACAACACTTTTATTTTATTTTTATGTGGTGCTCCTTAGCACCAGTGAACCCAGTGCCCCGCGCATGCCACATCCCCAGCCTGCTATTTGCAATCTTCATCAGTTCCCAGGCAGCTTCTTATAGCTTTCTGGTCAATTTCAGGGGCTAAAGCTTCGGTCCAGGATAATTAAAAGACTCTTCTACCTCATCCACTCTGACCCAGCACCCTTGTCCTAGGAACCTGCCGAGGGGAGGAGTGGGTGGGTTTGGTCTTGCATGTTCCTGCATGTGCTCTTCCCTGGGCTCCCCTCCTTCTTCACGTCTCTGGGGCATGCAATCAGGAATGCTTTCCAACATCAGAGGCGCCAGGCAGCCCTTTCATGCGTCCCTCACTGTTCTTCACTCACGGTGCCAACCTGCAAGGCCTCTGGCTCCACACACCAGGCCTCCCCCGGATACATCTGTCACACTAACTGTAGTCACCACCAGCCTCGCTGAGCGTTTTGAGTGGATTTTTCACTTAGCCTGGGAAGTGGGAAAAACAAACCCTCCTCATTCACCAGTGGAGAAAAGAGAAAAAAAGCCACACTATTTCCTCAAACATGCCAATTCCTTACTCCAGGATATAATGAGAGTAACTTCTTGGTGCTCAAGATGCAGACGCTTCGAAGCCCGTCCTTTAGAAATTGCCTGGACTTGTTGCTTCCCCGAAGCCTCAGGGAATCTCCACCCACTCTCCAAAGTTGGCTGCACCCTTCCTGGGGAGGGCATGGGGCCTTTCAGCCTATTTCCACCTGTCTCCATCTTGCCACCTCTCCATGGGAACTGTAATTGTACAGGGGCCAGTTTGGTTCCTAAAGGGGAGACTATTCCCCTCATCTGTTATTATAGCTGAATTATGTCTCCTCAAAATTCATATTTTGGAGTTCTAACTCTAATACCTCAGAATGTGACTGTGACTTGGGGTAAGGCATGGAAAGAGGTAATTTAGTTAAAATAAAGTCATTGGGCTGGGCTCTAACCCAACCAGACTAGTCTCCATACAAGAAGAAAATAGGACACAGGCCCAGAAGGATGATGGCCCTCTACGAGCCAAGGAGAGAAGCCTCAGGAGGAACCAGCCATGAACGTCTTGATGCTGGACCTCAAGTCTCCAGGATTGTGAGGAAATCAATCTCTTTTGCTTGAGCACTTGGTTGTGACATCTATCTCCTGAGGGCTTCTCTGTTCCATTTTTCCTCCAACGCTGCCCCTTTCTGTAGTTCGCTCCTATTTCACAGCCCTGACACACGCCCTAAGTCTTTAAAATCAGGCTGAACACTGTCCACCCTTCTCTGTGCTGGCCCAGCAACGGAGCCACCCAGTTGCTTTACGCGCACCGGGCAGCAGGGGGAGACAGAATCAATGCATGGAGCCCAGAACCGGCACTACATCTGGAGGTGCTGTGGGATGAATTGAGAGCAGCAAGCCTCTGCAGACCCTGGCAACTCTCCTTCTCTCTGGAGACCTCATGTAATGGTACCGCTCCCTAGAAATCAGAGTCAGCTGTGCTTTCCTCCACAAAGCAGGCAACTGTGGTCTGCCTTCTAGGTCGTGTGTCTAGTTAAAATAGTAAATGCTTAAATAGTGATTACTAGGTGTCAGGCACTGACATGCTTTAATAAACTTACGTGTTATACGTGATCGGATATTTTAATTTTATATTTTATTTTATTATGTTATATATAAATTACACAAGCCCACACATGCACATATGTATAAAGCCTAAGCCAGTCTTGTCCCGATAGAGTTTGTTTTATTAAATGTGTTCATGCCAACCCCATTAACTGACCTTCTTATCCTTAGTTTATAGGAACCATGTTCCAAAGAAGTTAAGTATCTTGCCCAAGGTTGAGCTGAGACTTAAATCCTGCCAACTGACTCCAAGGCTGTGCTTCTAACTGGGTCCTGTGCCAGCTCCTTGTGTGCGTCTTGGCTCCCACACCCAGGTTTTCTGTTCCTATGTGGCCCAAGATGGAGTCTTACTTCACGTCCATCCCCTCAGGCTCTCCTTCCTCCCTCGGTCTTATACTTGGTGTCTGGAAGACATTAGGGCCTTAATAAATAGTTGCTGAGTTATTGATCTCTCTTCTCATTTCCTGGACAAGAAGCTAAGACCCACGAGTGAGGTCCCAAATCCAACGCCAGAACCTATCACCTTGACTCCTACTTAATGCAACACTGACTGGGCCAAGTTCTGAGGTGACCAGTCCCAAAGAGGCAGGAGCCTATTTTAATGGAGTTACTCTGAGGGTTTTCTAAAGATTCCAATTTCAGTGTGTCTAACCTCACACTTTGACTTTATGTTAAGTAACTCCATGAAATACTCTGAATTGTTATTACAAAAAAGATGGGGGAGGGAGCCCATTCAATGTCTCCCACGTATGTCAGGCCCCCAGGCCCAGGAGTTCAGATTTGCTCTCATTTACTCTCAGGCCTAGTGCAAAGAGTCAGCTAGTATTTCTGGCATCATTATAGACTTAGAAACTGAGGCTCAGACAGGTGGAATGACTTCCCCAAGGCCACAGATAGGCCCGAGGTTTTCCTATCACACCACCAGGGGGCGACTCAATGACTTCATAGAGAAGGAGCCTGGCTCTGGGGGACAGTAGGCCCTGTGTCTGCTGAGGCTGTTAGCAAGGGGGACTTTCCTGCATGGAGAACAGCATTCCTCCCCACTCCGTGAGTGTCAGGAGAGCAGGCTGCACCCTTACCTCACTTCCCCTTTGTCACGTGGGGTCACCATTACTGTCCCACAAGGAAGGATGCCGGGGAAGGGTCCTCTCTGGCTCTTCTGATGTCTACAGCATCTTTGGTTTTCATGAAGGGACTGAAATTCAGAAAATGTGACCCAGGACAAGCTGCTCCCCTAGTCTGACGCTAGGCTTCAGTTTTCTCTCCTGGGGAGAAAAACCTTAGGGGTCACCACAAACCACTCCCCAGGACTCCTCCTAGGGATAAAGCCCCAAACCCCTGAACACAGCTTCCTTCCTTTATCTTGAGGCTTGTCCGCCATGCAGAGCCTTTGGAATGGTCACAGGTCTGAGCAGAAGAGGAGAGAGACTGGGCTCTCTGCCAGGTGGCCATTTCTTGCCTCTCCTTCTGCTCCCTCCGGGGTGGACCTCCCATCTCCCCTCTCAGCACCCTCTCTTAGCTGGGAGTCAGACTGCACCTTCTTCACTCACCAGAGGCCGGGGAGCAGGGCTGGAGGTGGAGATGCAGAGGAAGGGGAATTGTCACCTTGTGTACTGTGCAGAAGGACCTGGGTGACTTTTTCCTCTGACCCCTGAGCTGTGCCACCCGGGGCATCCCTGTCCCTGTCGGCAAACAATTGAAATAATATCTACCTTGAGAGAGGGTATGAGGAATTATCTGTCACCTAATAATATCTCAATCGGTGCCTGTTTTCTTTTTGATCTTTCTCATACTCTGACTTCCCCAGTATTAAGTGGGAGCCACAAAGCCACAGGGGAGAGGAAGGCACACGTTATACAACACTCCGTAGCGTAAGGAGCGCCTTCATATTCACCGTTTAGCTGAATGTCCATAGCACTTCTAGGACAATGATTGTAGCTGGTTTCTCCTTTTACAGCTCTGGCACTAATATCCTCGCTTAAGGTCCGTCTTCCCTAGTGGCCTGTAAGTGACCAGAGCAGGGGCCACATTTCTACGGCACTGATGTGTTCCCAGAGCCTAGCCTACAGCTGCTGCTAAAAAAGTCTTTTTTATTTGATTGGTGAAGTTGATTGATGAGTGGATGAGCCACTCCTGGATGCCTGGGTTCCCATCTGCTCTTAGTACCCAAGAAGCTAAGGAACTTAAGGTTATCTAAGGTACCTACATGATCAGTGGTGACGCTGTGATACTTTCTGGCTCCTGGCTTAGAGGGTTGACACAGCTGCTGGTGGGAAGTCATTCGCCTCCTGTTAGGCACTGCAGAGGGACATGTGACTCTGGAAAGAGAACAGAGTATCTTCTCCAAGACCCCCGCCCTCACCCACTGCCACCAAGGTAACCTGGGAGGGTCTATGCACCTCTCACCCTGTGCTGTAAGAATGAGCTGAAGGTCTGGGCTGTGGCTCAGTGGTAGAGCCCTCACCTCGCATGCACGAGGCACTGGGTTTGAACCTCAGCGCCACATAAAAATAAAGATATTGTGTCCATACACAACTATAAAATAATAATAATAAAAAAAGAATGTGCTTGTGTGTCCGTCCCTCACCCTGCCTTTACCGAGTGGGAAGGTCCTAAGGGCAGAGGCTGCTGTCTTACCATCTGTATCTTTGGCCCATGCAATGCCTGGCATGTTACTGGTACTTCCTATGTTTTTGAAGAGTAAATGATGAACTGATGGATGAGCCTTCCAACAGCGGGGCCAAATGTCTTTTGTACGGGATGCTCTAAGTGCCAGGTCAGAGTGAAGATCCTCTAAGGCAGGCTTGCTCCTGCGTGGACCCATTGCTGAGATGTTGTTGGCAGGGCCGGGTGTTGGCCATAGTTCTGTGGACGACAGGCCCCCAAGGAGAGAGTCTGGGGGAGATCTGTGAGAAGGGGCATGCAGCGGTGGTCTCACGCAGCTCCCTCCCCGTCTGCGGGAGGTTGGGCAGCTCCGGGAGGCACAGTGGCTGCCCCAATCCAGGCACCACCCCACCTGACATTCTGGTTCCTGAGGGCCTGCAGGACCAGCTGGGGAGACTGGACTGCTCATTCTCCATGGTCAGAGGAGTCCCACAGGGGTCAGGGCTGGGTCCCAGAGATTAGCCATCGGGTTCATTCCTGCGCTTTCATGCTCTTTGGGCCAGGATCGTGTTTGCCCTTGCGCTGTCTTCCAGGTAGGCACCAGACAATCCCCAAAGTGCCATGATGCCCAGTCTGCACCTGGAGGAGGGTCTTTCTCGTGGCCAGCCTTGCCTTCCTCCAGCCCCCAGAATCACTGACGTCCTGTAAAGCTGTAGGGTTATGCCAGGGACCACGCCATTTTTAGGTTGACCTTAGTTATCTTCATCATCATCATCATTTGGTTATGTTTATGTCATTGTTACTATTAGCTTATATTTTTATAGTACTTTGTGGCTCACCAAGTAGTACCTTGCTGTATGTGATCTCATTTGATTAGGGAGCATGTTATTAGCCTCTATTTTAGACATGAAAATAATGTAGGTTCAGAGAAACTATGCGACGTGTCCAAGGTTGCAGGGTTCATATGGCACAGTTGATGCTCAAGGGCAGGTTTCCCTGTATTATATTTAATTTTATTTCACTGTAAGTATTATGCTCAACTCGTTCTTCTTCCGCACTAAAGATGTGACTGGCTTACCACTGGTCCTTGTGTCTCATGCTTCTATTAGAATCCATCCAGTCCCCCCATTCCCTGGTTCACAGTAAGAAGCACGGTACCTCAGTAACTGAGGCTCAAAGTACTGTGAGCCTAGTGCTTCTGAGACAAGGTCTTCCCACAGTACTAGGGATAGGTGGTGGCAGAGATGTGTGTGGAAAGTTCCAGAAATAGACAGAACTGGAAAGACAGAACAGCGGAAGGTTTGCGGGTACTTGCTAAGTGCACAAGGATGCCTACGGATTGTAAAATTTCTGACCCCGGGGTGCTTTCTACTCAGGTAAATCAGCATTTGTGTCTAAGAATCTTGGGTTTGGTGGTGGATGGCTGCAGGCTGGCCTCTTACATGGGTTGTCCAGCTGCTCACAGAGACTCACCCTGCTCCTGAGGTCAGCTCAGTGTGAGTTAGTTCAAATAGCTGCCCATGGCTCAACTTCCTCCCTTCCTCCCTCTCTCCCTTCCCTCCCTATCTCTTTCTTCTTCCCACAACTATTTAAGGAGCGTATACTATGCTCCAAGTAGAACTAGAAATCTAGAGAGATCAGCTCTCTCTGGGGCATGAAGAATCTGGCCCAGACTCCGGCCCAGACTCCAAGCTCTCTTTCTGTACCCAAAAACCTGTGAGCATCGGTAACATTCCAGTATCTTCCAGAAGTTGACATAGGCTCAGAAAACTGGCCTCAATCAAAGGGATTCCGCAGAGTAGCCTCCTCCGGAGGGCAGTAACTGACCCCACCAAACCAGGGGCCCAGTTCTTGCTCCCCTCAGGTAGCTGCTTGGAGTAGGGGAGCCAGAGGTAGAAGCTGGAGTCACTTTCCCCCCAAGACCTTCCCAGAGTCTGCTGGGCTCCCAGCACTAACTGGGCAATAGAAGTGGAGTGGACACTCTGTCAGGAGCTGCGGGACCCGGTCCTCATTTTATGTTCCCCAGGTTCCCTAGTTCTGGTGGGGGATGCAGTCAAGACAGTGGCGGCGGGAAGGACCTGGGCTCAGTGGCTGGAGCTCTGGTGCTAATCTGTCGTCTGGAGTCAGCCTGGTCCTCGGGATGAGGAGGGCTGGGCCAGAACTCTGCCAGACTCCAGATGACCCACGGAGTCCAAGAACCGCTCAGGTAGGACCTGGGGTCAGCTGATCTAATGCGAGATCCAAACTCCCAGGGTTTGCCCAGCATCCCAGGGAGACCAAGACAAGATGCCAGGGAGAAGTGGTGTCAGCCACAGAGTTCAACTGGATCAGACTGAGTCAAGGTCAGAACCTGTTGTGGGCCTCCTCCCTCCATGACAACCATGCAAGCTCTCATTCTTTAGTTCTTTCTTTCTTCACCCAGCAAATACTTGCTAAGTGCTATGAGCTCTGTGCTTGGCCTTGAGGGTACACTTGGTGAAGGGACTCAAGGCGCCTGTCCCCAAGAAGCCCTCTGCAGAGAAATGGCCTCCCCTGAGTGCTGATGATGTGAGGACTCTGTGAAATCCCTCAGGGTCATGCAGGAGCACTCAGTCCCTAACGTGGAGGGCTCAAGAACACAACGGGGAGGTGGATGGCTAACACAGAGCAGGACAGGCACCCTGGCACAGAGGGACTCCATCACGGGCGCCATTGCTGGGGTTTGTCTGGGCAGGTTTCCCAGGGGACAGTCCTTGGCAGGATCCTGAGGCACCTGTAGGGGTGAAGGGGGAAGGTGTTCTAAGCAGGGCTGTGCCTCGGTGCACTCAGGGGTGGAAATAACTCGATGTGGCCATAGGGTCCATATGGTGCAGAGAAGGTAAGGCTGGGGAGTTAAGTGAAGGTAAGATGTCAAGTAAGGAGAATCTGGGTGTCACTGGGAGGAACCTTTCCTTGTGGGTAAAAAAGTTTTAAATAGGCTCAGACTTTTAGGAAGAGAGAGAGAAAAGACACGAGGAAAGGAGGGAGTGGGGCTGGGAGAGGAAATCCAGGGCATCCTAGATGTCGACTTAAGGGATAGAAGCTAGGATACCCCCAGACTTGGGTCTTGGGGTTATTTGCTGAGTGAATAGAGAAGGCTTGTGGGGAGGCATCTGTGTGCATGGATTACTAGAAACTGAGGAACAAGGTTTCTGTCATCAGAGGGTAGGGGTAAAGGACAGGGAGGAGGGAGAGGGTCCTTTGCCTTTCAGCCAAGGGGAATCCTTATGATGAAAGAATCTTTAAAGCATCTTGAGGACTTGTGGCTATTGAGGCAGAGGAGGGAGCAGAGGAGTCGTGGAGGGGAATAGGAAGTGTCTAAGCCAGTTCCTCAGGTGGAGCACTCTGCACCCCTGGGGTGGAGACAGGGCTCTTCTCAGATGGCTCTTCTGCATTCTGGCGGAAAAGGCTGGCACAAAGGTAGCAGGAAATTCTTGGCCATTTACCTAGAGACTCCAGGCATCTTTGAAATTGCTCAGACGCCTGTAAAGTGACTCAGGCTTGCTCCTCCTGTCTGTCAGAGGCGGGGCGTGACTGGCCATGCCCCAGAAGCCCCAGCACCGGCCCCACAGGGCAGGTTCAGTCCTGAGCTCGCAGGCAACGTGGGTGGATTCCAGCTTTGAAGGCGGAGACAGCAGAGGAAAGAGCAGCTCCAACCTAGAGCCACCAGTCCTGGTTGCTGGGATCTATGGGTGTCTTTCCTGTGTTACAAGAGAGATTCGCTTTCTGTCTCTTTATCGCTATCAACAGAACCTCTACTTGCAGTCAGATGACATGTAGGGAGAGGACTGCCTTTGTTTCTCAGTTCCCCCTGTTCTTTTCTTCCCTGCTCTTCTCCCTCTGTTTCCTTCCCTCTTTCTCTCCTTCTTTCCTTCTCTCTTCTTCCCTCCCTTCCTTCCCTTTAACCATGCCTGGTGCCCAGTCAAAGGCAGGCCCCAGGTGGGCAAAGACAGACAAAACGTCCTTAGGCCCCGAGGCTTGAATATAACAAGTGAGCTCGGAGCTCTCCAGGGGCAAGGTGGTCTCTCTGGGTGAGGGACTTGTATTCCGCGGCTTCTCCAGGGGTCATTTCAATTCAATAAACACATGTGGGCCATGACTGAGGCAACCCTTTGGTGGGTGAGGGACACCCAGAAGAGGGGGCTCACCATCTTTGATCCCTAGTTGGAGCCCAGGACTGGGAACCACGAGCGCCTCAGTCCCCTGGCACTAAGACTCACTTGGGTGGGTCTTGATGCCCCTTCCCTCCACTTGACTCTATCTAGGAGTTCCCAGGACATCTGGTGTTTCCCACTCCATACTGTGGGCACTCAGTGGAAGGACAGATCACACAGTTCCTGATCCCAGGCAGTGGAGTCTGCCAGGGAGGCCACGGGAGGCCAGGTTGGCAGGAGGAGGCATTCAAGCTGTGGATGGACGGATGGACGGATGGACGGGCACGCTGAGCTTCAGGAATGGCAGCACAGCACCTGCTGGAATTCCCGTCAGTCTTGCCAGGCATGGTGCCTGGTGCTAGCAGAAGCTCAAAACATTTAAAAATGTGAATAAAAGCAAAAGCCATGTCTGTGGGACTTCCTCGGATCCTCTCATTCTGCCTGGTGCCTCTGTGCCAATTTAAACATTTTATCACCCAAGTCACGCATCTTCATTGCGCTAAATTAGAAAATGTGGGTAAGCCAAAGGAAACAGAAATGCTTGTGACCCCCCCCCCCCAGAAGTGATGGCTGTTAGGGTCCTAGTGCATGTCCATACAGACTTTTTTTCTGTTTATTTCCATATTACATATAAAGCTACAGGTGCATCGAGAGAGTCTCACATAAATTGTCTTATAGTTTGTGCCTTTGTAACTTGCTGTACCCTTTTCTAATGCACTTCACTGGGTCCGTACCCAGCACGTCTTCTCCCAGGGCAGACCACGGGGGACACCTGTCTCCCCCAGGGGCCTGACAACTCTCCGTGGGCAACAGTGGCTCGTCATCTTTGCCTTCTCATTGTCTAGCCCAGGCCTGGCTTCCTGGAGGTCCTCAATGGAAGGTGGAGAAGTAAAAAATTCCCTGCTGAAGACATTCTTCTGATGACGGCAAACAGGGACACATTATATACCTGTGAGGGACAAGTCAGCTCCCCAGAGGGAGAGAAATCGCACCGCCCTGTTGGACGCCCTGTTGGACGCCCTGTTGGACGGAGGGGCCCTGCAGTGTGAGGGGGTCAGGCTCCTCTGCAGCCAGCCCCTCCCTGCAGCCTGCTTCCGTCACCTGTGCTGCCATCAGTCCCCATCTTTCCAGCTGGGTAAACAAGGTGCCTCAGTGCATGCGCTTCCAGGAGCCTCCTGGGCTATTTTTACTCCTTCGCATCCTCCGCCCCGGATATTTATTTATTCTCTAGGAGGAGGAATCCTGCTTTCTCTAGTTACTCACTCTCCAGGCTCCCTGGGCATCCCTGCCTCGGGCTGGGCTCCAGGTTTGGAAATGCTCCTCACGGGGCAGATAACACCCCAGCTGGCTGTGAGCATCTCGGGGCCAACCAGCAGGCTGGGGGCGCTGGCTGGGCCTGGAGGCAAGGCCTTTCCAGGAAGTGCTGACACACCTGGGGACCCCAGCAGCTGAGAGTCAGCCTCTGGTGTCCCTGCCTTTAACCCTTCTTGGACACTCATTTCTTGGAGGTGGGGCTGCCCAGGAAGGGAAGATAGCCCTACAGCTTGAGGTCAGGACTGCTAGAGGCCCTTCCACCCAGCGTTCCCTTCATTTGGGAGCAAGGGGAGAGCTCCATTTGAAGCCATATTGCAGTAATTTCCAGAAGAGTAATAGTTATAGACTGTTTATGTGCATTGTAGCCTATAACCCACTGGGGACTCTCAGTCTTTGTGTCTCTTCCCTGACAGAATACAGATACTGGGCTAAAGGTCACTGTGGTTCAAGGAACGAGCATTCAGGAGATTTGGGACCCAAAGAACCGAGTTTGAACTCTGAACTACAGAACTGCAAGATAATAGGCTACCAAATTTGTGATAACTTGTTACAGCAGCAATAAGAAACTAATACACACGGTTCCAAAAATAGCTTTAAGTTTCTCTGTGTGATCTTAGACCAACGCCTCTCTGAGCACTGATTTTTGTCTTTGAATAACAGGAGTAATAAGTGTTCTACTCTCTGGGGTTGTTGTAAAGCTTCAGATAGAAGGATGAATGTAAAACAGCTTGACACTTCTAATCTGCTCAAGGTGGTACAAGTTGGCTTTCCGACTCTTGGGGGAAATAGGGAGCTGGAGGTGTAAGGCCAGAGAGGGCCCTGGGCATGTCCTAGGAACAGTCCTGACATCTCTGGGTTTTCACTGACTGTGATGAAGACGAAAGTAATAATGACAAGAACAAGAACAACATTTACTGAGCGCTTCCTGTACGCCAGGTCCAGGCTAAAGGATTTACAGGCACTCTGTCATGGAATCCTCATAGAACGGGCCTCTTATGAGCTAGGCACTGTCATTATTATCCTCATTTTACGGATAATAAAATCCATAAACCTTATTTATCTGTGAGGGTTTTCTCTGTCATCTCTTCTCTAAAATCCCCCTTGGCCAAGGGATGGCCTAACAACCCCAAAGGTATCAGGAAGACCTCTTATCCATCAGAGGATGTGAGCCTTCAAATCAGAGCACCAATGGAAAGAACTTTTAATAAATTTGACCTAATTTGAAGTAAGTAAGCTACATTGTGAAACTTAAAGCTATTTTTGGAAACGTGTGTATTAGTTTCTTATTGCTGCTGTGACAAGTTACCACAAATTTGGTAGCCTATTAACTTGCAGTTCTGTAGGTGAGAACTGACACGGGTTTCTTTAGGCTAAACTCAGGTGTTGGCAGAGGTTTGTTGATTTCCTTCCTTTTTCCGGCTTCCAGAGATTGCTTATATTCCTTGGCCTATGGCCTCTTCCTATAATCTTCATAATGCCTCACTCCAACCTTTGATTCTGTTGCCCTGACTCCTCTCTCTGACCTTGACCTTTCTGCTTCCCATTTATAAGGACCTTTAGAATTGCATTGAGCCCACCTGCATAGTCCAAGGAAATCTCCCCATCTCAAGGTGCTTAAGTCAATCACAGCTACAAATCCCTTTTGCTATGTAAAGTACTGCATTCACAGGTTTTGGGGGTGAGGATGTGGATTCTTTTTGGTGGGGGAAGGATGGACTTCTCTTTGTCTACCCAACTATTCATCAGGGCAACCGTGAGTGGTGAAAATCAGACAGGTAAAGAAGTGTCCTTTGCCATGTTCAACGTTAGAGGAGAGCAGTGCCCTGCAAAGCCCCCGACGGAGAGTTCCCAGGCTGGGGTCAGCACAAAGGAGCCCAGGGAAAGGGCAGCCAGGGGACATAGGTGTTCAAGTCCACCCACATCTGTCCAGGGCTGGAGGTGTTCAGATGACCTGATGGAGCTCTCTAGCTTTGTCCACCAACAAACCTGAGGTCATCTTTCAGGTCCAGATGAACACTTGGTGTCTTGGAGGAGTTCTCCCCAGGGGAGGATGTACCTGTCAGGCCCATATTTGTCACTCAGGTTTCTCTTTGTAAACTGATGTCATCAGTCTCCGTGTGAGGTGCAGTGAATCAGTGTCCCCGAGACTGATAAGCTCAGAGGCACGCACACGGCTGAACTTTGAGCCATGGAGCAGTCATCGAGGTGGTGCCATCCGGGAGGTTCCTGGGGACCTGCCAGCTGGCCCCTCCCTGGTGATGCCTGGCACAGTCTTTCAGAAACAGGTGCCTGACTCCTGGTTACTAAGGGTAGGAGAGGTGACGATTACTTCCCCCCAGATATGCGATTCAGGCCATGATTCAACACATTTATTACTATTTCACTCCAATTTCAATAGCCATGTTTAATAAGCAAATTATAGTTGTCCCTCAGTATCCTCGGGGATTTATTCCAGGACGCCCTGTGGATACCCTAATCCTTCAATGCTCAATGATGCTGTATTTGCATTTACCCTGTGGACCCTCTTCCGCCCACTTTAAGTCATCTCTAGATTACTTAAAATAACTGATACAATGTAAATGTGAATGCTGTGTGTAGAGTTGTTACACTGTATTAGTTAAGGAATGATGACAAGAAGAAGAAGTCGGTACCTATTCAATAAAGATGTATTTTCCCCCCAGAGTATTTCCAATCAGTGTTTGGTTGAAACCATGGATACAGAACCCACGAATATGGAGGGTTCTCTGTATATAACATAAAACTCACTGGGAAAAAATCACAAGAAGAAATAAATAATCATTGAAGAGGCAGAATGCTGTATCAGAGAGAAGACTGATAGCAGGGCTTGAATTCTAGCTTTGCCTTTAGCTCCGCACCATCTAGGTTCATCTCTAAGTCTCAGTTTCCTTTTCTGTAAAAGAAGGGAGGCTCCATTCTGACTGTGCTTTAGAACCACCAATGAACTTTGAGAGAGTGTCAATGTCCAGAGGTTGAAAACCACTAGCTCTGAATGAAGGCCAAGATCCTTTCCATATCTTCTATCATTCTGTGAAATGTCCCAAATTTGTTAATGAAAGTCTGGGTCCAGATTTGTTGGGCGCATCTGTTTTCCCTTCTGAACAGCAAATTAAAGTGAACAAGGAAATAAAAATGAGTGTATAATGTCTACAAACACCAAATTAGCTCTCATAGGGGTTCTGACCCATGTAGTCAGGTAGGTGGCTGTATATCCAAATAATTATAAGTTAAACGGGAAGGCCGTTGTCTCTTTTAAAGTTCATAATATGCATGTAGTAATACAGGTGATTTCTTTAACTTCTATTAAGCTTCTTCTTCTAGAAGTTTTGAGGCTTATATTTCTTTCTTATATTTCTAAGTAAGGCGGGGCGTGGTGGGGGAATGGATGAACAACCTAAGACACAGAGATCTAGCAGCCAACCTCTTTCCTCTCCGCCTGGTGGTCTTTATCTAAGCCCACTCTATACCCTATCTGATGAAAATTTAGAAGTGTTACAGTGTCAGGTTTTATTTTTAACACTTATCGAGTGCTTACTATGTGTTAGGCACTCCTCCAAGAGTTGAATAAATATGAACACGTTTAATATACAAATGACCCTACGAGATAAGCATTATTTCCTTTCACATTTCATGGATGAGGATAGTGAGGTAGAGAGCTCTTCTGACTTTTCCAAGGGCACTGCTGATAAGTGGGAGTCTGGTATCCAGACCTGGATACTGGCTCTAGAACTAACAATTCCAGCCACTTAGCAGGAGATTCTGCACCCTGCAGGAAATGTTCTTCTGCACCCAAAATAACGCTCCCTAGAATGGATAACATGGGAGTGCTTATGCTAAAATGTTAAGTGAAGAGTTAATAAGATAGACTCTCACCATAAAGACTATGTGAAACAATAATAAATACTGGAGAGGACGTGGAGAAAAAGGAACCCTTTTATAGTGTTGGTGGGATTGTGAATTAGTACAACCGCTATGGAAATCAGTGCAAGACTAGGTGTGGAACGACCACATGACCCAGCCACACACCTCCTCAGTATTTATGCTAAAGAATTGAAGTCAGCATACTTTAGTGATACATGCAAACCCAGGTCCATTGCAGTACAGTTCACAATAGCCAAAGTACGGAGCCAGCCTAGGTGTCTGTCGGCAGATGAAAGGACAAATAAATGTGGCATATATACAGAGGGGAGTCTTATTCAGCCATAAAGAAAAATGAAATCGTGTCACTTGCAGGAAAATGGATGGAACTTGAGGCCATTGTGTTAAGTGGTAGTAGCCAAACCCAGAAGGTCAAGGGTCATGTTATCTTTCATACGTGGAAGCTAGAGAGAGGACGAAGAAAAAGAAGGGTGGATCTCGTGAAAAGCAAAGGGGACCAGTAGAAGAAAGAACGGGACCAAGAAGCAGGAAGGGAGGGGGGTGCTGGGGAGTGGTATGGCCACATTGCACTGTTCGTCTGTGTGCCTGTAAAAACCATGGGCAACGACAAATCCCATCATCATGTACAACTATAATAAACCACCAGAAATGTGGAAAACAAAGACTGGGTGAGCTCAGAACAAAATACAAATCACTAAAAAACTATACATGGTTAAAAAAAAAGCAAGGAAAATAGCAAAATACTAGTAGTGATTTTGGAATGGAATCATAAATAACTTTTAAAAAAATGAATTACAGAAGTAAATACTCTAAAGTGTTTGCTGTAAGAAAACATGAGGGCTAAGCTCTAATATGACAAAAATTGTTTTTGTTCCCCCCCAAAAAAAACAGATAAATAATTTGGAATTTAGTATAAATTTTCTCATAGAAATAATCCACAGTGACTAGGTTCTTTTTACTTTGAAATCCCCTAGATTTTAGGATTTAAATTTACTTTCTAGAGCTGCCACATAAAAACTGTATTTTTATGGGGTACCATGTGATGTTTTGATATATTGATACAGATTCTTTATAAATCAGCATTTTGAACCTAGAGTTCCAGACACCATTGTGAGAACTTTATCAACATTTCCTACTTCAGTGAACTAAGAATTGTTATTAGTCTCATTTTACAGTGACAATTAAGTGACCTTCCTGAGATTGCAAACCTGGAAACTGGTGTCAGTCTCTTTGGAGTCTGCATTGTAATTGAGCTGCATTGCTACCCCCTGCAATTTAAAGGAGACCACTTAACCCCGTGTGGGTTAAGTTTTACCAAAGGTAACTAAACTATGACATATTCACATTGAATATGTCATATTTTAGTTACCTTTTTTCAGGAAATCGATTTTGGCTACTTTCCTGGCAACCTAACTTTCCTTCATAATACTATTTGTAGGGAAAATAAGCTCCGGATTCTATTATGGGTTTTCAAAACCCATGGACACTTCCCTTCCACCAGCCCCCAGCCCCCATCCCCTGCATGGAAGGTCTCCACTTGAGGTCATCTGTATTAAAAGGATCTTCCCTGCTCTCCCTGGAGATGATCAGAGCTGAGGCCGCACTTCTCTGCAAGCTTTTAGAGGCCCCAGTTCTCCCCTCCTGTGTACCCAGTCCCCGCACCCCACCTTGGGTTCGCCAAAGTGCTTTCCTTAGGACCCCGTGAGGACACAGAGGCCATTCCTAGGCTTCTGCTCACTCAAAAAGACTGGTCGTGCTGAATCAGGGCTGTCTGTGACCTCCTTTAGTGTGCCAAGTTCAGGCAGCGAGAGAGGCCAACCACCCACACCATGTGCATTAGGCCTGTGAAAAATAACCCCATCAGGATATCAGGCATTCCTAGTTCAGGTTATGGCACCACCCAAGAAGGAAGAAAGCCATCTTGGATCTTATTCTGGAGCACTTCTTGTTCTTAAAAAGACCATTTTCATTTCCACCTTGGGACTCTCCGGCTCCTTTTCCTATTCCAAAGAGAAGACGGATCTTGTCTTCACCCCAGAGGTCTACAACCAGCCCGGCCCAGCTCAGGAAATAGGGAGCATAGCAGAGCTGCCTGTGAGACTGACAGGTATCCTGTGCAATGCGCAGAGCTCCATCACCATCCTAGAAGGGCACCCTCCTGTGTTGATACTTCAGATGCTTATGGAGGGAGGAATTGGGTCCTTGGAATAGGAGGGGCGGGAGCCACCCAGGCACCTTATGAAAGACGGTGTCGGCATCCTGCGTGTGATCTGATACCAGGTCAGAGCTGAACTGTATAAAAGGCAGCAGCTTCTAACAGCACCTCAGTCCACCCGCATCCCGAGTGACCTACTCCAGTGCCTGAACCAGGTAGAGCACGTCTCAGGGATCAGGATGGACTCTCGGAGCTGGTGTTTGGGCAGAAAGAGGACCTGGGTGGATTGAGACTAATCTCCTAGAAAGACGAGGAGAAGGGAGGGCTTGGAAGGGAGGGTTCTGGAAGGGAAAGGTGGAAGATATGGAGAGGGCACGAGAGATCAGTGTTTTTGCAAAGCTGCAAACAATTCATTTGAAAGTATAAAGTGTGTGTGTGTGTGTGTGTGTGTGTGTATACATACTTTGTAATTGGTGTTAGGAGACCGGGTTTTAAGAATCTGAGGATCATAGAGAAAGTCTTGCAGATTCACGATTTGGGCTACTTGAACTTACAGCTTCTGTATTGTCTTTCAGCTTTATTCAGTTCCTGCCAAGATGTCCTGCCAGCAGAGCCAGCAGTGCCAGCCCCCTCCCAAGTGCCCTCAAAAGTGCCAGGCCCCCAAGTGCCCCCCAAAGTGTCCCCCTAAGAGCCCTCAAGTCTCTTCCTGCTGCAGCTCTGGGGGTGGCGGCTGCTGCAGCTTGGGGGGTGGCGGCTGCTGCAGCTCCGGGGGTGGGGGCTGCTGCCTGAGCCACCACCGGCCCCGCAGGTCTCTCCGTCGCCGACACCAGAGCTCTGGCTGCTGCAGCAGTGGAGGCGGCGGTGGCTGCTGTGGCAGCAGTGGAGGTGGCGGCGGCTGCTGTGGCAGCAGCGGGGGCAGCGGAGGCAGCTGTAGCAGCGGTGGCAGTAGCCAGCAGTCTGGAGGTTGCTGCTAACCTGGGCCCAGAGAAGCACCGAGAAGCAGCACTCGCTGAAGATGTGCCAAGGCTGTGGCTACTGTCCCCCCCGCCCCCCCCCCCCCCCCCCCGGCCCCGCCAGGGCTTCTAATGCTCTGGGGCTCCCTCGCCTGCGCAGGCTCACCCACTGGGCCCGTCTTGCCCTTCCCTGGCCTGGGTCCCCTCTCACACACCCCTCTTTGGAGGATGAAGTGTTGAAATTAAGCCACGAAGCTGTGTTTCTCTGCAACAATAAAGCTCCTTATTCCTGATGTCACGGCCTCCCAATGACATTCTGTGCACCCCTCCCCTCTTCCATCACACGCCCCTCCCGCACCAAGCCATCTTCTGTCCCCCCTTCCCTTCCCCTCCGTCCTCCCCTTCCCCTTCTTTTAAGTGCATATTGAAATTCTGTTTTGAGAGCACATATTGGCAATCAGACCTCTGGGAGGCGATATCCCCTTTAAGGCTCTGAATTTGGGAACTTTAACAATGAAGGCCAGAATCCCCTCTGACCCCAGGCGAGGAAGCTCACCTGCAGGAGGAGGGCGAGAATGGTTTGGGGCGAGGAGGTGGGTTGTTCTCAGGGAGGTGACACGCTGGGAGGCTTTCCTTCAGGTATGGGTCTTAGTTTGGAAAAGGTTCTCTCTTATTCTGTGGGCACATGATGGCTTCAAGTGCTCATTTGGGACTTCAATAAATGGACCCACTACTTTTCAGATGATCTCAGGCGTATGTCAGTTGGCCAGAGTGCAGAGCTGGGTGGGGAGTCAGGAGGCAGGAGTGACCTGTCGGAGCATTTCCCCTGGATCCTGGAATGCTGGGTTTGAGCCCAAGAACCAAGAAGGTCACCCTTTCAGTCAAGACTGTCTCCTCATGTGCAGGGGGTGCAGAAAGGGAGGCTCTGGCCACTACGCTGGAGTTTCCAGAGAACATTCCTTAGGAATGGATGGTTCTGTCAGGAGATAGTAAAAAAAAAACAAATAATAAAACAAACAAAACAAAACACCTTATGATTGAAAAGATGATTCCAAACAGCCTCTCCATAAGAGATAAACAATTGATCCCTCCTTTGATAAGAGTTAACAGCCGCATAAGAGGTTAGAGCTCTCCATCTGATGAGCAGCTACTTGCCCAATTAATTCACTCCTCATATCAGTTCCGATCAACACCTTTTCCTCTCCACTTTTTTTTTGGGGGGGTGGGGGTGGTTACTGGGGATTGAACCCAGGGACTTAACCACTGAGCCACATCCCCAGCCCCTTTTATACTTTATTTACCGACAGGGTCTTACAAAGTTGCTTCAGGCCTCGCTAAGTTGCTGAGGCTGACTTTGAACTTTCCATCCTCCTGCCTCAGCCTCCCAAGCTGCTGGGATTACAGGCACGCGCCACTGCACCCGGCTTCTCCCCTCTTTTTTTTTTTCTTTCACAAAAGACTTTGCTGGATTTCCCAGAGGAGAGCCTCCATCCATCTTTTGGGGCATGATTTCCTTCTGACTTCTAGTGTTGACCTCACTTCTTGAAATGTCTCACCTGTACTCGCCAAGAGATGCTCTGGGCACAGGCAACCTGTTAATCAGGCTCCAAAGCCACGTTAAATGAAACTGGTCTCGTCTGTGACTTACCTTTCCTGGTCCATTTCCTCCTGCCACTCCCAGCTCCCTTATCCCCCTTTATCTCTTCCATTAACCCTTGAGATCTCGGCCTTCTCTTGTTGCTGGTGTCCCCAGTTACGGCCAGGTAGCTGTGCTGCCTGGGAAGTTTTGAGGCAGTTCGTGTCCACAGGCTCCTCTAATTCTTAAAAGTTAGTTTTGCTTATTGGGACCCTGTCTCAAAATAAGAAAATTAAAAGGGCTGGGTTGAAGCTCAGTGGTAAAGTGCCCCTGGGTTCAATCCCCAGTACCCAAAACTAACTAAATAACTAAATAAAAATTAGTTATGCTAAAAGCAACAGCCATCCTTGACACTCTGGGCCTCGGCAAAGCCTTTCTCTCCCCTTCCTCGATCCCTCCCTCCCCATCTTCCTCCCCCCTCTTCCTCCCTCGTTCCTTCCCTTCCTCCTTCCCTCTCCTTATGCTTTCCTTTTCTTCCCTATTGAACAGTGGCTCTTCCGAGGGAGTCGGGGGTGGGGGAAGCAGCAGAAGGCCCCCAGGCTGGCCTGCATTTGGGCCACCGGCCCCACTCATTTTCCTCCTGGACCCAGCAGGGCTGTATTATGGGGACATGGTTACCTGACTCTATTCACCACTTTTCTGGTCTGAACGGTCTCTGAACTTTGCCCAGGATTTTCTTCCTGTCTCCAGGGACAGAGGGAAATCACTACTGGGAGTCTCACCACCATCAGGTTCTTCATTCTTCACTCAATTCCACTTAAGAGCATCTGCGGGAGACCCAGCGGGTTTACACACAGCCTGCAACCTGCCTTCGCTGCCAAGAGCAGACAGTGAATCAAGAGGACAAGTAATCTACCAACGACCAGGTGGGTGACTACACAGGGACGGACGCGTGGGCTAGGGGGACCAGGCACGCACGTGCACACGTGCATTGTAGAAGAGGACAGAGGCGGCCCAGCCCTCTCCTCACTTGAGCCCTGTGCCTCTCTTAGCACACACACAGCCCTCCCAGCTACGGACAGTGTCCTGTTTGGAGAGTAAACACAGCCCAGCAATCCTGGCACCTCTGAGAAGTGACTTGGATATGCACGTGCACCACCTACGGTGCTACCTGAGTGATGAATGTCTCTGGGATGTGAGTGTCATCTGAGCACATCTGTTGAGAAATGGGCCCCTCCCCAGGGCCTGTGCTTAGTTGGAATATTATAAAAGGTTCTCTGGCTGTTCACTGCTCAGTTCACTGCCTGGTAGTGGCACGGTCCAGTTGGAGAACTGAGTGAGTCTTCCAGTGGAGCCAGGGTCTGGTAAGTGTCAAGCAGGGTCTGGGGAAGAGTGGGCAGAACATAGCTAGCAGGTAGATGCAGAAGGAGCCCTGGATGAGACTGTAAGCTTCAAGTGAGCCAGGCTCTCATGGTGCCAAGGAAGACAAGAAGGCAGGCGGGAGACATTTTTCCAGGTTATCCAGAAAGTCTGTTGAAGAGCTACGGTTAGAACCCAGGTCCTTTGGCTCTCTGGACAGAAATGTCCCCATTCTCTGAATGCCTTGTCTTCTTCCTAATGGTGGCAGGGGGTGAGAAACACAGGCAAGAAAGAAGGACCCCGACTTGCCTCTGTGTCCCTGGATACTTTAACCCCAGGAGGCAGGGACACAGGTGCCATTTGGGTATTTTCTAGCCCATGAGATGTTCAAACAGAGCTTTGACCATCTGTGATCAAAGTAAAACTGGGGACAGGAGAAGAACCAAGAGTAGGTTTTGGACTGGATCCTACAGAAAAACTGCCGCAGCATCTTCTGTGCTTTCCGTGTGTGTGTGTGTGGGGGGGGTCCTCACTGCTGATTCTTCGTAGTGTGTCCTGTGTCTCCACGTGTCACTCACTGGAAGTGTCCAGCGCACTTGGAACACCTGCATGGGGCGTTCGCTTGCCCTCTTCCTTGGTGCCTCACCCACCCCCGTCCCCCCAGGGCCCGGGTGACAGGTCGCTAAGCCACATCTCTCAGGCCCCGGGTTCCACTGCTCCTGTTTGAAACGGTGTCTTTCCCCAGGTTCTCGGAGGAGTCCGCGATGTCTTCCGCCAAAGGCTTTTCCAAGGGGTCCTCCCAGGGCCCGGCTCCCTGCCCCGCCCCGGCGCCCGCGCCCGCGCCCTCCTCCTCCGGCGGCTGCTGCGGCCGCGGCTGCTGCGGGAGCGACTCCGGCTGCTGCGGCTCCGGCTCCACCGGCTGCTGCTGCTTTCCCCGCAGGCGCCGCCGGCAGCGCGGAGCCGGCTGCTGCTGCTGCGGGGGCGGCAGCCAGAGGTCCCAGTGCTCCAGCGACAACCGGGGCTCCGGCTGCTGCGCCGGGGGCTGCTGAGCCGCGCCCGCCCCGCCCCGCTGCACCGACCTGAGCGCACCGTCTCAGCCCTCGGGGTTCCCCACCCCCCGAAGTGGTCTCCTCTCCGGGGACCCAGAGCCTTGGGGGGCCCCCTCTCTGCGTGCCCAGCGCACGCGCACTGACTGGACTGTCCTTTGAAGACTTGGTAATAAAGCCTCTACCTCCCCAGAAGACCTTCCTATTCATTCCTTCGTCCTGGGTCCGGTCGTCCTCTACACCTCATGCCCCACGGGAATGTGGCTTGCTGGTGGCCACTTAGATAGCAGCCATCACACGCGGGTTGTCCTTGGTATTGGAAGGACCCGCAGAAGGGTGCTGTGACATGTGCACTAACGGCCCCTTCTGCTGGTCCCCCCAAGTCCTGCAGAGCCCTGACAGGAGGTGCTCACCTCCACCAGGGTTGGGGGCTCTGTGACTAAGGTTAGGATGGGCACCTGGCCCGGGGGGGGGGGGGGGCTTTGGAATGGGCCCCGGACTCTCTCCTTTCCCTCCTCCTCTCCCTCTCTCCCTCCTCCCTTCCTTGGCCTCTTCCTCCTCCTCCTCTTCCTCCTTTCCCCCTTCTCCTCTTCCTCATTTATTTCTCTTCCTCCTTCTTCCTCTTCCTTTACCCTCCCCCTCCTCCTCCTTTTCCTTCTTCACATGGAAGATCATCAACCCCTGGGTTCTGGGGTCTTTTCCCAAGCTGTGCTCAGAAATGTGGGATGTCATTCTGCAGAGATGGCAGTGTGGCAGTGACAGGGTGTGTGTGTGTGTGTGTGTGTGTGTGCACGCGCGCGGGAGGGGGGCTTCCTGAATAGCTGATAGGACAGAAACCCAGCCCCCCCGCATCATTCGTTTTCAGGAAGGGGAAACATTTCAGGAAAAGCCCTCTGAGTTGTGCCCTTTAGTTCAGAAAGGAAGAGTAAGGATGTTAATAATGTAATAAGATGGCTATCATTTATTGAGGTTTAACTTTCATCCAGGCACATTTATTATCCCACTTACTCCTTACAATTATCAGAAAAAAGCCCCAGACATTAATTTTCCTACTTTTATATGTAAGTAAACTGGGGTTCAGAGAGCATCAGTGATTTGGCACAAAATTGTCTGCTAGTGAGCGCCCAAGCTCCCCATGATGGTGAGTGATGGGGATGAGACTTGAACCGCTGCCTGACACCAGAGTCCATGTCCCCACCCCCTGCCCCCTTGGTACTGGGGATTGATCCTAGAAGTGCCTCTCAAACCCTTTTATTTTTTTATTTTGAGACAAGGTTTTGCTAAGTTGCTGAGGCTGGCCTCAGACTTGTGATACCTGCCTCATTGTCCCCAGTGGCTGGGGTTATAGGCATGTGCCACAGCACCTGGCCACGTCTCATTCCCAGTGTCATGCTCTACGGCTTCAGAAGGCCTCAGCAGACACACCCAGGCTCTTTCAAAACTGCAGCTTGACTTCTTGGTTCCTGCTGCATCAATGACCCAACGACTGGGGAGTGTCCTAGTGGTATCCACCCAGCAGCCAGCTGCCGAGGTATTCGGTCAGAGGCAAATTCAGAAATGCTCCCCTGATTCATTCAGGCTGCTCACAGCTGAGGCCACATGACCTCCTGCCGGGAGGCACTGAAGGGCAGTCCAGCTCTGCCCGGGAGAGTCTGTGGCTCCCAATGGGAGGTGACGGTGACCTGCGGAAACTGTTTACAAACAGATGATGTCACGAGGGAGGGCTGACTTCTCCAACCCAGTGAAGTGTGTTGAAGCAACAGGCTGCTGGACTTGATGCACAGTGAGGCAGGAAGGGAGGATCGCCTGACTCAGAAGGGACTGGAAAGCCATCTGGAGGCCAGGGACAATCCCTAAGCAGGAAGCTGAAGCCTGCGATTGGGGAAAGAAGAGAGGTGACTCCCCGAGAGATGGGAATCCAATGGGAGCACACACCTTTGACAGGAGGCACACTACGTCCATCCAGTGGCCAGGCATGGGAATGGTGGTGCCTGGAGTCCCACAGATGGCTGAAACCCAACAGACACGGAGCAGGGAAGCACACGGCTACGGGGCTCCCCCCTGGCTTGCAGGCTGAGGAGACAAGCATTTAAGGGGTACTTCTGGTTCTCTTGGCCCCACCACACACTTTAACTACTGGAAAAGGGACTTGGAATTCCAGCTGCTTGGCCACTGATTTGCTGAGCTCAATCAGACACTGTGAGTTTGGCATTATTCCATTCAGTCTTCACAACTCCCCTAGAGGCAAGTTTCTCCCACATTTTCTTGGTAAGAAAACCAAATCACAGAGTTGTTAGGTCACCCTCCCAAGGTCACACAGCTTGTAATTGGCAGGACAGTTTTGGACTGGGTGTGTCTGGCTCCAAAATCGACGTTCTGAACCCTCTGCGATGCTCTGCATTTCCTGGGAAGTAGTCTTAAAATTGGATCGAGGGAGGAAAAAGGAGACACAAGGTGGAGGTGGTGGCATGGAAGACCTTGCAGGATGCAGCCTCCGAGGAGGAGAGGTCCAGGTCAGGGGTGGTGCAGTGGCATCCCAAAGAACTGAAACCGTTTTATATTTGTGACATATGGTGGTAGAAAAATGACTCTGAAAGAAGTACTTTAGGAAGATGGACTTCACCTATGTAATCTACAGTGCCCTCTGATGTGACTTTAAGATTACCTAGGTAGCCAATGATTAGAATGCTCCGGAAGCTATCACTGCAGGCAGATGCTATGGCCCCGCTCTGAAAAGGGGATTTGAACCTTGGCAGTGGGTAAGGAAAGGAAATGACGCTGTGAGATGCATTTGTTCCAAAGAAAGAAGAATGAATAGAACTGGGTGCAGTATTAGGGCTGAGGAAGAGGAAGCAACCGGGGTGTCTCTTAGGCTTGGTGGCTGGTGACTGGGCAATGATGATGTCATCGATGGAAGAATAGAGAAGTCTCCAGGAAGAACTGGAGGGGGAGGGAGAGGAAGTTCCATCCCCATGTGCCAGGTTTGAAGTGCGGCAGGACATGGCCATGAGTCAGTGGGACTGGAACTCTAGGCAGAATCCTCGAAAACTGGGGTTTCAGATACACCCAATAAGCTGTGCACAGGTGAAGGGGCCTGGTCCTTGACACTGGATGTAGTCTCACTTCTGCAATTAGAGTCGTGGGGAAGCAGATCTGGTCTATCTTATTCATTCCAATGAAATCAGTGGAAAGAACAGAGACTGAAGCCTCAGAGGCATGGAGTAAATAGGTGGTAAGAGAACTAACGAACGAACAAACGAATGAATGAATGAATGAATGGGCCAAACAGAAGAGGTGGGCTGAGGGGCGAACTGAAGAGTAAGGAAGAAGCTGAGTTCCAAGAGAAGACAGCAATGATGCTAGTGTCAGGTAAACTACTTTGGTCCAGGCAAGTCACAGGCTAGTTCAAGTCCTAGGTTTTAGAAATCCAGGCGGAGGAGAAGCAGGACACTGCAAGACTGCAGGCACTAAGGATGTCACCCGATCAAGTTAGTCACACAGGATCTCCCTGCCCAGTGCCTGATGCATCTAGGAATCTTTGAAACATTGGACAGTTATAGTAAGAAATTCCAGGTGGAGGGATGGCAGCTTCATCTGAGTTAGGTGGAACAGGTTGAACAGGCCAACTGGCATTCACAGTGAGTGAGGAAGACATCCTGGAGTCTGCGGAGGAGACTACAGTAGATGGAAATGATTTGGTTCTGATAAATCTGAAATATGTCCACTTGCCTTCACTAAGTTAGAGTCAGTCCTAGGAAAGCAACCATCTCCTCTTAAAAATATTGCATCAGGACAAAAGTGATGCCTTCTCTCAATCCACAATAGCTAAACTGTGGAACCAACCTAGATGCCCCCAGTAGATAAATGAATAAAGAAAATGTGGCATATATATACACAATGGAATATTACTCATCAATGAAAGAGAATAAATCATGGCATTTGCAGGTAAATGGATGGAGTTGGAGAATATAATGCTAAGTGAAGTTAGCCAATCCCAAAAAACCAAATGCTGAATGTTTTCTCTGATATAAGGAGGCTGATTCATAGTGGGGAAGGGGGGAGCATGGGAGGCTTAGAGGAACTCTAGATAGGGCAAAGGGGAGGGAGGGGGCATAGGGGTAGGAAAGGCAGTGGAGTGAGATGGGCATCATTACCCTAGGTACATGTATGAAGACATGAATGGCGTGACTCTATGTTGTGTACAACCAGAGACATGAACAATTGTGCTCTATATGTGTAATATGAATTGAGATGCAGACTGCTGTCATATATAACAAATTAGAATAAATTAAAAAGTGATGGCTTCTAATTGATCTCATTTAATCATGTATCTCATTCTTAAGAATTTATTAGTTGTATTTCCAATGTAATAGTTACATCAACTTTGCTTGTTTGGATATGTAATTTGCTATGTTCAGAGCCATTTTTCTTCTATTTTCTCCAAAGACTATTTATCTTTTCTTTTTTTCGCTCCAAAGATCATTTTGTACCATATGAAATTTCATTATATGTACCTGAAAGCCAGGAATTAGACTTCACCCTCTACCCTAACCTTCTGAATCATTTACTATCCATTCATTATTGTAATCTTTCATTCACTAAAAATTTATTGAGCATTTATTATATTCTGGGCACTTCATGGTACAAAAAAGTAACTCTTCCCCAGTAGTTTAATGCAAGAGCTGCATGTCATAATGTAGTGTACGGTGATAAGTGCTGAAAGTCAGCCCATAAAGCCAACACCACGGAGGAGATGACTCAGTCAGCTGAGGGACGGGGAAAGGTATTGTCTGTACTTAATCCTGAGGGATGTGTAGGGGCTGTGTGGCTGAGACTTAGAAAAATATTCAAGTTAAAGTAAACAACACCAAGTCAAAGGGCAGGGAGAGGTGAACATGTGTGGTGAGCCAGCAATCGTGCATGGCTGGAGCCCACGGAGGCCAGAGAATGCACAAGGCAGGGCTTTTTGTGTCTCCCTAAAGCCTTTGGAATTGTATCCTGGAAGCAGAGTAGATCAGGGCACTTGGGAGCTTTTTAGATCTCTTTCTTGTGTTTTCAGTCATATTAAATTAATCTCATATTTGGAAGGTAGGAAGAAAAAAAAAAGGGAAAAAAAAGGAATCTCATGAAAATAGAAAGGTAGAGGAAAAAGGTTGGGGAGGGGTGAGGGATGGGCAGGGAGGGTCCTGGGGAGCTACACTGACCAAATCGTTATGTGGGTGTAGTAAGCCACAACGCACCCACTATTCTGTGTAATTAATATGCATCAACAAGAAATTTCAAAAGATACCTTAGCTTAAGAAATGGGCCCATTAGCTGGGACTGTGGCACGTGCCTGTGATCTGGTTGATCAGGAGGCTGAGGCAGGACAGTCACAAGTTTGAGGCCAGCCTGGGCAATTTGGTGAGAAATAAAAACAATATAAAGGGGCTGGGAATGGAACTCAAAGGTAGAGCACCCCTGGGCTCAATCCTCGGTCCTGGAAAGAAAGAAAAAGAAATGGTCACATTAAGCTCCTCTTTGGTTACCATGGTCACCAACCTTCTTAGTGTCTTTCTAAATTCAGAGAGCGCCATTCCCAGTTCTACGTTTTCCTTAAATCTTCTTTGACCCTGTTGAATAGTTCTTACCCTACTGACCCTTCTGTGAGATCATCTCACTCCCATGACAAAGTCATCCAGCGAGTGACCTCTCCTCGGTCCCCAGGACCCCAGCCCTCTGTGCCAGTTACCTCTGCACTTCCCACTGCTGACCACCCCAGGCCTCCCTCGGGGCACCTTTCCTCCCCACCCCCCCCGCCCCGTGGTCCCCAACTTGTTGAGTCCCCTACCTTTTCTTCTCTGCTGGCCCTTGTCCTAGCCCCCTTCTAAGTGCCCATTATTCCTAAGGTTCTTTTCCTTTCTACAGACAAATCTCGTTTATTTATTCACACATTTCTCACACTTACTTGAGGACCTCATATGTGCTAATCTCCTTGGTTAGGATTTCAAATAGGGAGATGCTAATTGGGTGATTCCTTTCTGTGGATGTCCCTAAAATCTCTATCCCTAGCCATGGAATTTCCTGCAAACTGAAGTTTGAAAGTCTCTGATTTTCCCAGCATAATTTCATCTGGATACCTCAGACGCCTCTCATAACAAACCCAATTAGTTCTCAAATTAAAAATCTCCTTCAGATTCCTCTACATAGAGTGGGGACACTGTCACCATCTACCCTGAAGACTGCAATGAGGTCTCTCTCTCCTTTCTGTTGATGTTGCATCTAAACAGAATCCACGCTGCACTGTCTTTCCCTTCCCAGTAGATCTCCCTCTCACTCTTTTCCTTCTTTATCCATCACCCACCATCTTTGAATCCTCATCAAGGAAATGGGTGGGTAATTTGGAAGTCAAAGGTAGGATAAGGTGCTAGAAGGGCCATGCCGACATACGCAGGAACCAGCTAGCTAAACATTATTGTTCAGTGTTCTATAGCCTCACCTTAACACCCTAAATGAGCCATCATCACTTCTATTGCATACTGTCAGCTTATCATGTTATCCACATTCATCTCCCCCACTGATTTAGATCATTTTTTTCTTTCTGGGTTCGATTCCTTGTTCCTGAACTAAATACTTTGGTAGGCCTTGAGCCACTATTTGTCAGCGGTAAGATCAATCTTCATCTGGAAATACCTTAATTTGGTTCCCACCCTTAAATGATATTTTAGCTGGAAATAGAATTCCAGGTTGGCAAATACTGCCTCAGTTCACTTTTGAGAGATTCTTACACTATTTTCTGATACTAAAAGTTGAGAAGGGTGCTCCAGACTGATTTTCCTGTTTTAAAGGGAGGTAATCTGTTTCATCTTCTGGCACTTTTTATAAGATTCCCTTAAGATGTGTGGTTCTGATGATTCAATCCTTTCATTCATTCTTGAAAATTTACAGCCAGTATCTCTTCAAATAATGCCTCTCATTCATTCTTTCTTACGTTTCTTTCTAGAACTCTCATTAGCTGCATGTAGGACTTTCGCATTCTATATTCCAGAATCCACTGCATATTAAACCATTTCAACATGCAGTCGGTCTTCTATCTATCTGTGTGTTCTGCACTCATGGATTCAATCGACCATGGATTGAAAATATTTTTTAAAAATTGCATCTGTACTGAACATGTACAGAATTTTTTCTTGTCATTACTCCCTAAAGAATACAGTAGAACAACCATTTACAAAGCATTTACATTGCATGACGTGTTGTAAATAATCTAGAGATGATTTAAACTGTGTATGTAGGTTATATGCAAATACTAAACCGTTTTATGTAAGAGATTTAGGTATGCTTGGCTACAATATCCTGGGGATCCTGGAACCAATCCCCCATGCATTCCAAGGATGACTGTGTCTTCTTCCCTCCCTCCTTCCTTCCTCTCCGCCCCCCCCAGTCCCCCACCCCTCTCTCTTTCTTTCTCCAGCACTGGGGAGGAACCCAGGGCCTCAGATATGCTAGGTAAGCACTCTGGCACTGAGTTACATCTTCATCCCTGAATGTCTATCTTCTAGTTCACGAATTTTCCTTCACCTCTTTTTATTTTTATGTATTTGTTCATTTTGATCCTGGGGATTGGACTCAGGGGGTGCTTTACTATTGAGCTACAACTTCCAGTTGTTTATAAGAAGATTATTTTAATCATTTTATTTTGAGGCAGGGTAATGCTAAGTTGCTGAGGCTGGCCTTGAACTTGTGATCCTCCTGCTTTGGCCTCCTATGTCCCTGGGATTATAGGTGTGTGCTGCTGTGTCCGACTTCTTTTCAACTCTTTTTAATGTATTGTTTGCCACTGAAATGTTAATTTATTTTCATACTGATATCCCCTTCCTCCCACATTAATAACAATCCTAATTTTTAGTGCGATCCATGGCTCCCTTGCAGCTAAGCGTGGCCGTGTGTCTCAGATGGGCAACAGTATGCAAGTGGAAGCTTCTGTAAGGCAGTTTTTTCCCCAGGGGATAGACCCAGCCCTTTGCCACTTTCCTTCTTCATCCATTTCTCCTTCTTGTCACTTGGGATATGCCTCAGTGGCTAGAACTGCATATTGGACCACAAGAACCAGCATCACCAACTAGGCTTGCCACAGAGGGCAGAAGAGGAATCTGTCCCAGAGACCGGGGAGCCTGAATGCCAGGGTTGTGTGGCCAAGGTCTGGGATTTTATGTGGGAAACAATTTTATGTGTGAAAATCCGACCTTATTCACCTACGATATTTTTTGACTTTCATTCTTAACCAGATCTAACCTTCATCTACCCATTCATTGATTGTTCAAATGCCAGTGAACATAGTTTTAATTTCTTGTAGTTCTATGGGGTTCTTTCTTCATAGTCTCTCTATAGTTTCATGTTTTAAATTCTTGTTTATTGTGTTTAATCATTTAAGCCTACTTAAAAAGATTTTTATTTTTATTATGTTTTTATTTGTATATTATGATTATGCATGATAGTGCTTTATTTCTTTAGATTAGTTTCAAGTTCGGCAAAATAGAAAGGAGGGCACAGAAATCTCCCATACACTCTCTGTCCCCACCTGTGCACAATTACCGATATTTCCCACCCGAGGGGTACATTTGTTACAATTGAATTTACATCAAAACAGCATAATCATTCAAAGTCTGTTACATATACAATGAAAATATTTTTTAAAATATTTATCTGGTAGTTCTTAAATCTGGAATTTCCTGGTTGTCGAATCCTATTGTTTATAGTATTTATTGACTCTCTATGAAGCTGAACGCATTATTCAAAATTATAAAAAATAGACCAAAAAAATCCATGTCAGTGAGACTTACTTTGTGGGTGTCCTCTGGGGGCTTATGCTGGAGACAAGTCCCTCTAGATTAATTCTGTCGGGTGTCCCAGGTAATCTGTTGTATGTCTGAGATCAATTTTCATGTTAGTTACCGAGCGAGCGTGGGGATTCTCACATGTGCAGCACCCTTTGGAGAGTGTGAAACAGGCGTGAGGTGCTGGTCATGGTCACCAACTTCAAGGGCTTATTCTTTCTGCTCTTCATAAACCCAAGAGAACAGAGGCAACTTCTTTATGTCTCGTGACATTCTTTCTCTGGTCATCTCTTTCAGTGAGGAAGTCTCTTTTATTGCTCCCAAACTATTTCCTTCTCCTCCTGCTCTTAGATCCTAGAATATGGCCTTCAGGCAGCTGCTATAGAAACTTATGGGCTTCCTATTTGGTTTGGGTTTTCAGTTCTCCTCTCCTTTATGGAACACACAAATCTTTCTGACTTTCTTGCAAGCTTACATAGGCATTAAAAGATATTTGTTATATATCATTTAATACTTGAAAGGATTATTGTATACAGATTTTAAAATTTTCTAATAAAAATTACTGTCAGAAACAGTAGTTGATGCTCTGGAAGATCCAAACTGTCTAAGTTGTGTTAAGGAAATGAAAGAATTTCTGCTTTTTGTAGGGTCAAGTATGGCCGGGGGATTGCTGTGGAGGGAACACTGGTACTGACGTCAATGAATCTCAAAAGAAAGCCAAACCCTGGGGCCGACTCTTGATTCTCATTCCATTGCTAAACATGGCAGATCTCTCAAACAACTGGTGAATGCTAAGCTTCTTGAGGACAAGAAGAGACTGCATCTTACACATTTTGCAGTTTCTCAGCCGACTTGGTTGGCACCGTGGTTGGTATACAGAAGTTGCTCAACGCCACTGCTGATTGATTGTGACAGCACAGACTATATAATTTAATCCTTGCTTTATACTTTATACTCATCAGAAAATTACCTCAAGGTGTGGTGCATTTCAATATAAAGGAGCACATCAACCCTGTACTCCACCCAGTCCAGAAACATACGAAAAATGCCTGGGCTCATTTTTGACATTATATCCATTCCGGAACTGATTTATAATCAATAATAAAGTGGAAGTGATTAATGTATTACTTGTTTAGTTCATAGTATGCTTCAAAAACTTTGAAGAGTAAAGAGTCCTAAATTCATGACACCTTAAGCATTGATGGGGGTTCTTAGAGACCATGTAATGTTACCACTCAGTCAGTTCAGAAGAATGTCCCTCTACAGTGACCTAGTTAATGTGGAACACCTCTAGCAACAGGATGTGAGCTTATTGCTTCACATGATAGTTTATTTTGAAAAAAAAAATTAAAGAAAATATTTGTATTAAGTTTTTAGATTGAAGTAACTTTTTCTCCTATTATTGAATAATTATATTCATTGCAGAAAAAAAGATAGATAAAGTAAGCAAAAAATAACTCTAGATGATAATTTTTATCACCTATCATGTATTTGTCAAGATTTTTCTTAATGAAAAATATTTTTCTTTTAACAATATCATATTCAGGTTGTGAATGTTATTTCTTTATCTGAAGTTTCCACCCAATAACATAATACCTTGGCACTATGGTTGGTATATAGAATGTTTTCATGACAGCAAACATTCACCCATAGCCTGGTTTTCATGTCTGAATAGTTATCTATTTGTTGGACGGGCCACCATTTATATAACAAACTCCTTCTTGTTGGGCATACTCTTGCCTCCAGTTCTCCAGTATAAATAAATACGCATGTAATTCGCATTATTTATTCATTCAACAGATATTTAATCAAGCCCTTTAACTTTGCCCAAAACTATCCTGGGAGCTGAGGATTCAGAAAGAGAAAAAAGTTCCTGGCCTCAGTGTTTCCTTCTGATGAGGGACAGGGAGATTGAAAATTAGCAACTGACCGTGGATCCTATAATCACAAACAGTGATAATTGCTATGAAAAAATAAATCCAGGCAATGAGATAGAGAGTACAGGCCGAGTCTATAATTCAGGCAGGGAAGGCGGATGGTCACATAGCCACAGCATAAACTTTAGGTGAACCTGTACAGATGAAATCACTGCATTTTGTGCTAAGTCAACCTCCGGCCACGGTGGAGGGCTTGCTTGGTGTGCTGACCTGTGCCCGTCTCCTGTCCTGAGCCCGGCTTCTATTTTTGGCCATAGTTCTGTCCTCTGTTTGCTTACTGTCGATATCACCTCTCACATGCACGCAGCCTGACAGTTCACAAAGAAGGTTCACATGCTAACCTAATGCAATAATCATGTCATTTTTATTTTTTATTATGGAAATATTCAAATTCTTATAACAGCAGAAATAATAGGACAATGATCCATCAATTAGCCCTCAGATGGTTAAAAAAAAGGGAACATTTGGAAATAATTATTTCATCTATCCTGGCATCCCCCCCATCCCCTGGATTATTTTAAGGCAAAATACAAAAATCACATCTTTTACCATTCATAAAAACTAAAGTATATATATCTCTAACACATAAGGACATTTCTCTCTTTTGCATAACTTCAAAGTCATTACTATTCCTAACCATTAACAATACTTCCTTACTATCACGGAACATCTATTTTGTGCTCCCATTTTTCACAATTATCTCCAAAATGTGGTTTTAGAGTTGGTTCATTTGAATCAGCTGTAAGCAAAGTCCACATATTTGGTAGATATGGGCTCATCAACAAAATATATCCACATCGTTTATTTTGTATACTCTTAAACTTACTTTATTGATATTAAAATAATTATAAAATGTATTTTTGTTGATGACACAAAATAAACAAGATGTTTTGCATAAAAAAGGAATTGGCTTATTCATCTAGAGAAATTTCTCAAATTTTGAATTTGATTGCTCTTTTTTTTTGGTGTTCTTGTAAACTTGTAATCAGATCTAGAAGCTTGCAGGTTCAATTTTTCTTGGCAACATATCAAATGTGTCATTGTACCATTATTATTGGACCATAAGGAGGACAAATATTGTCTGGGTGTTCTACTTCTGGGATGCTAGCGATGCTAGGATGTGGAGATTTGAGTATTGTCAGTACTGTTCACCTACCCAATTTAGAAGTTCCCAGAAACCTTTCAATTAACTGAATAAACATATCTCAATGATTGTTGGTAGAGCTATTATTTCATTAGGAGTTAATTAAATGGCATTTTTCCAATTCTATCACTTATCCATTAACTAGAATAGATTGCTTTTAAAATTGAAATACCTTTCTCATTAACCGTTTGATAGCCTGAAGTAGCAATTTTACGGAAAAAACAGATTTAATAAATGCTAAGTTATGTTTCTTGCTAATTTTCAGAATAATAAGTAGGTGACCTAGCAATTTTCAAAGATAACTTAAAAAATCATTACGAACTCATGGATTCTCTGTTTTGATATGTATTGATCAGTCCCACGTTTTTGACAGCAGGCATCCTCGAAAAATTTCTCCTGTGTTTGTGACATAACTGTAATGGTCTACCTTAGCGTCCCTGCTTTCTGGTACAGTAAATATTTCAGTACACCTTGTATGTCACCTATCTCAGAACTAGACTCAGGTGTTTCTCCAAGGATCCCTACTTTGTTTTGGTGGGAAATAGTATTTAGAGGCCTTCCTATGGGCACTATGGTTGTAAAATGCTACTGAGTTTTTATTGTTGCCAGATGTTTTTAGTGGTCAAGTTGAAAAAATATTTTTAAAGTGAAAATTATTAACTAATAATGACATTTCCAATTCAAATTTAGCATTTCAGGCTATCTGCTTAACTTCTTGGATTCTATACTTGTATGTTGTTTCTCTTATGTTGAAAAATTCAGTCTTTCTTGTTTTAATCTACACTACAACTCTGTCACTTTCCGAGTGATAAGGCTTACATGATTATTATTGATAGGGTCTTTCAACGCTAGGTAAGTTTTTTGGAACTCATTTGGTCCTTGGCGTGGAGAGGTATAGTAAAAACATTCCTTTAAAGGTACTTTAGATAATTCTTTTCTTAGTATGGTTATGCCATCAACTTGATATAGAGTTAGACCCATTTGTGTTAGTTCGTTTTTGATGTTTAAAGATTTTAACTTTATTTTTCACTTTATTTTTACTCATGTAAATAACATTTGTATTAATCCTCAGTTAAAAACTAACAAACAAGGCACATTAAAGCCCAACTTCCGCCCTTCTCTCTGTCCACAGGTAATAATTTTATTAGGTTCAGGCTCAGCCTACATTTTCTTTAAGTCATTATCTTTCAATCTGATCTTTAACCCTTTCTCATAGGCAGGAAAGTGCTTATTACCTTGGTAGGTAATAGAGGAAGCTGCACCACCCGGTTTCAACTCAAGCCAGGGGAATGCCAACCCAGGGCTCCTTCCCCTGCGCGGTGCTGCCCTCTACAGACGCCTCAGGGGATTTCAAAGAGAAGCAGCCATTGGTTCACCCTTAGGTTGACATCCAAATTAAAGACTTCTGGCTTCAGTGACGATCCACCTACTCTAGAATTATGTGAAATAAGTATGAGAGCTATTTTTGGACTCCAGGTTGTGCTTAGTGTGTAGGAAAATATGTATGACTAAGCGCATGTGCGTGTGTTGTTGGGGAAACAACCACTCTTAAGGGCTGTCATTGGAACACCTGCTCCAGTGACGTCAGATTGAAGCACAGGATGACGTTATCCCTGCAGTCACCTGTGAGGCAAGTGTGGTGGCAATTTACAAGAGGAAAGTAGTTTTAAAATTAATGAGGATGACAGTTCGGGAAACCATTGTAATTTCTTGAAGTCTCAATTGTAGTTTGGGTCCTTTTAACAACAAAAATCTGTGAGATGTTCTAAGTTAAAATGATGACAGTTTAAATTTTTTCTCTTTATAACTCAATTTAATTTTAAATTGTATTGAACATTAGACAGAAAATAAGGACAACTTCCCCAATAAAAATTCCTAACTGGGGCCAGCCAGGCACGGTGGGGCCCTCCTGGAATTCCAGGGACTCCGGAGGCTGAGGCAGGAGGACCACAAGTTCTAGGCCAGCGAAACCCTCTCTCAGAAAATAAATGAATTAAAAAGGGTTGGAAATAAAGCCAGTGGGTTCAACCCCCAATCTCGCTCTCTCCCTCTCACACATCCTAACTGGACAAGCCTATGATATTGTTTTCCACTAAAGGGTTTCCTCTGCACCCCCTCCACTCCCCTGGGTGGGACAGAGGTGGTCTTCCAATGTGAACATGAGCCTCAACCAGCCCAGGTCCCTCCCTGGTGCAGTTCTGTTTCCTGAGGCACCTGCAGGCAAAAGAAGGATTTTTGCACAACGAGGCGGGAAGCAGGCTCAGAATGGACCTGGGAAGTGGGTTCAGGACCTCCGACCTCCTCAGCATCCCTTCTTGGCTCAGTGAAGACCCAGGGGTGCTTCCTTGAAAGGTCTGGGTTTTGTTTGAGATAAAATTGGTCAAAGTCACCAGGAGTTCACGGAATTAAGTACAAGAGAATTAAGTTATTTTCAAACAACAATCAAAGCGGTAAATATCAGTAGAAGGCAGTAAAAGCGGGCTGTAAGTGGGACTGAGCAATCCCTCTGAGGTCAGGGCAGGTTGGTGGCCTTAGCTGTTCCCAGCAGAGTGGGCCGGTCCTGGAGCACAGCTGCCACAGGCGTGGGGAGCTCACGGCTCCTTTCTGGGCAGGGTAGGACCTGGGGACTGCACAGGTGAGCCGCAGTCCTGGTCATCTTTTCTTCGGGGCAAGGGGCTGGCTTTGTCCTGCAGAAGTGGTCGCTGGAGACTGCTACTGTTTTGTGACCTGGGAAGAGCAAGGGACGTCTGTTTCTTCTGTGTCAGAGCAGGAGAGACGGCTTGTCCAGAGCTGAGGCCCTAGGTCCCTTCTTGTCCGGGCCAGGCAGCCTCAGGACTCCTAATTCTTAGGCATCTAGCCCTGCCTGAGTGTTTCCTTTTAAAAACAAAGAAGTTACTGTCTGATAGTTAGATCTTTAAATTTTGGAAGACAATGAGAACAGGAGAACAGGGTGTTGCATACACAGTTGAGACCACACTTCAGTTCTGCAGTTTGCTTTTCCATGTTCATGGTGAGAGTTTGCCCATCTGTAACATGTTGTAGCAATGCAGCAGGATTTCACCCGTTTTACAGATGCACAATATTCCACTTCACTCTTCCCTATTGAGGACCTTGAGGCTGGTTCTACTTCATTACTTCTGAAGAGTGACGTATACTTTTTTTTTTTAAAGAAGAAGATCTCTAATGATTTAGCTGGGAACTTTTTCCTAGAAATAGTTACCACTCTGTCAAATCATTTTACTTTTTAACAACGTCTTTGGTCACACCGTCTGACTTGTCACTCTGACTGCCACACATCTCTTAAGTGCCCACAAGCTGGACGTTACAAAAAGAGCTAATTATATCCATGGGATTTTTTTGTTTTGATTTTCTGAAAAGGTTGGAATCTATTTTAATGTTTTTTTTTTTTTTTCAGTTACAGTTCTTTTGTGAATTTCCTTTGTTCTTTATCAGTTTTTCAGAATCTGGGTGATAATTTTTTTATGTCTTAATGTTGGAACTTTTGGCATTTGCGTTACATGGGAATTGTGTAGAACGAATAATATGTAAGAATATTCGGATCCCTGAATATAGTCTATACAATACTTTTACTCAGCTTGTCCATCTGTTTCCTTTTTTAAACTTTTTGAGAGTCTTTTTGCTCTCTGGTCCTGCAAATTCCATAGTCGACTCTGAGGGCAACTCCCTACTGACCTGAAGGTGCTTCTGGCCACAGATGGCTGCGAGGTGGCCCTGGTCATTCTCACCTCATGCGATGGTTCATGTTGCAAGCCCCTGGTATTGACCAAGCTGCAGCCGTGGCTACTGCCCCCAATCTGTCTTCAACTGGGCCTGGATACTGTCATTGACCTAGGCCTGCTTTCCTTTTTCTTGCCGGCTTCATCCTTGAACGGGCTCAACCTGGGCTTCGGGGTCCCTACGGGCCCCAGTGGGTGAGTTAGAGGCATATCTGTGCAACGGTTCCTATTATTGAAAGCACAAATCTTCGCTATCAACCCACAGGGCTCCAGCCAGCCTGCCTCTGGTGACACACTTATAGGCACACACTGACCCTATGAGACAAGTGGCACAGGGTCCTAAGTGCAAGTTGGTGTGGTGACGGGCAGGACAGGGACACACCATGAATGGGGAAGAAGGAGCAGCATGCAAGGGCGGCCTCAGGGCTTCCTTTCTAGTGGGGAAGGGTGGGAGAGTGACGTTCCAGGCACTGAGTCCTGCGGGTCAAGGGTGGGAGGAAGAAGGTGCGGAGCTCCGGGGAAGAAGGGACTTCATGAGTTGTTGGGACATGGGTCCCGCAGGATGGGCAAAATTGCCCCAGGCCAAGGGGGCACTTCAGATCAAGCACCTGTCGCACAAGCCAGGCTCAGAGGGCGGGATGTCTTCCAAGGAATACACTGTTCCTGGGGCTGGAGCAGGCAGGAGGAGGCTGGACAGGCGGTCAGGCAGGGAAGGCCGGATGTACTGGGCACTGGGGGGATACTGAGGGACCTGGGCATTATTGGGTAGGAGGCAGACGTCCTTCGGGGGCTTAGCAGTTTTCTTCCCTGGGAGGGATTCGGTCGCTCTTATTTAGGCAGATGCCCACCATCCATCTTCTCAGACTATAAAGACGCACCCAGCACAGAACTTGGCTTTGCATCACCATCAGCGTGGCATCTGGCAGCCTCCACACAGGGAGATTGCCAACTCCGTCCCCCACACAGCATTTGTCACTTAGAAAGAAGAAGAGGGAGAGGATTCAGTCTTCATTGCTGTCTTCCCCGTGTCTCCAATCCAGTCCAAACAGCATCCATCAGTGTATGAGAGAACTGTTCAGTCCACGTTCTAAGTAGTCCTTACACATCTGCTGTGTCTCTCTGTCTCCTCTATCCACTGCCTGGCTTGGGTCACAATCCCCTCCTTCGAGCACAAGTGGCATCCTGTTTCCACTTTTATCTCCTTCCCCTTGTCTCAGTCTCCCCACCGGAGTAAGTCATTATTTTTTCGTGTCTGTGTTTTTAATTTTAAATTGGCATATCATATTGTACTTATTATGGAATGACGTATTGTAGTCCGATGCCTGTGTATAATGTGTAATGAGCAAATCAGGGAAGTCAACATTTCTGTCTCCTCAAATATTATTTGTGTTGAGAACCTTCAAACCCTTCTCTAATTATTTTGAAATGTGAAAGTTACTGTTGTGGGAGTACAGTTGTCCTGTTATTCTGCATGACGTTATGAGTGATTCCCCCCTAGTTGGGTTTGGTCCCATTGTCCACCCTCTCAGTGTCTCTCCTCCCCTTTTACTCTATTCTACTGTCCATTTCTAAATCCTTTTTAGCTTCTGCAAACGAGGGAGACCATGCGGAATTATTAAGTGATGTGGAAAAGCGTAGATCAAGCCTGACCTTCCTCTGCTTTAAAACACTCAGTGGCATTTGGAATGACATCCTTGGCCTGAAGAGCCTACATGGCTGGTGACTGCCTGCCTTATTCTCCCCTTCCCTCCATGTTCTCTAGTGTAGCCTCCTTTTTGTCTCTGGATCATGCTGGACCTGTTCCCACCTTGTGGCATCTCTTTGGGTGTTTTTGATGATGATTTGACTTGAGTCACTGGAAGTGTTATCATTCATTAGGGCCAATGGGAAAACACAGAGAGGAGGGAGGGAAGCAGGCTATGGTCTGGCCAGAGGTCCGAAGGCCCCGCGTAAGCGCACTGACACTAGAGATGAGAAGGAGCAGGCGAGTGAGTCCTCCTGGAGGCCACCTTGCTGACCCCCTAAGGCCGGGGGGTTGGCGGAATGTGTGGAATGAGAAGCCCCCAAAACAAACTGCATGAGCTCTATTGGAGCCCATTTAGATCCATTTGCAGAACATTCTGGGGGCTCAGCTTCAATAGTGGAGAAGAGGAGGTTGGAGGGGACACCAGGCTCGGGGAGGTCATCTCCCCTTTGTGTCTTTCCATGTTGTTCCTCTGCGGTCCTCAGGGATGCCATCAGTGGCAGGCCCTGAACCATATTTTGAGGCCCCCCTGGCCCGTGGAGAAGGTTGGATGAAATATAGCTGTAGTGGCCCAGATTCAGCTATAGTGAGCTCTAGTCTGTGTCCACCTTTGTAATTCCTCAAAGGTGCCACGTGGATTAGTGGAGAAAGTGGTCCTCGTTGCAGCTGGAACCTGAGGACCACTGCCCGGGCTTTGGATAGTCTGGTTTGACTTCTGCTGGCTCTCAGAGACCTGAGCTCATTCAGGCAGAAGAATTAACCCAGCTGGGGCCACATGGAGAGCGACAGTGGAGGGCATGGAGTTGACCACAGAGGGCAGGTTGGGACACACCAAAGGGGTTGGTGTTGTTGCTGATTGTGCTGACATGACGAGGACATAGTGGTGGCAGCCAGTTATCTTCACCCATATATTCTGGAGCTTGTGGTCATAGCTGGGGGAAATTCCTGACCTATCATTCCCAGCAGGGGAGGAGATAATGCCTTGGGGTTGACTCCCGGTGGCCAGCACATATTTCTCTGTCCCTGTTCCTGTTTATGGGCAGGAAATGGTGGTGGGATCAGGCAGGGGGAGGACAGAGTCTTGTTGAGGGGAAGCTCCTTGTGTTTCCACCCTCCAGGTCCAAGGCTCTGATTCTCCTTAGACAGATGCCTAGAGTTTTTTCTGAAGAGTTTTTAGAAAAGTTTTAGGAAGTTCTCTCTGTGGCATGACTTCCTGTCCTTTAGACCTACTGGAGGCTTGGGGTGCTGGTTTGTTTTTTATTCATCTATTCACGCACTCATTCAATACACACCCAGCCTGCCTTATGTTACACACACTGCTCTGAGCAAAGAGGATTCAGAAAGGAATAAAATTGAATTTCTATTCTTTTTTAAAAAATATTTTTTTAGTTGTAGATGAATACAATATCTTTATTTTATTTTATTTATTTTTATGTGGTGCTGAGGATCAAACCCAGGGCTTCACACGTGCTAGGAGAGCGCTCTACCGCTGAGCCACAACCCCAGCCCCTAAGTTTCTATTCTTGAGTAACCGACAGGGTCGTGAGGTAGGCAAACACCCGCACAGTTATGACCTAATGTGATGGATTATGTAACATGCATATGTGGGAAATCCTCAGGTGTTGGGCAAGAGCCTTTGAGTGACAGTGACACCGAGGGATGATGAGATGAGTCCTGATCTTGTTATCTGCTCTCACTTGGGATGGTGAACAAGATAAGGTCTTTGACAACAGACCTGGACATGTGGCAGAAGAGAGGTGGAGAACCCAGCTCAGTACAGGGGCAGCTGGCCCAACTGGGACCCACAGGGACAATTCATGGGACCCTAGAGGCAGCATGAGTGGGGCACAAGGAAGAAAAGCTAATTCTCCTTTGGAGGGGAGAATGGGACTGGATGGGAAGCCAGAAGAAGGTACAGAGTTCATGGAAGAATAGTATTTTTATAAGGAGTATTGATTTTTGGCAGGGGTCAGACATTCCTAAGTTGAATTAGATTCATGAACCTTTTTTTGACTGTGCTAGTAACAGCTATGAATTATCGAGTACAACCCAAGTCTCTCTCTCTCTCTCTCTCTCTCTTACACACACACACACACACACACACACACACACACTTAAACACATGCACACACACCAACTCTGCCGCTTGCCAGTTAGTATGACCTTGGATACACAACTGCTTGTTCATTTAATGGCTGGTAATGAGAGGGATTTGAGAGAGGGGTGTTACCATAAAGTGACTGCAATGCAATGGAGCACTTAGAGATGACTAAGGCTGAGTCAAGCATAGATATTAGGACTCTCTGAGTGTTGAGATGACAAAACAGGAAAAGGAAGAGATGTAAGGTAATCTGAATATCCAGCTTGCTGTGGAATCGATTCTAAGACATTTAGGAATATGAGAGAGAGAGGAGTAAGTCACACAGACTGGAACAGCTAAGGGAGGTGAATGCAGATGTGAATGTCGACTGAGGGGAACACGAAGTTCTTCCTCCATCTTTGCTTCCTGGACTTGGAAACTGTCTCCAAGGCTACCATGAAGTATGGCATCGACATCCACTGTGGACTCTACGGCCACATGCTGCCTTCAGATGATACCATCAAGTCCTTGGGCATTGCCCACAGGGTCTGAGGGGGGCCTGGCTCTAGCTCCCAGAAGAGTCACCGCCCCACCTCCAACATGTCGATTTGGGGTGGGAGAATGGCTCCACCGCAGGAATTCAGTAGTGTGACTCTTCTGTCATCTACCAAATGACTTCAGGCAGGGGATCGTGGTGAAGTGGGATGATGCTGGCTTTTGACAAAACTTAGGGAGAAAACGTGATTGGCAGTGTTTTGTTTCCTGTGCCACGACACCACCTTTACTTCACCACCGTCATCGTCTTCTTCTTCACACCCTTTAGTGTTTCACCTTTGAAATCCCTCCCTTACAGTGAACTAGTCAAGACGCCCCAGGTCTGTGGATAGTGGACTTATATGCGCTGACATTTCCCCACTCTATTTCATTGCCTTAGAATGAATTCATTGTATTAGAGGTGCATTTCTCCCTGAAATATAGTGTCCCCCAAAACCACCCCAAAGCTCTTCTACAGGACATATATAAATTAAAATGCTAGCTCTTGAGAGAGTGAAGGTTAGTGCTACCTTAAGTGGTATTACTTTTCAAGTATATTTATAAAAATCTATAGAAGTGGCCTCTACCTTTTAGAAACTCTAAATGGGTTCTTTCAATATTTGGGTTGAAACATACTTTCTCTATGCAGGTTTGGAGAATGAGTACGGGAGCCTGAGAAGGGGTTGAGGTGACAAGTTAATCCCCCATCGGTGTTAGTAATGTCGTCCCTCTCTGGGCTCTGATGTCATGTTTGGTGTGAAAAGAAGTACATGTAAGTACGTTGGTGGTCACCACCAAATATGACATATCCAAAGCTAAGGTTCTGCTCAGGCCAGTGCGCTATTCTTTTCCCAATTCATACGGACTCCCCACTCCGTCCCATTCTCCCCTTTCCTAGAGTCTTCCCTCTTCTTCCTCCTGGGTCCCCTGCTGCCTCAGGGTCCCATGAATTGCTCCCGGGTGTCTCAGCTGGGCCAACTGCTGCTGCACACAGGTGGGTTCCACACTTCTGCTCCTGCCCCATGTCCGGGTCCTGTTGTCCACGAGTTTACCAGACCTACATGGGTCCACGTCTGCTGATCACAAGGCGTCTGTGGTCTGCATTGGAAGCAGATTAAGGAATAGTCTTTAACAGACTCATTAGAACACAGATTGCTGAGAGAGGTGACTCTAAATCTCCTTCTCTCCTATATTTTTATTTCCTATCATGGTGCCTGGCATGTGGCACATGGGATAACTTAATACATACTTACTTCCCTAGAGAACTGTAGAATCCTGAGCAGGATCGGGTGGTATTTGGGGAATCTCTTTCTCCCAACCCCTAAGACCTCCTTCAGGTTTTAAAGAAGTGGACCGAGCATGCATTATTTCAGGCTTCCCGTGATCTCCTAGGTGTTTTAGGTCTGAACTTTAATACTAGATCCTGCCTTCTTTTGTCTTTTCATGAGATGTCCCAACACCTGGAATTCTGGGGGCTTTTTCTGAGTGCCATCTTGAGGCACTTCAGAGTCTCCGTGACTCATTCCACAGCTCCTGGTAGATGGTTCCTTACAATTCTTCCACTTTGAACCCAAAAGACTGAACACTGCTGGTTGCTCACATGCAATCACAAATAGGGTTTATGAATCCCAATAAGTGTTCTAAGGCGATAAAATGGTCTCCTAGAAATCAGTAATTTTTTCTTGGCCATAAATGCACAAATAATTTCCCTGTTAGTTCTCGAAAACTCTCATAGAAACAGAAATACATCTTATCTGAGGCCAGGTTTTTGTACCCTGGGATACCATTGCATGTATGTGTATGTATGTGGGGTGTTTTAATTATAACTCAAAATCCTTATGTTTTTTTGGATAAGTACTGCTTAAGAATCCCTCATAGTTTGGGGGTAATAAAGAACCTGCCTGTGGCTGTGAACCCAAGGCCTGCTGTATTCCACAGCGGTAGCCATGTCCTCGAGTGATCCTGTCTGAGCCAGATGACATTTCAGAGTCATCTGACATCAAACCTGTCCTGTTTCATGGACTGTTTGGTACATTTTTGTTCCTAAAGTCTAAGGAACTTGGTGTCCATGATTGCTGGAGGAGAAACTGACTGAAGTTTGGGAAGTTCACCAACTCTCAAGGGACTTAAAAAAACTTTAAACTCTGTGAACTCATGTGGCACTGCGCTGGATTTACTTTAGTTCAGGATCTAATATTTTAAAAACTCTTTTTTTTTTTTAAATTGTGATGAAATGTATAGAACTTAAAATTTACCATTTTATCCATTTGCTTTTGGTGTGTAACCCAGTGGCATTGGGCACATTCACAATGTGCAGACACCACCAGTGTTCAGATCCAGAAACTTCCATCATCTCAAACAGAAATTCTGCCCTCAGTAAACAGTAAATCCCCAATCCCTATTTTCCCAGCCCCTGGACACTTCTACTCCGCTTCCTGTCTCTTTGAACTCGACAGCTTTTGGTACCTTTTATTAGTGGACTCACAGGATATTTGTCCTTTCTCATTTGGCTTATTTCACTTAATGTTTGTTTTTAAGGCTCTCTTATGCTGTAGCATGTAGCAGACTTTCATTCTTTTTTTTTTTTTTTAAGGCTGAATAACGCCATTGTGTGACATATAGAATACACACACCATTTTCTTTCTATTCATCTTTCGCTGGACACTTGGTTTGCTTCCCCCTTTTTGGTGGTGTGAATAGTGCTGTTATGGACCGACGTGTACAAATATCTGTTTGAGCACCTGCTTTCAATTCTTCGGGGTATACGCTTAGGAGAACTCCTGTTCTATGGTGTCTTTTTGATTTTTTAGTTTTGTTTTAAGGAACACCCTGGGTTAGGCCTGGATTATTTTTGCTTTATGATCATTTCAGTCTCGTTCAGTGGAAAGGGTCACTGTGGGTTCACAGGCAAAGCGATGGTTTCAGTCCTGGATGAAGGTGGTCAGTTGATTGCTGCACAGTTGCCTAAGGTCTGCCACAGGACCTTCCCACCCCGTGGGGACTTACTGAAGCTGTGACTTATGTGCACTGGCATCTTGGTGGCCTAGAGTTCAAAAAGCAATGCTAAGCACATTGAGCTAATTATAAGCTAAATTGTATATGTTACATATTAAAATTATAAACTAAAGATAATTTATTTTTTTTTAATTTTTTATTGTTGGTTGTTCAAAACATTACATAGTTCTTGATATATCATATTTCACACTTTGATTCAAGTGGGTTATGAACTCCCATTTTTACCCCGTATACAGATTGCAGAATCACATCAGTTACACATCCATTGATTTACATATTGCCATACTAGTGTCTGTTGTGTTCTGCTGCCTTTCCTATCCTCTACTATCCCCCCTCCCCTCCCCTCCCCTCTTCTCTCTCTACCCCCTCTACTGTCATTCATTTGTCCCCCTTGTATTATTTTTCCCTTTTCCCTCACTACCTCTTGTATGTACTTTTGTATAACCCTGAGGGTCTCCTTCCATTTCCATGCAATTTCCTTTCTCTCTCCCTTTCCCTCCCACCTCTCTCTAAAGATAATTTAAAAAGAATTCTTTCACTTGATTTGAAAAAAATCAAAAAGCCTGATAGTTGTGTTGATCATCTTTGTAGCCAGACAATCGATACAATTATGTCTCCATATCTGTCACATGAGCTAATAAAAGTGCCCACCTCAAAGGGTTGCTGGGAAGATTGATTAAAGAACTTTTCAGTTTCTAATAAATTATGAAGGAAAGACTAACCTTTATTTTATGACAAGCTTGCAGAGACCACCATAAAATTAATTCTAAAACTTACTATAATCTTAGAATCAAAATTGATTTTTTTCTTTTTGGCTATTATTACGATTCATTAAAACAACCAGCATGAAGCTGTTTCATAATGGGACAGGGAGAGGGAGCATGGGAGGAATCCGCGAACTCTAGATAGGGCAGAGGGGTGGGAGGGGAAGGGAGGGAGCAGAGGTTTATAAATGACGGTGGAATGAGATGGACATCATTATCCAAAGTACATGTATGAAGACATGAATGATGTGAATAGACTTTGTATACAACCAGAGAAATGAAAAACTGTGCTCTATAGGTGTAATATGAATTGTAATCCGTTGCATTGTCACATATAACAAATCAGAACTTAAAAAAGAACATATTCATTTGCAAAAGCAGCACAGCTTCTCACTTTGACTTGTTTCTTCTTTCCTGTTTTCTGGCCCAAGACTCCTATTTAGAGAACTCAGCCACATTTCTGCCCTTCTGCCAGACCTCTCCAGTTTTAACTTTAACAGTCTTTCTTCCTCTCCTGGTGTCTCAGCAACTTTTCTGTTTGTAGATCCTTTGCCTTCCCATTCCCTCCCTCTTAGCGGGGGATTCCAGGTCGCCTTGTCATATTCAGACGATGGCAGTCACCTTCCAGCAGGGTCTGGGCACCACTTAAAGCACTTCCCATACCATACTACGGGGAAACCAGGTCTTTCTTTGGTAGGATCCAGACCCGTGTCCCTTATCTTCCTGTGCCTTCAGAGGAGTTAGAGTTGCTGCTGTTCTGCTCTAGAGACAAGGCCTGATCCCCATGTAAGGCTGTGCCGGCTGGAGGGTCAGAGCAGAGGCCACATCAGAGTCAGAGAGAACCCAGAGATGCTGAGAAGACAAATCTTTATTTTTTCACAGGGTCAGGTGTAGGGAGTGAAAACTGATCAGGCCGATGTGGCTAGGCCTGGAAGATACCAGGTGGGCAACCTGTCAGGAACTGGAGAAGAGACCCGAGAGTCACTAGGAAAAGCCCAGAGCTCAAGGCTAGAGGAGATTGGAGTATTGCAGCACAGCAGGTGGGGACAGTCCTTGAACACTGTTTTTCTTAAATTTTCTTTTCTCAACTGCAACTGCCCAGGTCAGCAACAGCCTCCAGAGCTGTGGCCACAGCCAGGGCCCCCAGACTGCTGACCGCTGCCACCATCACAGGAGTCGGAGCTCTGGCGACGGCATCGGTGGGACCTGTGGTGCCTGTGGTGGCTCAGGAAGCAGCCACCCTCAGAGCTGTGGCCAGCGCAGCCCCCGGAGCTTGCAGCACATCCAGAGGCCGCAGGCGGACACTGTGCTGGGCTCTTGGGGGGGCACTTGGGTGAGGGGCACTTGGGTGAAGGGCACTTGGGAGGGGGCTGGCACTGCTGCTGGTTCTGCTGGAAGGACATCTCCACGGGAGTCAGCGAGCCTGCATGGACCAAAGACAAGGTCAGTGTAAAGCTCTGGGCCACTCCTCCCCTGGGACCGGCTGTGTAAACCCTGGCTCTTCAGGCCCTCTGCCTCCTGGGCTGTGGCTGCAGGAAGGAAAATGGAGAGCCATCTCCATCCTCTGACCTGGAGGACCTCCCGTCCTTCCCCTTGCCCTGCTTCCAGAGGAGAATGCTGGGACGCCCCGAGTCCCACCCCCTCTGTCCTCACAGAAACACCAGCACATGCATTCATTGGCTGGTGACTCCAGAGTCCCTGTGGGCACATGTGGTCTCTCAAGAAGGACCAGAGCGGGGAGGACCTGAGAGCCAGGACTCTAACTTCCCTCAGAGGTTCTGTGCTCTCTGACCCCTGACCTGTCCCCCGAGGCCCTCCAAGGCCCGCCCTGTTCCTCCACCTCCGCTTCCCTCCTCTGCACTGGAGACTGTGCTTGTCCCTCCACCCCCTCTCCTGGATGAGGGTGGCCTCCTGCTGGACACTCACCAGATGCAGCAGAGGCAGGAGCAGGAGGAGGCTGAGCCTGGAGCAGCTGTGGATGGGGAGCCCAGGGCAGCAGCCCTTTTATCCAGTGCAGGGTGGTGATGCACAGCCTGAGCACGCGGCTGCTTTCACAACCCGGGGACCAACCACTCCCATCCAGGTCCACCGTCTTCCTTCCTTCCTTCCTTCCTTCCAGGACCTTGACAAGAGGGAACGAGGAAATCTGGGTGAGCGCTTTTCATGCGTGTTGAGGCCCCGCCATTACTCCTTCTTTCATGCATTCAGCTCGTATTCTTTAGCTTGGCTTCTGTGCCTTGTATTTTTTTGCTGGACAGTGAGAATGGAGATGTATATGACACATTTCCTGACCAAGAGCATTTCAAGTTTAACTGGACTGACAGAGATTACACCTGTTTGTCTGATATCATGTGATTCTTCCTGCAATACAAATGTCCCTGTTGCTCTGTGTATTCCCAAGAGAGAACGATTTGTTCACATGCAATTGGCGTCTGATTCTTGGGGAAGTTGGGTGATTTGAGACCATTAGCCCCTGGGAATGAGATGTATTAGGTAATGGATAGGGAATGGAATCTCAGCCCCTGAGACAAGTGGGGCTCCTAAGAGAACTAAGGGTAGTATTATATGGGTGATGGGAAGAACCCGTGGAAGGGCCTACCGGCATTGAGATCATGAGACTCATAATTAAGGTGAAAAAAGTCAGTTTGCCCATATTTAACTTTCTGAGAGTTGAATGATATTGAGTATAAGAAAATAAAACAAGTATTGTGGATATAGCTCAGTGGTAGTTTGCTCTCCTAGTACGTGCAAGGCCCTGGGTTTGATCCTCAGTAACTCCCCCCCAACCACACACACAAAAGAAGAAGAGAAAATGATCCATGAGCATAGAATATTGAAGATAACTGATTGGAGTCTTAAAGATTTTTTTTTCTTTTTTTTTTAATTGGTTGTTCAAAACATTACAAAGCTCTTGACATATCATATTTCATACATTAGATTCAAGTGGGTTATGAACTCCCATTTTTACCCCAAATACAGATTGCAGAATCACATCGGTTACACATCCACATTTTTACATAATGCCATATTAGTAACTGTTGTAGAGGATAGGAAAGGTAGAAGTTTTTTTTTTTCAATATGCTGCTAATGATGAAATTGATGATGGTAGTGATTGATATCTTGTGAGTCACAATTAGGATAATTTTTTTTAAAAAAAATCTGGATCCTATTTTCCTTATTTTAGCATTAGAGATAAATTTCTCATTGACCTTGTTTACTATCATAATAACTGTATTTTGCTATTTGTTTTCAGAAAATTACCGTCAGAATTATAATGAAACTCTATTTACAATTAAATTAAATGATGATTTTTAAGAAAAAATTTTTTTGATAAATGTATGGTAAATGTGATTGTTATCTGTGCTTTATAGTTCATGGTTTTCAACACAACATTCCTTATAAGGTTTAAACTTTCCAATATACCCACTTTAAAGCATGAATATTCAATAATTTATTTTGAGAGGTCCAAGGAGAATGAATGGCACTTGGTCTTCAGGAATGTGGCTGGGGATGGAGGAAGGGGAAAGGTTAGAGCTGATATTCTTCTGGCTCCAGGAATCCTGTGACTCGAGGAATCTCTTGCTCAGGGAATGTTTTTAAAGCTTAAATCCACAACTATGCTGAAGCATCCATTCGTCTCCTGTTGTTTCAGACATTGTTAGTGCAGTGGAAGGAATTACTCACTGCTACGGAAAGGCAAATTGGATACTTTTTCATACCAGACAGCGTGGTGAAGATGAAGGATACAGTGTTTAAAAACTGTCATTCTTTCCCCAGTTTTGCTGGTGATAGAGGCCAAGAGAATGTCAGATGGGCAGAGGGCCAGTCTAATGAAGGCATGCTACTGGGTGGGGAATGGGCCTTCTAAAGTGTCCATCCTGGTTCCTGGACTGTGACTCCGGTTGAAGGCACCATCTTCCTGTCTCTCCTCACAAACCCAGTGTTTGCTCAGAGTACAGCCCATTTCTGAGTGCCACCACCAGTATTCCTCCCCTGTGAAGTTCCTTCTCCTTCAAGTCATTCACCCCATATTCCTTCACTTAGTAAGCTTCTATTGAGCATCACCAATGTTCCTAAATCCAAAGAGCACCAGGAAAACCCCTGTAGTAGAACAAAATCATGTTGTTTGGCTTGTTGCAGTGATGAAGACACTACCCTATCTGGGAACATTAGGAAGTGCTTGTCAGAATTTTATTGAGAATTTTTGCACCTATGTTCATCAGGGATATGGTCTGAAGTTTTCTTTCCTTGATGGGTCTTTGTCTGCCTTAGGTATCAGGGTGATACGAGCCTCATAGAATGAGTCTGAAAGGGTTCCCTTCTTTTCTATTTTATGAAATAATTCGAGGAGTATTGATATTAATTCTTCTTTGACATTCTTGTAGAACTTGGCTGAAGATCCATCTGGTCCTGAGCTTTTCTTGGTTGGTAGACCTTTGAGGGCATCTTCTATTTCATTGCTCAGAATTGATCTGTTAAATTGTATATGTCCTCCAGATTCAGTTTGGGCAAGTCGTATTTCTCCAGAAAATTATTGGTGTCATCTAGATTTTCTATTTTATTAGAGAGTACATTTTCAAAATAGTTTTAAATTATCTTCTGTATTTCAAAAGTATCTGTCATGATATTTCTTTTTCATCTCAAATTTTAGTAACTTGAGTTTTCTCTCTCCTTCTTTTCATTAGGGTGGCTAAGGCTTTATCAATTTTATTTATTTTTTCAAAGAACCAGCTTTTTATTTTGTCAATTTTTTCAGTTGTTCCTTTTGTTTAAATTTCATTGATTTCAGCACTGATTTTAATGACTTCCTGTCTTCTATTACTATTGGTGTTGATTTGTTCTCCTTTTACTAGGGCTTTGAGATGTAGTGTGAGGTCATTTTTTGTTGACTTTTTCTTCTTTTAATGAATGAGCTCAATGCAATGAAACTTTCCTGGTAGTACTGCCTTCCTAGTGTCCCACAGCTTTTGGTAAGTTGTATTGGAGTTCTTGTTCACCTCCAAGAACTTTTTCTTTTTATCTCCTCCCTGATGTCTTCTGTTATCCATGTGTCATTCAATAGCATTTTATTTAGTCTCCAGGTGTTGGAGTAGCTTCTGTTTTTAATTGTATCATTGATTTCTAGATTCATTCCATTGTGGTCTGATAGAATGCAGGGTAGTACCTCTATTTTTTTTTTTTAATTTGCTCCATTTGTGTTCAATGAACCGAAATGCATTCTGCTGTCATGTATAACTAATTAGAACAAATAATAATAATAAAAAAGAAGTGTTTGTTACAGGGTTTGAGCATGTGTTAGGTAATTTGGGGCAAAGGTTCAAAGGAGTGAAGTTTTGCTCTAGATTGGATGCTGTAAGGAAGCAAGGGTATTTCTATAACTTGGTATTTTAATTTTTAACCAGAAACCAGGGGTGATGAAGTAGGGCTCATTCTGTGATTAGTGAGGAGATAGCAGTCACTCACAGAGAAAAGGAGATGTTGGTTATTTTTGTGGTCTCGACAATGCTCTTGTTTTTGTTGATGCAAGAGTGGTCTTGTTTCACTATGCTTCCTCACGGTCATAGAGCTATGTTGTCGGATGTTGAAGTTCTGTTAATCATTTGTGTTCAATGAAGAGCATCAGAGCTACCTATTAGAGACCGGCCAGTTTGCTGCAGCGCTCCGGGTCTACTCCTTCTTTTCTTGGTAACAGTTACGGACCAGATGTCATGGACAGTAGTAGGCACACAGCAATTGACAGAGGGACTCAATATCTCTATTCAGTAAGTTGACAGTCTAGCAGATCAAATATCAATTATACCAGGAATAATGGCTCCCAACAGGAATTCTAAGTGACATGGGCATGTAAAAAAAAAAAAAAAGGTATTGGGGCCTAGATTTTGATGCAAAAACGAACTTTATGTTTCTCTATTTTGTGGGATGAGATGCGAGCCTTGTCTACTGTCAGCAACAAGCATGGCAGCCGTTTCCCCCCAGGGCTGCGACCCTGAGTCACAGGAGGAGGGGGCAGAGGGAGGGGGAGATAACTGAAAAAGTGACAACATTAACATTTCGGTATGTTTCAAAGGATCCAAACATCCTTGCTGATGACGTTCAGTGGATAGTCTTACCTCTTTTATGAAACACAAGGGGACATCTGAAAAACTCTTCCTTTGGCCCCATCACTGACTGCCTGTCTCATCACGAGACCTGGAGACGGAGCTCGTCATCATCTCCACCTTTATGAGTCGATCCTCTCTCACCCTCCTTTTCCTCATCAGATCAAGTGCTCTGCAGATCCCATGTGCAAAGCCTCCGTCCTGTGATGATAGACACTGGTTTTAAGGTGATGATCTGTCCACTTCCTCCAGGGGTCTCATTGTGAGGAGCCTTGGCTCTCGGCAGACTCAGGATTTGAAGGAAACAGAGAATAGTCTGGCTGGGTGAATCTTGGGGGAATATTATGACTTAGTCACTCTAATTGGTACTATAGGAACTGGCAGTGCAGGATCTCAGGTTCAGTTCTTTGGGGTGTATTTTGGACATGGCATCTCTGCAATCTAGGATGAATCAACAAACACAAAATTCTTCTCTTTGCTTACAACTCATAGTTCCTTCTTTGCTTGCTTCCTCCCATATCCATAACAATCACAGTGCCTAGGGGAGGGAGGATTTGAGTTTAAAGTTTTGTTCAGGATTGGACTGATCTGGACTTAATTATCCACAAAAATGCCTGAAGAAGTGTGGAATTTCCTGGATATACTTAGCCTCAGTTCATGGAGAAGACCATGGCTGGAAGACATTTTACCACACTGAGTTTAGGTGTTTAATATACTAATTAGAAGGTTTTAAAAAAACCTTCATAACAACTGGGCATCTTGTTACAAAGATCAAGTTCTCGGATCTGGCAGATCTGAGCAGTCAGATTCCCACTGGCTTTTCTAGTATCAATTCCAATCAATGAATTCCAGATCGATTCCAGTTCACGAAGGACAGTCAGGACACAGGTTCAGGTAAGTTCATACTGTCCACACACAGGTGCAGCAGACACTGGGACGTGGGAACTGGGAAGCTACTGGGGGTGGGGGACAGGATGGGAGTTTGGGGGTCAGAGAGGAAGTCTCCTAAGGATAGGAGAATCTTGAAAATGAAGAAGTGGAGGAGAGGAAGTGTGTGTGGGATGGTAGGAGTATCTGTGTGCTTCTTACCTGCAGGTCCGTGAGGACAAGGAAACTCTCTGGGAGACAGGGGAACTGATCAACCTGACCTGGACAGGTCTGTGGCTGTGATACCTGCCCTCTCCCCCTTGGATTCTTGGGAACAATTCTCTCTTCTACTAGTTTTTTAAGACCTCCTGTCTATGTTGACACACTGGGGCACGGAGGGTCTGTGCTAGGTCCTGGGCAGGTGCTTCGTTTCAGTGATGGCTACTGGATCTTCAAGGGAACCACGTTGGATCTGAGGGGGGTCTCACCTGGAATGGACTCAGGTTTGTTCATTATGGAATGAGGAGCAGCAGAGTGGTCGAGAGGTAATGTCCATGGGAGCATTGAAGAAACCCCGTGACATTGGACAGGGAAAATCTGGACTGGGCACCAGGAGAGTATGGTGACTAGGAAACACCAGAGGATTCTGCCGAGAGTCATTCTGGAAGTTAAACCTAAGGTCACAAAGACCAGGACACACCGAGAGCTGGAAACCAGGTATTGATGCATATGGTTTAAAAACAAAAATAACGAGGACTTATGATATATGTGATTTCCAGATTAAGCAGCAAATGTTGTGAGGGAACTCCTCCTATGGTCCTTAGCAATGTCTCAGGGCCTCCTCCGCCTCGGAGGCAGAGCGACGGGGAGGAGGACAAGCAACAGACTGGCCCAGGCATTTGGTTCACGTGGTGGTCATCCAATCCTCCTTTTGTATGCTTCTCAGGGCCTTGGCCACTGTCAGAGTGACAGCAGCCAGAGCTCTGCTACCTTGCCCAGTGGGACCGGTGAAGTCTGTGATTCATCAGGACTGAGGCTCTGGCAGCCCTCAGAGCTGAGGCTCCCCAGGAAGAGAATGCAGGGGGGTGGGAGCAGGACGTTGGAGCAGGCACTTGGGAGACACTGGGCACAGCCTTGATATTACCCTAGTTTCCCCCGCCCCCCAGGACATCTTGGAAGAAGTTTAGTGTCTTTCTTTACTGGTACTTTAGTGACAAAACTGCAAATAATGGTGTCTGAGAACATTTATTTTAAAACTTGACTATTTCACATCTCATAGCTCTGAATACAAAGTTTAGAAAAAACTTCCTGAGTAGAGGAGAAACGAGGCTAGAAGGTAACTTGGGTTGAAGGCCCCTGATTCCAGTGAGGACCTTTGAAATCTTGGATGGAGTTCTTTTCTTATTTTAGTTTTCAAGCAGGAAGTGGGTAGCGGGATGGGAAGGGGTGAGGGTAGTAAGTCTTGTTTAGGGGCAGCTCTGACTCCAGCCTTCTGCATCTCCATGGCAGATACCACAGGTTTTGAGGAGAGAAGGAATCCAGGAAACCCCAAGACTGTTCAAACATCAGTTCTTCAGTCTTTATGTAGCTTTGCCATTCTTGATTTTCCATTCATTAAAATCATTCATTCTTTCAAACAATTTGTATTAAAATAATATTATACACTGCTCTGGGCAAAGGAGACTCAACAACAAAGAAGTTATCATTCTGGCCCTTAGGCTGACAATGTGGGGTTGAGAGAGAAGCAGTTAGATAACCATGAGATCACTAACGTTGCTGTAATTCACATATGTGGGAGTCCTCAGGCGTGACATCAGAGTTTTGGGGTGGCTCAGCAGTGACTCAAGTGAATGGTGAATTCAGACGTTGTCACCCGGCATTTCTTGGGAAGGGGAATGGAATGAGCAAGGTGTAGAGCCTGTACCTGACGAGGGGTAGTAAACCAGGGGGGGACTAAAAGGAGCTTGGAGACCTAAGACGTATTGAAGGGCCACCAGGAGGGAGAGTTAATTCTGGGGTTGATGGAGAATGGGGCTGAGGGAGCTCTGGGGGCACCCAAGATCTCAGATCTCAGGGACAGAATAAAATGTTCACTAAGAGCACTTCCTGCTTGTAAACATAAATAGGAAAAGAACTCCGTCCAAGATTTCATCACTCCTCACTGGAATCAGGTCCTTCAACCCAAGTTACCTTCTATTTTCCTTTCCCCTCTACTCAGGAAGTTTTTCTAAACTTTGTGTTCAGAGCTATGAGATGTGAAATAGTCAAGTTTTAAAACAAAGGTTCTCAGGTGCTATTATTTGCAGTTTTTACTTTGTCACTAAAGTACAAGTAAAGGAAGACACTAAACTTCCTCCAAGATGTCCTGGAAATAAAACTAGGGTCGTATCAAACCCCGCTGAGTACTTCCCAAAGTGCCTACTCCAATATCCTGCTCTGTGCCACCTGCGTTCTCTTCCTGGGAGCCTCAGCTCTGGGCACTGCTGTTACTTCAGGGAGACTTGAATCCCGCCATACTGCTCCTAAGAGTTGTTTTAAGGTAGAAAGTTCTGAGGAGAGACAGCACTATTTATACAGAGGCACACTGACCTGAAACGTCAAGGTAAGATCACAGATGATAAGAGATCTATAAATGCTGCAGTGACATGACTTACAGATCAATGGACATTGAAATGATGTTGTGTCGATATCTTGGTGCCTGTAGTATTACTTCTGAGAGAGCCAGGGAAGAGGCTTACTCAAAGTGGCTTGATATGGCTAAGGGATCAGCCCCCAAACGAATGACAGAAATGGATGTGATTATAACGAAGTCAGTATGGTGATGATTATGAACACGGGGCATCAAGTGGGCCAAAGTTGTGGTAAGTGCAGTTCCTTAAGCTCTATACAGTGCTTTCCTGTTGCATTTAGTATAATAGTAGATAAATATTTCATCCTGAACCAATATATTTAAAATGTGTAAAAGAAATGACAGCCATTTAAATTTCAAAGATATATTAAAATGAAAAATTTTGATAAACCATTATATTCAATGTGTCTGGTTATTCTGATACAGGAAAGACTGTGGGTATGACCAGTTTATTTTAGATGGTCACAAATATTACAACCAAGTGGATAACTGAAGCTCTTTCAAGACTCTTGGGTGAAAGTGGGGATTTCACTGAGACTTGGGGATTGAGAAAGGGAGACGGGAAGGAGACAGGAACAGATCAGCTTTCAGACGAACATTTCACCCTTGGAATCTTCAATCTGTCCCCATCTCGCTGAGCTCTTCCCTTTGGTGTGAAACCAAGCACACAGTTAGGTGTCTCTTCTGCATCCACCAAAACAATGATATCCAATTCTCAAAAATTTGCCCATGACAGATGCCTTTAATGAGTTTAGAGATCCTTTGTGTATCCATCCAATACCCCAGAATGAGAATCCAACTGAATATAGAAACCCCTTCATCTAAATCTGCTCTTTTGCAAGGAAAATCAGAAGTTGTCCCCAAGAGTCCCGCTGGAAGTAAGGTCCAGGAGAGAGCATGCGGTCTTGTTCTGCACTAAGCGTCTAGACCTATACCACGTAAACCCTTGTTGAATGAATGAATTGTTGAATGAATGAACTTGGGCACTGGTCTAGGAGCCTCCTGACAAGGACTGAACAATCTGTTTCTCTATAACTACTGAGAACTCAGTTATCTGGGTCAACTTTAGGTGGAGAACCTTAACAGATGTGACTTCTGGATGCCCCTGACTGTACACGTGTCTCAAATCCAAACTGTTGGTTCATTCTGGTCTCATTTATTTGCATTTCTGGGTAGATTCATCAATAGCGGGGATTTGGCGGCATCTTGGAGCTTACACCTCACTGGAAGGGCTCTGCTAAGTCCCTACGCCTGGTTCTAGAGAGTCCTGGTAGACGATGACATGTTGCAGGGTTTAATGGGAAAACCAAAGGCTGAGATCTGTTTCTTTCCTTGCCCATGTGGGGTTGTAAACCTGACCCATAAACCTCTGTCATGTCCATCCTGAAATATTATTTTTAAGGCCATGAGGCGAACTCACCATCCATTTTACCACCCATGGCAAAATATTTTCCAGAAATCAAGACTATCCACCCTTTTTCCTTCTCTATGTAATAACTGCATCTTAGCTCAACATTTTTCATGTCCTTGGACTGGTTCTATCCAAAAGCTTGCTCAAACTTTGAATGGTGTGCGGCCGTGAATCAGTAGTTCCCACAGCACTAGCAATTTCTAAAAGACATCTTTTCACAGCCTGATGAGCTGAGCACTGAATCCAAACTTATTGGAGCTGTCTGACTTCAGGTCCTTCCTGGGGCTCCTTTTGGTCTTAAAGAAACGAAGGCCTATGAACATAGGAGAGGGAACTAATTTCCCATTTTGCTGTTTCCTTAGGGCCTTAAAAAGAAGCTTAGAATTTACCTCTTTCATATACTACCAGATACGCCAATTTCCCTGTTGTATGTGGCCCTAAACTAGCTTCTCTTAATATTTACTTCACTTTATTAGCTCTGAGTTTATGATATCTCTATGGATTTCCGAATTTTCCTGATAAACATTCTGGCTTGAATGTTGGCTGACTCTCCCCCACCCTGTGCATCGCCATCCCCAAAATGAGTTGGCGCTGTTAGTGCACCTCAAGGACCGTGATTTCAGTGCCTGGTGCCGCTGAGTGCCACACTCTGGGTGGAAACTCTGGAAGAACAACTCCTTAAAGGCTCATGTGGTTTGGAACCTTAGTGTTATAACATTTAAAAAGCAAAATTAACGGGGGTGACGGCCGGTGTCTCATTGGGGGATTCTTCTTCCTGCTGAAGAGGGTGTAAGCCACCTGAAAACTTAAGCGTCTAAAATAATTAGTGAAGTACAAAATACAAAGATCCACACATACAAGAGCTGGATCTAGACAAAGGAAAGATGGCTCCCGTGGTTTATTTGAGGAGGTGCATCAAAGGCAGGGATAAGGATTCAAGGGTGGAGTCCTGCTTCCTGATGTCTTACAGTCATCTGGTTGCTTGGCATCTTGGCAGGTCACACCCATCTCAGGTGCTGTGTGGGACGTGGCAGAGCAGAATAGAAATTCACAATGTCCCTGGGCAGTTGACCAGAGGTAATGTCCACTGGACCTTCCCAGATATCAGAAGTTTCTATCCACTAGGCTTCGATGTGTTGTGATACACATGTAACCCACGAATGGCTTGTGACCCAAAATACTGAGGACTTAAAAGAATTACAGAGGAAATCCACCATTTGCTAAAATTTTTGAGCACGTTGTAGAGTAACTCAGGAAACCATGGTGCTCAGGAGCCTGGTTTCCTCAGTTAACCTATCTGGGTTCATGCTGTAGCTGCTATGAAACCGTGGGCCACCACTCCATGTTCCCCCCCCCCCACCATTGTAATATGGGAGAAGGGTAGTGCAGACCCCAAAAGATCAGAGTGAGGATTCAATTATTTACTATATGTCAGGCCTCTGTGCACAGTAAGTAGTGAACAAATCTTGGAGATTATGAATATACCCAATCTATGTGCCTTGCAATGATCTCATTCTTACCTTTCTTTTTCCCTACATTTCTCTTGGGGTATCCTTTGCAATCCTCTCCCCTTTTCTCTCCTTGCAGCCATCGTCTATTCAGTTGTCAGAGTCCTTCCACCTCATCAACACTCAGCTCTTGACCACAGAAATGAAGTGAACGTCCCCTACCCGAGCCATTTACCCACCCAACCTTTTTCCTGACCCACCAGGCCAGCTCCTCAGCCTCCCTGTGAATGGAGGGAAGTGTGGTCTGCTAATCCCAGTCCTGTGCAGCACTGACCCAGGAGGTAAGCAGGGAGAGCAGCAGAACATCCCAGGAGGGGCAAAGTCCACACAGAAGTGGGAAGGAGGAGCTCTGTTCATTATGGTCAGACATGAGTGATGCTGAACACCAACAAGAACATGCATAGGGGACAGCTGAGGGGCAGCCAGGAGACTTCTAGGGAAGACTTCAGCTCAGGAGCTCAGACCACTGGCAGGAAGTGGGGAGACACTTCAGACGAGACTCCTGAAGGTCTAGAAGATTTCCTCTAAATCTTCTCATCTAAACCACACTTTCCAGGTCAACCTCAGCCTCAGCCCCTGTGTGCCGAGGCTCACTTTTCTAGCTCTGGATCTGGTGCCAGTGGAAAAGATGGGCCCCTGGGGCTGGGCCCACTGCAGAAGACTGAGGTGGGCATGGGAGTGGGCACCGGGGTAGGCACTCTGGGGAGATATGGGGATCTGCACGGCTGCTGCTTTGGCTGGTAGGGCATCTCAGCAAGAGGATCCTGGAGAGATTCAAACAGGCTTGGTATATACACCCGCGGCCCAGCTTCTGGTCAGTGTCTCTGATGGTTTCTGTAGATCTCACGTTCTGATTCTGAACTCAGAAAGGAAGGCCGATGTGGAGTTAATTCATTGGAAGGAGATGCTTTTTCTCTTGAGCACCCAAGGCATCTTATCTCCATGAAATCACAGAGATCAAACCTAGAACTTTCTTGAGGAGGTCTAGCAGGATGAGCAAGTCTCTCGGAACAAGTACAGGAGAAGGACGAGGTGTGCCGAGGGCCCCCGGCCTTTGCAGTCCCAGAACCCTGAAGGCGCTAAGCCCGTTTTCCCTTTGCGGCCTCCACCCCAGACCCTCTGATTCTCCCTCCTTTGATGGAGGCCTGTTCTCATCTCCCCAGTTCCTCCAGTTCAGGGCCTGCCTCCAGCTAAACGCTGGTCTGATTTCAGGAAGCCGGAGAAAGCTGCCTTGAGGAGTCTGTGGGCTGAGAAGTCCCAGACAGGACTGCGGTCTGTCATGCACAGCAGGGGTGGGCTGCAGGGTGCAGGGGGATGGCTCCACACACCCGCGGCCCAGCTTCAGGCCTTGGGTGTCCTCCTGGATGCAGGACAACGCATATGACAATAGGGACCCAGGAAGCCCTGCTACCTGCTTCTACTCAGGCCACATGTGCACTCACAGAGGCCTTGTTCCGTAACTGGCTTTGGAGTAAGGAACTGTGTAACTGGACAGACGGATGACTAAGGAGTCTGTTCTCTGTGATAAACGTGACTGGCCGCAGAGTCTGCGGCCTTTGGAGGCAACATGGGGCCCCCCGGGCAGGAGTGGATTGGCAGGAGTGGTGATGGAAAAGTGAATTCCGCTAAGGGAGCTACAGTGGTGTGAGGAGAGGTAGGCAGCATGTTACTAAGGACCAGTGTTACTGTCAAGACCCCAGGGGACAAGTGTGCTTCACTGAAAGATCCTAGCACTGCAGAGGGAGAGCGGTCCCTCTGCCTGGCTGAGGAAGTTTGCAAACATGAATGGTAATTGGTAAAATGATCTGTGGAATGGGTTGCAGCTGATCAGGGTGATGGTGAGGTTGGGTGAATCTCATTTAGTGAAGGGAATCTGACAGTGTCCGTATTTTGGGTCTGATGAATGGATGGAAACAAATGCTATTTTCCCTGTGGATTTCACTTTAATTTTGGAGATGAATTTCTCATCCAATTAATCTCTAATATTAAAACAGTAATTTTTTTTTCTAGAATTTTTTTTCAAGATAACCACATTCAGGACAATATCCTTTACCTTATAGCTAGAGAGTGGACCTAAGCACTTCCCAAGAGGGAGGGGATGGGTGTTTGGAGTTAGAGACGATGAGATCCCAGGGACAGCCAAGAATTTATTGGTGGCTCTTAGAAATGTGGTCATTTCTTATTTTCCCTCTCTCTCTCCCTCCCTCCTCCCTCCTCCCTCCTTCCTTCCCTCCCTCTCTCCTTCCTTCCTTCTTTAGAATATGCTAAAGTGGATAATTCCTTGTAATGTCCATTTTAAGGCCTTTCGTACATTCCTGGCCAAGTGCCAAGAGGTTTTTTTTGGGAGGAAAGGACCCTCATATGCCTATAACTCAAAAAATACCTACGACTCAAACTTCCTGTAGGCCTTTTATTTCAAAAAAACGGGTTCTTTCTAGCTATATATAACACTAGGACTTATTTTGAAATGATTGTAAAACATGATACAATTTGTCCTGATTCGGTCCCCTTGGCCTCTGGTCTTCCCTCCACGGGGCAGACACTTAACAAAAGCGTAATCCAACGTGGTGACTGCATGACTGGTGGGGAGTCCTCAGGCCTAAGGTCAGGGCCTCCGGGTGTGAGTCCCTTCTGTCTGAGTGGACTCTGAAGGGGAGGTTGTGTGTGGAAGCGGTCACCTGCTATGACTTGCACATGAGGGGTGAGTCGAGGTCCCTGGCTTGTGAGGACAGTATCTGGATAGGTAGCGGCAGAGGTGTACGTGCCCGATCTGTGCGCGGGCCACCAGCTGGAGCCCAGGGTGCCCGTGCCTGTGGGAGAGAGGGCTGGTGCTGGAGGAGAGAGGAACTAAGGGCCCGGACACACCGGGGAGATCTAAGACAAAGTAGAATGGGCCAAAGATGGGCTTGTTAAGAACATTGGCTCTGGAGTCAGGCGTAGCCGAGTCTGGGTCCTGCTTCTCCAGGGAACAGCTGTTATGGGGGAGAGAAAGAGTTAAAAGTGGAAAAGGCACAGTAGGCCAAGGGTAAGTCAGAGGGAGTAAGAAATCTGGCTGAGCAGGCGCCACGGTTGGAAAACTGGAACACCCCCGAGGACTGTGACCCTGGGTCCCAGGGATGTGGATATTTATTCTAAGGTCTCCAGGAGTAGTTTAGGGGAGGGAGTGGCTAGGGAGATCAGTGGAGCTGTGGGTGATCCTCATGGGTGTGGCGATGTTTTGGTCCATAATGGGGAAGCTTGGCCGCGACTGACCGAGGGCTCAGAAATTGAATCATACTGTAAGGTGTGTGGTATTTTTCCATTGTGTTTTGTCCTGACATTAAAGGTGTATTGCTCTCTGAAACAACATTTTCAAGAATGAGACAAATATTTCTTTAAATTTTTTTTGTGTGTAACATGAATTGTAATGCATTCTGCTGTCATATATAATGAATTAAAATAAAAAAAATGGTTTTGGTGCATGTTAATTATATGGAATGGTGGGGTCCATTGTGGCATGGTTTTGTGTCCATAACACATGATTTTATCAATTTCACTTTGTAATTCGTCCTCCACCCTGCCCTCTTCCCTTCCCCGATCTCCTTCCCCTACCTATTAGTTTCCCTTCTAATTTCATGGAATGACCCCCTCCCTAACTTTTTTCCTTTTAGCTTCCATGTATGAAAAAAAATGATACTTTTTTTTTTTCACTGAGTCTGACTTATTTTAGCTCAAAATTATGGTCTGCAGTTCCATCCATTTTCCCTCAAATTACATAATTTTGTTCTTCTTCGGGGCTGAATAAAATCCCAGTGTGTGGATACACCACATCTCCTTTGTCCGTTCATCTGTTGACAGACTCCTAGGCTGATCTATAGCTTGACTCTCGTGAATTGTGCTGCAATAAACCTGGGTATGCATGTATCTCTGAAATGTGCTGACTTTGTTGTATTGGATGGATAAGTGGTATAGCTGGATCATATGTTAGATCTATTTTTAGCTTTTTGAGGCTGGAATGGCAAGCATCAAGCACACAAATAACAAATTCTGGTGAGGATGAAGGGAAAAGGGACTTTGACAGGCTGTTGGTGGGGATCTGAGTTAGTACAGCCCCTGTGGAAACCAGGATGGAGGAACTAGTCTTTTAAATCACAAATATCAGTCGCAGGGGTTATGTGGTTTTATTGCTTTATAACTGTTCTGTATCTGGCCACCTGATACAGGAAGGCTGTAGGGTCCGAAATCCCCTGTAGGTGATAAAATAGATAACATTCATGGGAAGAAGAGAGCACTTGGGAGAGAGGGTTCCCTGGGGCTGAGGAGAGGGGAAGGGCATGGGGACAGAGGCCTGTTTGCACACTAACTGTGTCTCACAGTATCTAGTATTCACAATCTATCCCTTTGCCCTCTTGACTATTGTCTTTCTGGGTGCTAGCTAGTAAATGGGGCTTTTTCCCTCTTCAACTGCTGAAGCCTCTGTCTCAAGCTGCAATACTTTGTCTGAGCTGGGCATCTTCTTTGGGTTAGTTAAATTAATGCCAGGGTCTATTCACCACCAAGGGATGAAAGGACAATGAAAAGAATGGATCATGATGCTTCGCTCTCTGTGTTGCACATATAATTGGGAAAAGTCTCCCTTGGGCCCATTTTGAATGCTGAATTCCCAAGAGAAGAAACTTTGTCTCTCTGATTTCCTGCGGAATCTCTGGTATTCAGAACTGAGTGCACAGCAGATGCTCAATAAAAATGTGTTGAATGAATACATGGATCCAGGGCTTGGGACTTTCTGTCACCCTCACGGGGTTTGGGGGATTAGTTTTTGTCCTCTGCCGGGACCTCCTCTTGGGCTCCATTTTTAAGAGGCTCTTGTTCCTCTCAGCTTCCCAGTATCTCCTTGGTGCGTCAGCAAGGCACTTCCCCGTTGACTCTGCTCCCTTTTCTCTTCAATCAGATCACGCTAACCACAGCGGGAATTCTGCTGTTGTTCCTAGTGGTGGTTTGAGGCGCCTCTGAGCCTCTGAGCATGTTCACCAGCCCCTAGCAGGGGTGGGTTCTAATCCTCCGGTTTTGTCCAGCCTGTGGCACAGTCTCCGGGTGTGTCCCTGTCACTTGCACCCAGCTTGTGAAACCTTGCAGGCTCTCTCAGGGTGCACAGCTGTCCTCTGGGAGCTGGCCCGCCCATCCGCTCCACGTGGCTCACGTGGTTCCTGTCCCCAGCTGGCTAAATGCTCTCCAAGGATTTTACCCTGAATTTGGAAGGAAGGCCAAACCTGTGGCTCCTCCTTCAGCAAACATTTTGCTTATTGGATCCAGTTGGTGCAGGTCTGATGTTCGGTCCCTCTCAGGGTCTCTCTGACTTTTGTTTTGTTTGTTCTCTCCTGGTCTTTTTGATCCCCCAAGTTATCAGAATTACTTTACAGTTGGGGGAAATTCTTTCTTAATTATTAGCCAAATAGCATTATCTATAGCTTTTTCCTGCCTGCTCTACTCAATCCCTAACATCAGTTTCTCTTAATATTTGCAATTGAGCTGGGGCGGAAGCTCGGTGCCATTTCACTGGCTTTCTGGCAAAATGGGATGTTGGTCTTGGTTCACACGTAGAAGCATTTTTTTTCAACCTCAAGAGAACCTGGATTTTATAATTTAGGTCGAAGTATGCTACTGTATGAGGTTATAACACATCAATGTGTTGGTAGAGTTTCAAAATTAATAAATATTTGCTTAATTAATCAATATTTGTTTCTTTAATTATATTTATTTATAGTTGCAGCAATACTTCTCATTTTCTCTTTTCCTTTTTCTAAGAATTCTGATTTTTGTATACCCATCACTCCCAGCTACATCTCTGCCAGTTAACCTGATTAATTCAAATAAGTCTCTAAGCGTTCATCTCCCTGGATCTTCATAGAGTTAATTAATTTAACCTTCCTCCCTGAGTCTTGCTCCATCTTTTCCCTTCCTCTATCTTTTTATTCTGCTCTTCATCTGCCTAATGTCTGTGTTCCCACCTCCTGATCCACCGCTTCTTAATTAAAACCCTAGAAATGTCTTATCCAGAAAGGTCCAATATCACAGCCTGCAAATTTGGGTCTTTTTAGATTTCAGAGGAAATGTCAGTCTTTCCTCTCTGAGCTGCAGGGCCTCGGGTTACAGCCTGCAATCCTTCTCTTCCTCTCATTCCAACCTGACTCTCTGCAGCCCTTCCATGAGTAGAGGAAGAAGATCAGTGATTTCCCCGCCCTGTGCACAGCTAATCATCTGCGCCAGAGCTGGGCTGTGTTGGCTAGGAACTGAGAGAGGAGGGACAGGTAAAATGACAAGTGACATTGCAATGGTAATAGAAGAAGAACATTTATTTCTGGACAGAATCAAGGACAGCTGCTACCACTCCTCAGCAGGGCTGGGGACTGTGAGACACTGACTTCAGACAGAAAGACCTTCTGGGGAAGTTTGGACCCTGGACAGGAGTCCCCCGCCCAGCCTGTGGGAGCCAGAGCAGGGTGTCTGGGAAAGGTGCGTCAGGACGGGGCTTCCGTGGACTCTGGATTCTCATTTCCTCTGAAATCCCTTGTCTCGGCATCAGGATCCAGGTCAGCAGCAGCCCCCAGAGCTGTGGCCACAGCCAGGGCCCCCAGACTGCTGACCGCTGCCACCATCACAGGAGTCGGAGCTCTGACGTCGGCATCGGTGGGACCTGTGGTGCCTGTGGTGGCTCAGGAAGCAGCCGCCCTCAGAGCTGTGGCCAGCACACCCTCCTGAGCTCGCAGCACAGCCAGAGGCCGCAGGCAGACCCTGTGCTGGGCTCTTGGGGGGGCACTTGGGTGAGGGGCACTTGGGTGAAGGGCACTTGGGAGGGGGCTGGCACTGCTGCTGGTTCTGCTGGAAGGACATCTCCACGGGAGTCAGCGAGCCTGCATGGACCAAAGACAAGGTCAGTGTAAAGCTCTGGGCCACTCCTCCCCTGGGACCAGCTGTGTAAACCCTGGCTCTTCAGGCCCTCTGCCTCCTGGGCTGTGGCTTCAGGAAGGAAAATGGAGAGCCATCTCCATCCTCTGACCTGGAGGACCTCCCGTCCTTCCCCTTGCCCTGCTTCCAGAGGAGAATGCTGGGACGCCCCGAGTCCCACCCCCTCTGTCCTCACAGAAACACCAGTACATGCATTCATTGGCTGGTGACTCCAGAGAGTCCCTGTGGGCACACGTGGTCTCTCAAGAAGGACCAGAGCGGGGAGGACCTGAGAGCCAGGGCTCTAACTTCCCTCAGAGGTTCTGTGCTCTCTGACCCCTGACCTGTCCCCCGAGGCCCTCCAAGGCCCACCCTGTTCCTCCACCTCTGCTTCCCTCCTCTGCACTGGAGGCTGTGCTTCCCCTCCCCGCTACTCCTGGATGAGGGTGGCCTCCTGCTGGACACTCACCAGATGCAGCAGAGGCAGGAGCAGGAGGAGGCTGAGCCTGGAGCAGCTGTGGATGGGGAGCCCAGGGCAGCAGCCCTTTTATCCAGTGCAGGGTGGTGATGCACAGCCTGAGCACGCGGCTGCTTTCACAACCCGGGGAGGTGACAGCTGGGACATGGCCAAGTCCACCCACTCATCCTCTTCCCTGGGACTCACTCACTAGGATGTCTGGCAGGAGGGAGCCGGGGAGTTCTGATGACTGACCACCTTCACTCCCTGGGGCCTGCAGGAGGTGGCCATTCGACCCCTTCACAACTTCATTCAGCTCACGGTTCTCAACACAGACTCCGCCCCAGGGACTTTGCTGGAAGAAGCTACAAGGATCAAGATAGCACTTTTCTGACCTTGGTAGCTCACAATCTGTCAGGAAAGAGAGATGGACATATGAAGACCTTCACATTTGTCAGTATGATCAAGCGTCAGGTGCAAGATGCTGAAGGGCAACCAGCGCCATGTCTGCGGGCTTGAGGCCCCGTCTTTGGTGTGAGCCCGTCCGACCTCGACGTAACCCCCCACCCTGACACCTCCAGAGGAGCAGTTACTATCCTCTTGAGGGTCTTTGATGAGAGGAATGAGTGTAGAATGGAGAAATAGAGCTCTGTAGGTGGAGCAGGGCCCACCGAGAAGTCTCCTGTCCCCTGAGGATCCCATCGTGGGGTTCCTAGGGAAGCCGGCAGTGGCGCTGACTTGGTGTTTGTCGTGTAGAACAAGTTAATAGAGCCAGCAAATACGTGAAGTTTGTATCTCCTTATGGAAGATGGAGGCTTTTCTGATTGGAGTTTACCAATTATTATTGTGCATTTTCTTTTTTTTTTTTTTGTCTTTTTTGGAACTGGGGGTCGAACCCAGGGCTTTGCGAATGCAAGGCAGACGCTTTGCCACTGAGCTACATCCCAGCCCATATTGTGCATTTTCTACATTTTCAAAGAAGAATAGTTTAATAATACCATTGAAGTTATAATTTTTTTCCTATTAAATTGTATTATTTTATTTTCAGACAGATATACTCATGCTTATTTATAACTTGCTCTAACAGTTTATAAAAGAACATAAGGATCCTTTATAAGACATTCTAAATCAACGCTTTTACATCATGTCCTATTCTCCAATGAATATTAAATATAACCATATGATTGACTACTTGTTTTATAGGGGGGCTTAATTCCTTCCATCTTTTTTCTCTCCTTCTATCTACCCCCTCCCTCCGCCCCCCGTTTTCTCCCTTCTTCTCCCTTTCCAAGTCTTCCTTGAACATACAGATGTTGTTAGTCCTTCTTCATAGACGTGGATTAATGGCTTGCTCTGGGTGGGAGGAGAATGGTGACTCAGGGTGGTCAGTGGGGAGGGCTGGGGAGCCCCTCAGCTCCCTTCAGATTCGGGGCTATTTCTCTCACATTTGTGTCCCACCCAATGGATGCTGTTCAGGAGAAGGTGCTCCTGAGGAGGGACAGTGGGAGCCTTTCTGCCCCCTACGAGGTAAGGCTGAAGACAGGTGCAGAATGAAGGAAGACACGGCCCCCATCCACGGGCTTTGCCACCGGTGCCAGGGAGGACGCCACACTGTGGTGATGGCACAGCTTAATGCACTAGTCACGTCCAGGGAAGTCAGTGTCACATGTAAGACAAGGCCTTGTTGTGGACTGAAAGCTCGTCTCTCCCCCAAATTCATGTGTGAAATCTTGATCCCCAATATTAGGAGGTTGGGACTTTGGGAAGCGATTGAGCCATCAGAGTGGGTCCTTCATGTAAGGAGATTAGGTCTTCAAGAAAGAGACCCCAGAGATCTTCCTAGTCTTCTTTCTGCCGTATAAGAATACAAAACTAAGTTATCAGGAATAGGGCCTAGGAGTGGGTCCTCACTAGAAACTGACTAGGTTAGCACCTGATCTCAAGGCTTCCAGCCTCCAGAAATGTAAGAAACTTTTTGTTGTTTTCATGCTGCCTAGTTTATGGTATTTTGTCATAGCAACCTGAACAATCTAAGCAAGTGCCAGGTTTCCAGCTGTCACCCTTACCCTTCCTTCTGGAACTTCCTCTCATTTGAGCCATTCACCTCTGTCTGAATTCAGAAAGGTTTTGTGGAGCCTGAACCATGGCCAGGCACCGTGGACAGAACTGGGAATACCCAGGGCACAAGGGAGAGTTTATGGCCTACCCCAGAGGTCAAGAGAGGAAGGACACCATTTCCAGGGTGGCGCTCCCATTTCTGTGAACCTTGCCTAGACAAGTCTGGGGCTTGAGACGCCCTGAAGAAGTGGGTTTTTATTTTACATGTATCACGATTCTCCAGAAGTAAGGACAGGGGCATTTATACGACATTTTAAATGCAGCACTTTTACAGCATGTCCTATTTTCCAATGAATATTAAAAATAACTATATGATTGACTACTTGTTTTTAGAGAGAATTTATAAGGGGGTTTAATTCCTTCCATCTTTTGTGGACAGTGCTTGAAAAATACCTGACCCCAGTTTGTCAAGTTCCAAGTCAGAGTGTTCAGAAGTGAGCAGTGAGGAAGGGGTCCTCTCTGTCCTTCAGGAAACGCAGGTCTCCTCTGCTCCCCCTCTGCCTGCCTCTCGTGTGCCTCACACTCTCGTCTCTCATCTCTAATCCTGGAGAAGGAGCTCCTTCCCTGGACATGGAGGGAGTACCAGAGCAACGCTGCAGGGTCACCCTGCCTGAGTGTCATCTCTAGGAGAATAGGCATCCCACCATCCTGGGGTGGCGGCGGAGGACACATGACGCCTGTCTGGACTCACGATCTTAGCAGGACTTCTTGACTCATCAGTGAACTGGTAGTATGCAGATAGGCGTGTGGCTTTTCAGGCTAACTTCCTTGGGTGCAGTTTGATTCAGTGACATAACTTATATGTCAGTGATGAATCTTCCTTTCCAACTGATCAGCGTGGATGGTCAAGTCAAGACTTTCTTGTCACCCAACAAGGTTGACTTGGTGACACCTAACTGAATCATAGGTAAGATGGGAGGCGAGAGATGGACAATACTACTTTTTTGGGGGATTGAGATATAATTACATACCATAAACCCCATCTTTTAAAAGTGTACAATTTAGTCATTTTTAATAGATTCTAAACACCATCAGCACTAATTCAGACACTTCCATGACTCTTGGAGCGGAAGGCTGTACCTTCAGCCGTCACTGTCTGCTCCCCATGTCTCCCTGGCAAACACTAATCTGATTTTTGCCTTCCTGGACTTGCTTATTTTGTGCACTTTATATAAATGGAATGACACAATATATAGTCTTCTGTTTTGGTTTCTTTCACTTGGCATATTTTTTCAAGGTTGATGCATGCTGTGGTATGTATCCATATTTCATTCCTTCTCATGGCTGAATAATGAACATTTGGAATAAAGATATAAGGAGTGCTGATAGAGTACAGAGATCAATATAAAATATAGGATAAATGTATTTTGCATTTGTCTCCATGTGATTTAAAAGACAACTGCATGAAGCAATACTTACAAAGTTGTGCTTATGGTCTTCCAATGAAGAATGATATGGACGGTATGACCCTAACAATCCTCAGAGGAAGAGGGAATTAAGTTACATAAGAGTCCAATTTGGGGATATTATGAAGAGTGTAGCTATGAACTTAATCTTTATTGTTTCCTCCCTTTTCTTGGGTTTAATTTTCTCTTCTTTTTCCAGTCTTAAGGTAAGAGTTTAGGTTATTGATTTGAGATTTTTTTTTTCTTGCTTAATATGGGACCTTACAGCTGTGAGTGCTCTGAGCACTCCTTTGGTTGTATCCCATAAGCCTTGACATATTGTGTTTTCATTTTCATTCACCTCAAAGTATCCTTAAAATTCCTCTGTGAAGGAGATAGTGGACCCACCAGATAGAGGAGAAGGTAGGGAGTGGGTGACAGACTGACCGTGCGTCTTTCCCACACCGTCCTTTCGGAGATGGTTGGGCTATGCTGGACCAGGGGTGGGGGGCAGGAATCGAGTAAATCTAGGTGGATATACTTCTAGACATTAGGAGAGAATCACTGAATCTCTGAAAATGGTTAGAAAGTTCTGGAATACACTCGAGATATCATCAAAGGAGTGTTTGTGTAGCACAGGAGAACACAGAGAGCGGGGCAAAAGAAATTGAACCCACCGAGTTCTGACTGCCTGATACACTTGTTAAAAGGCTCTTAGAAGATTTTTGTAGCCCGGATCTTTCTTGGTTCCTCTCCCTTCCCACTCTCAGTCAGTAAATAAATCATTTATTTACTTATAATACCTTTCATGAGTTGTGTGACATTTCCCAAACTGCTTTTAGGAAAACATTCCTTCTTGGCATTAATGACTGCTCCGTAAACTCAGGCCTTTGTGGTAAAGGAGGTGAAAGGCTTCCTATGTCAACGCTAGCAAACATTGTGTCTGAAAACTCCACAGGACCGTCACAGCCCTCTCTGGAGGCCGTAGGGGGACTTGTCAGCTAAGCTCTTTCCTGTGTTCACTTTTGAGCAGGGCTCAACCCTCAGGGTAGGGGCAGCCAGAGGGAGCTGAAGAAATCTAGCTACTTCAGAAAGTCATAGCCAGGTACAAAGGCTAGCTAGGAGCTGGGGACTGGGTCGGCCGTAGGTGCCATGAGGAGATCAGAGAGGGTGCAGTTTCTGGAGAGAACTGAGAACCCTTTGGCAGCTCATTGGAACCATCTGGGAAAGTTTTTAAGAACTACTGAATTCTGAGTTCCTCCCCCAAAGACTGACTTGGTGTGAAGTGCAGCCAGGGAGTTTTAGTCTCTTTCTGGGTGATTTTACTGTACAGCCAGGTTTGAGAGATCAGATCACATGAGGTGGCAGAGGAAGAATTGGAGGTTGTAGATGGATTGCCTGGGTTTGTAGCCCCCTCACCCACAGGACCTCCCCCCCACCCCAGTTCTTTAGCTGGCAGTAACCAGTAGTCTCTGGACAGGGACCAGCTGCCTTCTCTAGTCTCAGCCCTTGCCATGTTCTCCTAAACTCTCCCCTCCGACTCCTCACGGAGGGCCCAGGACTTTGCTTGTGCCTAGGCAGGAGTGCACCTTAGCGACTAATGCCCAGTACTTACAGATTGTCGGAGCACCTTGGGAAAAGACAGGGAACCTCAGGCAAAGCCCTGTCCACTCATCCCAGGGATGCTGGCCCCCAGGGCGTGGACAGGGCTTTGCCCGAGGCTCCCTGTCTTTCCTACACGGGCTGCAGTCGGGGGCAGGGAGGGAAAGGGGAGGGGAGAGCAGGGTTCTCTATGAGAAGGGATCCAGGGGGCCCCTGACTGCCCAGATGCCCTTCCTTCAACCCACCATTGCTTGGTGTCTTCCCTCTGGCCTCTCCTTTCTTCTTAAACTCCTTCTTCCTTCTTATTCTCTATTACTCCTTCAAAACCTAGTACCAGTGCAGACCAGGCCGTGTCGCAGACACAGAGTCCCTGAGGTGGCAGGTGTGAGTGAGTGTGGTCTCGACTCAGGGGCTCCCCGCCTGGTAGGGTAGATGGACAGGGGGTCCCGTGTCCATGACCTGAGGTGATAAGAGCTGTAATGAAGACGTGGGGAGTCCTCAGGCGTGGGCCAGGCTTTGGGGTATCCGTCTTTGTTGCCCAGTGTGTTTGGAGGTTGTCATCGGTATCACTGGGGAGTGGCTGAGGTGAGGTCAGTGACATCAGAGCTGAGATGGCATGCAGCAGGGTCACGGGATGAGGAGCCCCACCTCTCCAAGGTCAGCTGGTCCTGGGAGCTCACGAAGCCCAGGGCAGCGGTGTCCTGGAAAGGGGTGGTGGCAGATGGAGCCGGTGTCTGAGGGCAGGACGTGGCGGATAAAGGGTCCGGAATGTTCTCTAAGCGTATTGGCTGAGGAGTCAGGTGCTCCTACCTTCATTTCCCTCTTTCTACAGGTGATGGCTGTCCTAGGGTGGAAGAGTTGGGGGAGATGAAGAAGCACAGTGCGCCATCGGTGTTAAAGTGGAAATCCAACTTGGGTGGGATGAGAGATCTGTCCGGCGGTCAGTTGCTCTAAGTTTCAGGAGTAGGTCGGAGGAGGGGATGATCCATCTAGGCTGGAAGAGCCCAGGGGAACTTAGCTGAAAGGTGAACTGTCGTTACTAGAAGGTGAATCACACTGCACAGACCTGGGAGTGCTTCTGTGTACAACTGACGCAATGCCCTGAGGTGGTGGGCTAATGTCTGTGGAACTGCATTCAAGGTGGACAAGGAGGATTCTCCTGTTGGCTTTTACTGTAGCACTAGAGAAGCATTTTCTTCTCAAGCATAATCAAACCTAAGACTAGGACAAATCTCTCATATGACACATGCAATTTAAACGTAGTTTTTGATCAATATTATTATTTATCGATTTATCCTGCTCTGGGAGTCCTACACTTCTGGCCCCCCGTGTGGAGGTAAGGGAACTGACTGCCTTCCTGGTACAGGTGCAACCCCCACCCACGCACACACTGGGACTTGGAGGAAGGAGGTTGGGAAGGGCATGCACCGTCATCCTCTGTCACCCTCGTGTCCCCCCCCCCCATTGCTGCCTTAAGATGAAAGCAAGATGTCATCACAGGAGCCTTTTGCCACCAGCAAAGCCACTCAATTTTGTTCCAGGTGAGGGTCCTTCATTGTGTTTCTCAAACTTGCATTTCTGTCTCCAATTTCCACTAGGAAATCCGCTAGAAATAGGGATGATCGTACCTACTCTACTGTTGTGCAAATAAATTAGGGGATTGTCTTGAATAGATTCACCAGGTCAGAAGTTTCCCTAGAATGCTGCCTTATTCTGGTTCTCCCTGTATCTTCAGCACCTACAGTGGTGTCTGGGCTTAGCAGATGCTCAATAAATGTGTGTGTGTGTGTGTGTGTGTGTGTGTGTGTGTGTTACTGGGGATTGAACCCAGAAGTGCTCTACTACTAAGCTATATACTCCCAGCCCTTTTTATTTATTTATTTTTTTAAATTTTGAGACAGGGTCTTGCTAAATTGCTGAGGGTGGCCTCAAATTTGGTAATCCTCCTATATCAGCCTCTCAAGTAGCACAGGTCACCATACTTGGCAAGAGTTTTTGAATGAATGAATTATTAATTGTTGGATCCTGGACTGGGCGGAGGTGGTTTCCTGATGGGAATCGGGTTACCTCCTCACTCGCTGAGCTGTCTCACCTTTCGAGGTCCACAGAGCAGTGTGAACGGCACAACTTATGGCTATCTTAGATTGTCCCGGTGTTGCAGATCCAAACTTTATTACTTGGTCTGACTCCTGTTTCTTCTCCTTTCCTAGTGGACCCCCGATTGCAAAAACTGCACTTTGGCCTTGAGAGCTTAGACTTGGCAGGCAGGTGCTTCTGAACCTTCAGCCTTCATTCTGTGATCCTCGGTAGATGACAGACTTTACTTCCTCCAAGGATGAGCTCTTCCTCTTGTTGCTAATGCACAGTTAGCAGTGTAGTCCATGAGTTCCGGCCACTCTTCACAAACTGACCCTCAATTCTGGACTAGTGAAGTCTCTCTGTCAAGATCTGTGGGATTTGTGACTCTCGGGTCATCTGGCAAGACCTCACACATGGTGGCAAGTCCAACTTCCCAGCCAACCTCACCCAGCCTGGACGTTTTTTGAGGTATATTTTCAACATTACCTCCTTGAAAGTTCATATTTTTTCCCCCTTAAACTCTAAATATTTTGGAAATTCTGAGTCTTTGGATGTTGTAGTGAAAATGGTCAGACATTTTCCAATCATTTCTGATTTTTGATTCAACAAATCCTAAAAGTGCTCCATGGATTTATTTTTTCACTTGGTATACCAGCCTCATATTAATTTCTCCCACAGTTTCAATGTTGGAATCTAATTCAGTTCTGTGACGTTCCTTGGGCTTGTTCTGCCTGCCTTTGATGGACTACTCTTTAATTCCAGTGTCTCAACACCTGGCAGGTGGAGTGGATGAGGCTCACCACTAAGGAGATGATTTCAGCCTAGGAGGCATTTAAGTTTCACATTTTAGTTTCCAAATATGGGGACAAAAATAATTTTTTAAAAAGTTTTACTGAAGTTATGACTCATATGTGAGCTATTAGTTCTGCAGATTAAAAAAAAATGAAATAAAAACAAATCAAACCACAAAGTTCAACAGGCCAAAATAAATGTTAAGTGGAAAAGACCCAACGGTTTTAATGATGTCTTGAAAAGTTCAAGGGAAGGGGAAGTGGCAAGTGGCCCTGAGCCTGTGTACTGGGTCCTGGTATAAAATTATTAGAATCTATAATTTCTCCATTTGTAAAAATGTAGTTATTAAGAGAACAGATTGCTTACAGAGAATTAAATGAGAATTAAATGAGTTCATTATAGTCTCTCAGGGATTCCTAGTACATGATAAGCACTAACAATTTTTGATTGTGCAATCATATTAATTCACAATTCTTGCAATACTCTTCACATTCTTGCACATTTTAAACTCTCAGCCTATCTCCTCCACTGATCCACAACATTATTAGTTTTAACTGGTTATCTCCCTATCCCTCTGTGGAATTTTTATTGATAGATGGAGTCATCTATTCTTGTGTCTAACCCTTCCTTTTCCTGTATTTTAATTATAGTCAGGTTTTCTTTTCAGTCTTTGTACTGTTGGTATTTGGGGACTGATAATTTTGTTGTAGGATGTTCAGGGGCACCCCTGGCCTCTGCCCACTAAATGCCAGTAGCACTCTTTCTGAGCTCAAGTTTTGACAACCCAGAATGTCCATAGGTATTTCCAGATGTCCTTTGGAGGATCAAATTCCCCCCAACTGAAAAAAAGGGGCTTATTCTATCTTAACAACAATAACAACAGCAATATGTATATATATATATATATATATATATATATATATATATATATATATATATAATTTATATCTATTATATATTTATGTATTATATATAATTATTATAACATACATAGCCTACTATATAATATATATGTACATATATATACTTGCCTACTAAGAATTCACATTTTGAAATTGAAATGCCAAAACAGTTAGTTGAAAGCAATGGAGGAGCTGTATAAGAGCCTGGGGAGTTCGCTATGAGATGTGTTTTCATAGAACACGTCATTCCTTTTTGGAGGCTTTAGACCATCCTCCTCTCCCGTGCTGCACGTAGATCCAGCATATAAGGCCTGACAGGTCCCCAGTTCTCCCTGTTTTTATTGGTGCATCACAGTCATACACAACAATGGGGTTCACTTGGCCATTTCATACATGCATATAATCTGCTCCATTCCAGCCTCCAGTATTTCCCCCTTTCTTCCCCCTCCTCCCTCTCCCTCTCCCCGATCCCCTTCTTCTACTCTTTTGATCTTTTATTAGTTCATCATTTTTATTGGTGTATTATAGAGAAACACAAAAATGGGATTTACTGTGAGATGTTCATACATGCACAGAGCATATTTGGTCAATTTCATCCTGTTGTTCCTCCCCTGTCCCATCTCTCCTCCCTCCCCTCGACCCCCTTCTGCTAGTTTACTGTTCTCTATTCTATTTTCATGGGACCCCCCCCCAGCCCCCTTTAAAATTCCTTGTTTCTCTCCAGCCTCTGCCTAGGAGAGAGAACATAGACCCTAGACTTTCCCCGTCCGGCTCATTCCACTTAGCTTGATGTCCTCACGCCTCATCCATTAGCCAGCAAATGACACAACTTTATTTATGACTAAGTAAAACCTGCACCGTTTTTCCAGTCTAGAGCGATGGTCCTGCACCCTCTGGGTGAAGTTCTGGATTCAAGGGGCAGAGGGGAGGGCACATACCATCCACCTGGGGGAGGCGCAGTGAAGGACAGTGAGCCACCAGTGGTGATGGGGACCAGGAGCTTTATTTTTTGACAGGGTCAGGTACAGGGATGAGTGCAGAGCCTTAGTGTACCCAGCAGGGGAAGGGTGGGGGATCGTGAGACCCTGGACATGAGACAGAAAGACCTTCTGGGGAAGTTTGGACCCTGGGCAGGGGCCCCCCGCCCAGCCTGTGGGAGCCAGAGCACTGTGTCTGGGAAAGGTGCGTCAGGACGGGGCTTCCGTGGACTCTGGATTCTCATTTCCTCTGAAATCCCTTGTCTCGGCATCAGGATCCAGGTCAGCAGCAGCCCCCAGGGCTGTGGCCACAGCCAGGGCCCCCAGACTGCTGACCACGGCCACCATCACAGGAGTCGGAGCTCTGACGTCGGCATCGGTGGGACCTGTGGTGCCTGTGGTGGCTCAGGAAGCAGCCGCCCTCAGAGCTGTGGCCAGCGCAGCCCCCGGAGCTCGCAGCACAGCCAGAGGCTGCAGGCAGACCCTGTGCTGGGCTCTTGGGGGGGCACTTGGGTGAGGGGCACTTGGGAGGAGGCTGGCACTGCTGCTGGTTCTGCTGGAGGGACATCTCCACGGGAGTCAGCGAGTCTGGATGGTCCAAAGACAAGGTCAGTGTAAAAGCTCTGGGCCACTCCCCCTCTCCTGGAAGGTCAGCTGCCTCCAGCCAGGAGCGGCAGGAGGGCGAGGGATGCTGCTGTGACTGCGGCTGGTTGGGTCACAGCAGTGGCCTCATACTTTACTCTCCACCCAGGACGGTTGCTGTCAATCTAACTGGACACCCAAGTTTTCCTATCTCCAAAGAACCCCTGGTGGATCGCGTCTCTTTACAGGGAAAAGCGTTCTGGAGGACGGATGTCACAGAAACGGATGAGGCATGAACAGAAAGCGGGTGGGAGGGAATCGGAGTTCCCACGGCCTTTCAGGTCTTACAATTCTTGCCGGGTCCCTCAGGGGCTCACTCCTGACCTCACTTCTTCTCACTTCTACCCCCTCAGTGCTCTTCTGTTTCAGACCTCACCATTTCCCTTCCCCTTTCTGTGACCTTGACCTTCCAACACCTCCAGTTGGGCCCACTCCCTGCTGGGTACTCACCTGGTGCAGAGGATGCAGGAGGAGGCTGGTCTGTGGAGGCTGTGGATGGGGAGCCCAGGGCAGCAGCCCTTTTATCCTACACGCGGTTTGTGATGCGTCACCTGAGCTGCTGCTTTCACAACTAGGGGAGGTGACAGCTGGGCACATGCCCAGGACGAGGTTTCCAGCCTTTTCCTGGAAACTCCAGGAAGCGGGACTGTCCCAACACCTCCCACCGGCTTACCCGAGGGCCTGCCCCTTCCCCCTCACTCCGTCTCTTCTCTCCTTCCTTTCTTCTTTTTCTTTGTAATGTTCTTTATTGGTGCACTTTGGTTGTCCACAATAGTGGGTTCCTTGTGACACATTCATCCATGCACGTGACATGATCTGTGGGTCATTCCCCAGTTCCTCCCTCTCCCTTCCCTCCCCCTCCTCTGATCCCCTTCCTGTGCCCTACTGATCTCCCTTCTATTGTTATTTTTAAATTCCAAGCGATAAGTTTTGTAATATAATGTGCACAAAGTCTCCAGGCTAACCAATGGCCGTGGCCTCTAGATGCCGTCCACGGTGGCCTGCTGAGCTCCTGGCAATGGGGAAGCCGTGGGCAATGTGTGGGCTTGTTTGGTGGAAGCCCCTCATGTCATCCAGGAGGCACCCTGATTTTCTGAGCATTAAGGGGCAGAGTCCACTTAGTGTTCGGTGGACAAATAAGTGGATTATTCAGAGCTAAAAAATCTTCTGTTTGATTTTAGTAAATCCATGTAATCTAAAATCTGTTTGCCTATCTGAATAATCGTCACCTCATGCTATGGTCAAAGAAAAAACATAATCAAGGCTATAATTAAACTTTAATAATGCACATGTCATTTAAATACCTTTTGTTATTAAAATAATATTCTATCCTGGGTTTATATTTTCTTGTGGATAAAAATGTTGATGGCTTAGTGTTAATTGGTGAAAAGCCGGTAATAAGCAGTGGACACAACTGGTTACATTTTTACACTATCAATACTATTTCATATGATATTTTGAGTGAAATATTTTTATAGCAAGTGTCTTTTATTCTTTATGACTATTAAAACCTATAGAACTACTTCCTACCTTCAGACACTTGTGTTTTCTCACTCCATCTGAAGACTCTTCCACTCTGAAACCGAGAGATCCTATGAGTTATCTCACGACCCCACTGGGGAAGGTCTTACAGTGAACCTTAGGACGCAGCTCAGGTTGGAGGGGTGGGGAGCACAGCGGGGGAGGGGATTTGCACCTGACATTGTCCCGATACCCCTGGGGCCCTGCCTCCTGTTGGTCTGTCAACCCTTTCCCTCATGTTGGAGGAGCCTGTAAATAGGTTCTTGATTGGAAAGGAGAAACTGTGAGTCAGGAAGATGGACACCATTTTCCATGCAGACTTATGATGAGGTGAACAGGGAGAGAAGAGTGGAAATGCCTCTTTTTTTCCTGGTCAGCTTCGTTGGGCAGGGCAAGGCTTGGACAATGCCTTGTGGATGGGGTGAGTCTCCCGGTTTACCCAGAGGGTCCTAGTTTACAACTTGTGTCCCACAGTAGTTACCCAAAGGCATTTTAGTGCAGATGGTCACCAGGAGGAAGAGGCCAGCCTAATGGAGGTGCTGCTGCCAGGGCTCAGGTTTCCTCAAGAAAGTCTCGTCTGACCTCCAGGAATGAGATCAGCCATTTCCTTTCTCCCACAGACCAGATCCTACTCTTGGCTGTCATCCACCCATTCTCCTGAATTTCTTCTCGCTCAGTCAATGACCCTTCAGCCAACACCGAGTGCCAGCTGTGGGTCAGCCACTGAGCTCAGCAACAGGAACCCAGGTGTAGAGGAAGGAGGTATAGCCAGCCCGCACAAGGATGCCGGTCATCAGCCAACAGGGGACACACCAAATAACGAATTGCCCCTGTGGTGTGTCTGCAGTACAAATGACAGATCCTGTGGAGGAAGAACAAAGCTGATCTCATCGGGGGCTCAGATCAGTCTGCTCAAATGGACAGCATTTCTAATACTGTTCAAGAGAAGCAAACACAAAGACTCCTTTTGGTTTAAACAAGCACAATCTAGAGACCACAGGCAACAGTATCTGAAGAGCAAGGCCAATCTCAATGGCTGGGTAAGCTCCCAAGTTTCTAGGTGACTCAGGAGAGGAGAAGGGTAGACATGGAGGCTGTGAGCTGGGGCAGGAGAGGCAGCGCTGGATGGACCGTGACTCACGAGAGCTGTCCGACTGGCTTCTGTGACACGGGACACATCCCTTTGTGGATTCTAAAACATGACATGGAACTGGTTTGTGACTGCTTGAATGGTTGGTCCTTTCAGTGACGGTGACTTGGACAAGGGTAGTGATGGTGATCTCGTCTTGGACTCAGAGGCTGAGGAAATCAATTCGTAGCTAGATCACACATTATAAAAGACATGCATGATTTGTTAAAATCCAACCCATTTTTTTAACTGTAGAAAAATTCAGACAGGACAGCGATTCTCAGGAGAAACGACGAAGAGTTGAGACATACTGCGCTCATATCGAATAAAGGGAAACTACAAATCCGGAATCATCTTAACAAAAGCAGAAAAAAGCGTTTGACAAAATCCAGTACAATTCATGATAAAAACTCTTAGAAAACAAGGAATAGAAGGCAAACATCCTCAATGTGATAAGGACATGAACAACAACAACAAAAAGTTAATCTTGGACTTAAATAGTGAGAGAAAGATGCTCTTCCCAAAGAAGAGGTGAATCTATGACATATAGAGTCCAAAATTAGATCCAGAATAGATCATTAGATTATTTTAAGCAAAGGCGGTAGTCATTTCTAAAATGGTACTGAAACACTTGGGCATCCATATGCTTAAAAAAGTCTTGCCTATCACTATATAGAGATTAGCTCAAGGTGGAGTTATATGTAAATTAACTCAATAACAGACCAAATGTGAAACACAGACCACCCAACTTCTAGTGTAAACACAAGAGAAAATATTTTCATAACTTTGGTTATGTAAAAAATTTTCAGCTATGACAAAGGCATATTTCTAAAAGAAAATATTAGACTTCATCAAAATTTAAAAATTCTGCTTTTCAAAAGATACTTAAGAAAATGCAAATAAAATTTACAGACTTATAGAAAATATTTTTAAAATACATATGTGATATTTACTTATAGTTTTTTTTTTTTTTTGAAAGATCAGTAGAGAAAAGGAATGGGGGAGAGGGAAGGGGGAGGCAATAGGGAGTACTAGGGACTGAATGAGAACAAATCATATTCTGCACTTTTATAATTGTTGGGTGCCCATTGCTCAGAAAACACTCTCAGTCCGAATTTTGTCCAAATTGGAGGGTCTTTATTTAGCTGGCCCGCGACTGCCCCTTAGCAAGATGCTGTTCAGGGTGCAGTGCCTACCTTCCTGTATACATAAACACCACTTCCCCCATGCGTAGGGGTCTGCAGTTGCACAGAACAGGCAAGCTCAGTTACAAAGCAAGTTCAGTTACAGAAGCTAAAATGAGCAATTAGGTGAACCTCTACAGGGTTGTCAGTGTCTAGAGCAAGCATTGCGGACTTTTTGTTAGGGGTGGGGTGACATTTGTGGTTGGGCAGGGGTTGCAGCAATTAAGTTTGTTAATTAGGTTAAGATGGTTTATTTTTAAAATGGAGTTACTTAGGCTAAGTTCTTTAACTTATAACCAGAATAACTTAATATTGCTTATCCTAAAATTATAGGATATATTTACTGATATCCTATAATCTATAGGGTGCTTACTAAGCTAGGCCATAATAATGATTATGTCAAAATGAACCCTATTGTCATGTATAACTAAAAAGAGCCAATTAAAAACACATATGTGATTAAGAAATTCTATCCAGAATATTAAAAATGTCCCAAAATTAGTAATAAGAAAATAGACAATCTGATGTAAAAATGGACAAAATATTTGGAGACACATTTCAATGAAGAAGTCACATGGACGATAAGTAAGCACATGAAAAGACACTCATCATTAATCATTAGGGAAATGGAAATTAAAAACAAAATGAGATTCCATTCCACAGACCTTGGAATGGCTAAAATAAAAAACCATAACTGCCAATACCAAGTACTATCAAGAATGTGGAGCAACTAGAATTCTCACTCTTTGCTGGTGGGAATGCAAAATCATACAACCACTGTGGGAAAAGATTAGTTGTTTCTTTAAAAAACTTAAACATCCATTTACTATTTTTCCTTGAAATCTCATTATTAAATAATTACCCAAGAGAAAGAAAATTTATATTCCCATAAAATCCGAGGCCAGAATTTGTAGTGATTTTATTTATAACTGCTCCAAACTCAGAACAACCCACATGGCCTTCCCTGCTGAATGGCTATCACAAGACAAAACATGGTGTGTGTATACAATAGAAGGCCTTAGCAGTAAAAATGGAGGAACTTCTGATGCACAGAACGAGAGGAATGAATCTCAAGTGCATCATATGTACTCTGTGAAAGAAGCCAGACTTTACACCATATTATATGATTCCAATTACGTGACTTTCTGGAAAAGGCAAAGTTGTAAAAACTGAAAGTAGGTCAGTAATCGCCCAAGGCTGATAGAGTGGAGAGACTCTCTGAAGGCACATGAGGGACTATTTTGGGGTGATAGGACTGCTGTATCCAAACTGGAAACGTGTTTACATGTAGTGGTGTTGGTTGGGACTTAATTTTTTTTTTTTTTTTTGGCTTGTATGATAATACCTCAGGAAATCCACTTAAAATAGAAACATAAAAATCAAAAAAACTTTTTTTAGGAATAAAAAATGATAAAACATGAAAAAATGAAATAAAAGAATGACAAATACAAGATTTAGGATCATGGTTATCTCAGATGGGACAGGTCAGGTGTAAGGTACATATAACTTACTATCAAATACTGGTTTTCACTTAGGTGGTTCCTGTATGTGTGTGTGTGTGTGTGTGTGTGTGTGTATTATTTAAAAAATGGGCAAATAGTTACGCAGATAGATCAATTAATTAAGAAAATTCAGTGTGGACTGATGATGAGCAATCTATTATGAACAACAGGTTAACCCAAATCTATGCACCTAAAACTCTATAGTAGGAAACTATCAACTCCAGAAATAAATCTCTCATCCAGGGGCATTTTTGGATTTTCATCTGATCTTCTCCAAGAATGACTCAGCTGCCTTTCACAGCATCAGTCTTATGTTGCTAAGGAGAATGGATGATCCTTGTTTGTTTAACTGTTTGCTCATTCATTACTTATATGCCTGCTTAGACGGTTCGCCCAGGAACTACACCTGGACTAGCAGAAGCACATGTTATTAGGTCATAACATCCTGATTTGGAGCTGGGCGGGTAAGTTTTTCCTTCATTGTTATCCCAGGTCCTTAGGATGTCAAGGCCATTACCAAATGTCACTGCAGAGCATTTGACCCAGGCTCTAGGAGAAGTAACCTGGCTGTGGGTTCAATAACCTTCTCCCACCACCTCAGGTTCACTGTAGAATCTGAGAACAAGTGGGTGGGTCTAGAGGTGGGAGAAGTTCCATAAGAGGAGTGTGAGTTAGAGAGCTCCATCTCAAGAAGGAAAAAATTGGGAACATCAGGATATGGAAACAATCAGAGATGGGGTTGAGAAGAATCCACCCACAAGTCAGCTTCTGATGCATGAGGAAAAGGAAATCATCTTGCTGACGGATTCTGAAGTGCTCCAGTCACTCTGGGGGACATGGATTGCCTCACAGCAACTCAAAAGTGTATGTCATTGGGATTAAAATAGGCTTTGTATTACTTCCAGGAAACCACGCGTATCAGTCATTTTTTCCATCACTGGGACCAAAACACTTGATAAGAACAACTTATAGGAGCAAACATTTCTTTTGGCTCACGGTTTCAGGGTTCAGTCCATGGTTGGCCAACTCCATTGCTCTGGGCCCCAGTGAAGAGGAGCATCATGGCGGAAGGGCATGGTGGAGATCCTTCTAGGATAGGTCTCCCATGATCCACCTTTCCCAGCCACGCCCCACCTACCTCCATTTACCACCCAGCTAGGATGGACTGATCAGGTGACAGTTCTCAACCTAACCATCATTTTACCTTTGAAATATTCCTGCATCAACACAGGAGGTTTTGTTAGGATTCCCTATAGCCAAACCGTAACATCATTCTTCATGGAAAAATAATTATTCTCTTCTACAGCTAGGTTTGAACCCTAAGTCAAAGTCAGCTCTCCTCTCATTTCCCGTTAGTGCCTACATTATCCCTCGGGGCTCAGTCATCACATGTGAACCCTTGTGGAGAGACTATCTTCTGGGCCAGGTTGTCAGATCCCTGAAGGCCACGATTGTGCCTCTTATTCTCTGCTAAACCTCAGCCTGAGCAAACTACTTACTGATCTAGCTCCTACTCAGCTTGGGCTTCCCAAGTGGAGGATTGTGGGAATGAATGACATAAGGGAATGAATGACATAAAGGAATGAATGACATAGGGAATGAATGACATAAGGTCTGGTGGTGGCACTTAGGAAGGGCACAGGCTCAGATCAAACCTTGGACTTAGGAGAAAAGTCACCGAGTGGGGTCTCCAGTGAGGGTCACCGCTCATGGGCCAGAATAGAGCCAAGGGAGCACCTGGAGTTCCTTGAGAGCACCCTCCCACTGAGGCTGCCCCACCCGAGTCTGCCAGGCTGCAGACTTGACACCACCAGCAAAGCCGTGTGTCCTCTGCTCTGGTCCCTCCTTAGCCTTCTCATCCAGTTTGGCATGATCCATGCCCTTTACTTCTGCTCTGGGACCACACCAGAGCGAGTCACTGGCTGCTCCCAGGGCAGCAGTTAGCCTGAAACTGAAAATTCACCCAAGTGGGCTGAGAGGATTTCTCCGTATGAGGTGAGATGAAGGTTGACTCTCACTCTTCTCTGCATGCAGACATCCAGATTCCCCAGGGCCATTTTCTTTTTTTCCCAATCAGTATTCACTTATATAATGTAGAGTATTATCAGTAACTGTGAAATGTATAAAAAATCACTGTCTTTCTACTTCTATGAATTAAACTTTTGAACTATTTCCTTCATATCTGAAGTTTCCCCTTTGCTTAATCAAGAGTGTGCCAACAATGAAAATCCCGGGTAATTTTGCCTGACATTTTGCATTCCCTCAACTTGTACCACTATAAATCTCTCAGGTACCCAGTTTTTAGATAAAGCATATACAAATTTCACATAATTTGATGGAAGAGTTTTTAAAATTATGTCTCTGTACACTGCTCAGTTCTGGTGAATTGTGTTGGTAGACTCATGCTAAATAAAGTTGATGATGTGCTAAACTGTTTCTTTAATGCATGATTCCAAGTATTTCCCAACACCATTTTCTTAAGAAATTGTAATTTTCCTACAGGGTATGCTTGGTACTTTTATCAAAGATCAGTTGACTAAATGCATGAATTAATTTCTGGACTACTTGGTTTCATTGAGCTATATATCTATTTTTGTGCGAGTATTATATTATTTTTACTGTGGCTTTAGAATATATTTTAAGATTAGGCAGTATATTTTTCCAGTTTCATTCTTTTTGTTTAATATTTCTTTGGCTATTCGTGTTTTTTTTGTGATCACATATGAATTTTAGGATTGTTTTTCTAATTCTGTGAAAACGTCATTGGAATTTTGATATTTTCTTGAATCTATAGACTGTGTTGTATAGTATGGACGTTCTATTCTATTTAGTTGTTTATATTATTTTAACTTGACAAATCATAACTATCATAGTATGGAGTACAATTATATATATAATTTAATATATTTAAATTTTAATTTTAATTTAATATATATGTATTAGCCAATTAGCATATCCATCACCTGATTTACTTGATGTCTTTTTGATGATGCATTTGAAATTTACTTATTTTAAAATATATAATGTTACTCTTGACTAGAGTTACCCTGCTGTGCAATAGATATCAAAACTCTTCCCCTGTGTAGCTGAAACTATGCATCCATTGACCAGTAAATACTTATTGCCTTTCTTTCCTGACCCACCTCTTCTAATCACTGTTCTTCTACTTCTGTGAATTATAATATTTCATTTACAAGTGAGATCATGTGGAATTTGCCTTTTAAAAATTAACATAATGTCACCATAATGTCTGTCTCAAAGACAGAATTTGCAGAATTCATTTTTTAAGGCTGACTCGTATTCCATTATGTGTATATATACTACATTTCTCTATCCATTTCTCTGTTGATAGACACTTAGGATGATTCCATACCTTGGATACTATAAACAATACTGCAAGGAACACAGGACTACAGAAGCCCTCTGACACACAATTCCCAAGAGCAGTGTGGCTGGATCGTGTGGCATTTTTGAGGAACCTCCGTACCATATTCCATAATGGCTGATCTAATTTACTTTCCCTCAAAGAGTGTAAAGAGCCATCTTTTCCTAAAATCCTTAGCAATCCTTGTTATTTTTTTTTTTTTTTGCCACTTTGGTAAAAACCATTCTAAGAGGTGTGTGGTGGTGATATCTTGTGGTTTTAATGTGATTTCTGCAATGATTAGTGATGCTCAGTACTTTTTTCATGAACTTGAAGATCATTTGTATATTTTATTTTGAGAATGTTTATTCAAGTCCTTTGCCCATTTTTAATTGTTTTGTTTTGTTTTATTTTACTATTTTATGGTAGTGCTGGGGATTGAGCCCAAGGTCTTGCAGATGCTGGGCAGGTACTCCACCCCTGAGCTTCATCCCCAGCCCTGTTCCATTTTAAAACTGTATTGTTTTCTTGATATTGAGTTATTTGAGTTCCTAATATATTTTGGATATCAACTTCTTATCATATATATGGTTTGCAAATATTTTATCTCCTACTGTGGGTTGTTTTTCATTCTGCTGACGTTTTCCTTTGCTCTGCAGAAGTTCTTTGTCTGAGGCACTCTTGTCTATTTTTGTTTTTTTTTTTTTTTGAGTTTTCAGGTTTCATATCCAAAAAATCCTTGCCCAGAGCAATGTCATAGTTTTCTTTTTAATTAGTGTTTTGGTTATTGCAATAATGGGTTTCATTAGGGCATGTTTGTACATGCAAATGACATTCTTTGGTCATGCCCCCCCCCCCCCTCATTACCTCCCCCTACGACCTCCCATCCCCCTCCTCTTCTTTAACAATCTCCATGCTACTTTCATGTCCTGCTTTCCTGACCCCTGCCCCAGGATCTACATATGAATGAAACATGTGATACTTGTCTTTCTGGGTTTGGTTTATTTCTCTTAACATTATCATGTCCAGTTATATCCATTTTCCTGCAAATGACATAATTTTTCTCTTCTTTATGGCCGAAAAATACTCCATTGTTTTTATTTACACCTCATATGTCTTATTCATCTATCTATTGGTGAGAACCTAGACTTATTGATTAGTGCTGTTATAAATATAGGTCTGCAGGCATCTGTAAGATTTTCTGACTTTAATGTCTTTGGGTATACACTGAGGATTGGGAAGAAACCTAAGGAGGTAAAATACCTCAACAATGAAATTTACAAAACACTGAAGAAAGAAATTAAAGAAGACACGGAAAGATGGGAAGACCTCCTATGTTCGTGAATCAGCAGAATTACTATTGTTAAAATGACCATATTACGGAAAGTGATCTATAGAATCAAAGCAATCCCCATCAAAATGCCACTGACGGTCTTCACAGAACAGAAAAAGGCAATCCTAAAGTTCATATGGAAGGAAAAAGACCCCAAACATTCAAAATGAAAAAAATTAAGAATCATCCAAGCCAAAAGAGCAATGTCGGAGGTACCACAATACCTGATTTCAAAATATACGACTGAGCCATAGTAACAAGAAGTTGCATGGAGCTGAAATAAAACCAGACACAGACCAATGGAGTAGAAAAGAGGACACAGAGACAAACCAGTGCAGCTACTGCCATTGGTTCTGGTAAGTCAGTGAGCCAAAGATCATGCCTTGGAGAGAAATCTGTCTTTAACAAATGTTGCTGGGAAAACCGGATGCCCCTATGTGGAAGAGTGACACTAGAACCCCCTCTCTCACCCTGCACAAAAACCAACTCAAAATGGACCTGAAACACGGAGACTGCCATAAGCACACACCAGGGGAACACTTCAGGACACACGCACTGGCAATGACTTCCTGAATAGGACGCCAGTAGTTCAGGAAATAATGGCAAGAGTCAAAAGCCAGATGTAGCACTTGAAAAGCTTCCGCAGCAGAGCAAAGGGAGAAGTTAACAGAGTAAGAGCTGGGCACAGAGCTGCAGCCTATGTTTTTCTCTAATAGCTCTACAATTTCAGGGTTTACATTTAACTCTTCAATCCATTTTTAATTGATTTTTTTACATGGATAGAGGTAGGGTCTGATTTCACTCCCCTGCAGGTAGATATCCGGGTTCCCCTGCATGATTTATTGGATGGACCACACTTTCCCCATTGTTCGTTCTCAGTAACTTTGTAAAAAATAAAGCACTGTAACCACATGGTTTATTTCTGGACTTTATCCTATTCCACGGATTGATGAGTTTGTTTTATGCCAGTACCATTCTGTTTTGATCATGATTAGTTTGTAATATATTTTGAAGTAAAACATTGTGATTTCTCCTGTTTTGTTAATTTTGCTCCAGACTTTTTTTTTTTTTTTTTGACTTTCCATCCTCTTTGCAGGTCTATATGAATGATACAATTGCTTTTTCTAGTTCTGTGACCAATGGCATTGTACTTTTGGTAGGGATTGCCATGAATATGAGACCACTTTGAGTAGTAAGGGCATTTTAACGATATCAATCTTTCCAATTCTTTAGAACAGAATATCTTTCCATTTATGTGAGTTTTCTTCAATTTTTCATCATTGTTCTATAATTTTCACTATATGAATTTTACTTCTTAAACTTACACCTGAATATTTATTATTTTTATCTATTATAAATTTTTTCTTAATTTTCTTTTGAGCAACTTGTTATTAGTGATAGTAATCTTACAGTGTTTTGTATGTTGATGTTGTATTCTATAGCTTTATTTAATTAATTTGTCAGTCCTAACTTTTTTTTTTTTTGGTGGTGCCTTTAGGATTTTTGATATATGAGGTCATATCATTAGTGCAGACAATCACTTCTTCCTTTCCTGTTTGGATTTCTTTTCTTTTTTTTCTTTTGCCTAATTGCTCTGGACAGAATTTTGAGAGCTATTAAAAAGGAAGTGATGAGAATAAACATCTTTGCTTGTACCTTGTACTAGAGTAAAAGATTTCAACTTTTCACCAAGATATGGATTTTCCTTTTATGGCTTTTATTGTGTTGAAATACATTCCTTCTATACTTACCTGTTGAGAACTTTTATCATGACATGGTATTGAGTTTTGTCAAATGCTTTCTATGCATCAATTAGAGGGTCACATGCTTCCTATTCTTGATCTTGTTAATGCAGGGAATCACATTTATTGTAGCTATACTTGTTTTTAATAGTTTGATTTTTTTAACCCTCATGGTAGAGATAAAAATTGCTTTATATGCTACTCTTACAGTTGTAGGGAATTTTGAATAAGTCAATGCTCTACTTCTACCACTGAGTTTTTAACTTTCATATGTTTTATGTTATTAGCTTATATCCTCTTGTTTCAACTGAAATAAATCCTCTAACCAATTTCTGCCCAGGAGACCCTGTGGTAATACATTCCCTTAGCATTTGTTTAGCTGGGAATATCTTTATTTCTCCCTAATTTCTAAGGACAAGCTTACCAGTGAAATAAAGCATTCTTGGCTAGCAACTCTTTGAGTGTATTATCCCACCTTCTCCTGGACTGCTGCAGTGTGTCTGACAAGACATCTACTCCAGCTGTATGGAGACTACCTTCAGTGGGACAATTTCTCTCTGGCTGCTTTCAGTATTTTTTTTTTTTGTCTTTGATTTTTGATAGTCTGATAATGATGTGTCATGATGGACTCCCTTTTTGTGGAATTTCATTGGAGCACCCTGAGCTTCCTATATCTGGTCATTATCATCTTTCTCCATGTTTGGGGAATTTCAAGCCTTTATTATCTTAACTATGTTTTCTGGGTCTTTTCCTCTCTTCTGATAATGTTCCTACTCTGCCAAGGTGAGTTTCTTGATGACATACCACAATTTCCATTCGCCTTCTTCATTCTCTTTCATTCTTTATTTTTAGTTTTGCTCCATTGACTGGATAATTTCAACATTCTATCTTCAAGTTCACCGATTTTTTCCTTCTGTTTGATGAAGTTTACTGTTGAAGCTTTCTGTTAAACTTTTGGTTCCATATTGTATTTTTCTCTAGTATTTCTGTTTTTTTATTGTTTGTATTTATTTGTAAAACTTCTCATTTTCTTCATAAATTGTTTTCCACATGTAATTTAATTTTTGATCTTTATTTTTTTCTAGTTCTTTAAGAAGATTGTCCTGGATTCATGTCAGTCGTTTAATGTATCTCTGTTTCTTTAGGGTCCACTATTGGAACTTGATTAGTTTCTTTTTGATGGTGTAATTGTCCCCTGATATTCCCATAATCTTCTGTCCTGCATCGTGCCTACGTGTTTGAAGAATAGCTATTTCTTCTAGCCTTCACTGGTCTTCTTTGGTGGATTGACATTCCCTATTTAGTCTGTCCTGGGATTCTGGTTGGGTCAGTCTGCTGCAGCCCTGGCTGTAGGATTTTCTAGTGGAGCTGGAATGTAAACTGTGCTCTGGAGTTGAATGGAATTGCTGGCTGTCCTCCCCAGTTTGGTGAGACCACTAGCTTACCTCTGAAGTCAGCCAGGGCTGTTGGCTGAGCTCTGGGGTTGTTTCTGGGCATTTTAGGAAGTTGTGTTTCTTATTAGCAAGGACTAAAGCTTGGGATTTACATGCTGGGCACAAAGACTGAGCAAGTTATCTTGGACTGCTCTTCAGGGTGAGGAAATTTAGAGAATGTGCTAAAAAAGGTCTGCATGCACACAGGCTGAGCCCCCATCCTAGAGTAACCTTAAGTGGAGCACTGGAGCTTGGTATATTAACCACTTGGCTGCTACGGAGAAGCCTGGGTGGGGCCAGATGTCTTTCTGTAGTTAAGTGCAACCTTGATCCTGATTTTCAGCTTGGGGAAGGGTTAAGGAGTATGCTCAGGATTATCTGGGTTGAGGCTCAGCAGCTGAGATCAGATGGGTTCAGTTGCTCCCTTAGTAAATAATAGCTGTGGTGCCCTTGAAGTTTAATTTCCTGTCCAATGGAGGTTCAGGGAGTGCACCAGAGCTGTGTAGGGAAGTCAGCCGAAGAGCCAACCTTGGGAGTCCCCTTGGCCATACTTACTGCACAACAGTGCTGTCTTCTAGACTTTCCGTCAGTTTACCTCTGTTGGCTGGAATGTAGAGCAACCAAAAGATCACGCTGTTGGTCATTTTGAGCCCTACACGTGTCCCTTGCTTCTAACTAACACCAGGTGATGTCACCCTACTGACACCTCCGGTGTTTCCTGTAAGACAGGAGAATGCTTTGTGGAAGAGGGCCTAGAATGGCGAGGGAGCCGAGTGTTCGTGTCTAACTGACTCCTGTACAGACTGTGGGTCTCCCTGAGTCCTGTGTTCAAGCTGGGCCATCAGGGAGAGAGTCAGTGTGGTCAGAATGAAGCCCCTCCGCTTACCCTTTGCCTGTAGCTAATCTTAGTTCTGTGGTCCAAGGAAGCGTCCCAGCCTCATTCTGGAGTTCTGGGGTCTTCATGAGGTGTTCTTGTTTGTAGAGAGTTGCTAATTGGGTTTATGTGAGGGAGAGTGGAGCTGAGGAATTCTACCATCTTGCTGACACCACCTCTAAGATTTTATCAATATTAATCCTGTCAATCCATGAATATGGAATAGCTTTCCATTTTTTGTATCATTTTATTTTTCTTCCGTCAATGCTTTATAATTTTCAGTGCACAGACCTTTCAATTCCTGGATTGAATTTATTCCTAAGTATTGTTTTAGTGATATTGTAAATGGAATTATTTTTTTGATTTCATTTTTTGGGATAGTTTGTTATTAGTGTATACAAACATTTCTGTATGCTAATACGGATTAAAGACTTAAATATAAGAACTCAAATTATAAAACTACTAGGAAAAAAAAAATATAGGAGGAAAGTTTCTCAATATGGGCCTGAAAAAAAAGTTTTGGATTTTGACCACCAAAAGCAAAGGCAACAGAAGCAAAATTAATGGGATTTCATCAAAATAAAAGGTTTATGCACAGAACAGCAAGAGTGAAAAGATAATCTGAATAATGGAAGAAAATATTTGTGAACCTTACATTCCAACAATGAACTAATAGCCAGAATGTATTTAGGAACAAGAACAGCTCAGTAACAGAAAACAAATAATGCAACTTGAAAAGCGGGCAAAGGACCGACCCTTTTAGACGTTTCTCAAAGGGGACATACAGATGTCCTATAGGTCTGTGAAAAGTTTCAACATCACTGATCATTAGGGAAATGCAAATTAGAGCCACCCTGAGATATTACCTCCCACCTGTTAGAATGGATTCTATTCAAAAGACAAGAGAGAACAGCCCTGGGTAAGGAATTGGGACAAAGGGGAACACCTGTACAGTATTGGTGGGACTGTAGATTGGTTCAGCCGTCACCATAGTGTACATAGCAGTATGTACATTATTGTAGTGTGGAGGTCTGACAAACAATGGAAAATTAACTACCTTATGATCCGTCAGTCTTGCTACTGGTCTTATATCCAAAGGAAAAGGGCATTGGTAGTCGAGGAGGTTTCTGCATCTCCTTGTTTACTGCAGCATCATTAACAATAATGAGATATGAAGTCCACCTGGGTGTCCCTCAGTGAATGAGTGGATAAAGAAAATACGGCATATGTGCACCATGGGCTCTCTCAGATTGTCCCTGCTGTCACCAGAAATCCCTTTATCTATGTTCCAGGGGCGTTTGTGCTCTTGTACACATCGGAAAGAACTTTTGGAATCATGGATTTAAAAAGAGTGATTTTTAGACTGGAGAGGAAAAGGACACTAGCTTTTTCTATTCAGTATGTATTTAGCATCTAAAAACAGGCTGCCAGTCTTTCAAATTTACAACAGATTGAAATATCCACTGGAAGGTTTATTTGAACTAATTAAATTTTAGTATGTGAGAATTAAAGTCCCCTTCAATATTATTTCTTTTTGGTAAATATCTGTAATATGCTTTATTATCATGCTTGAGCTGAAATTCTATGAGGGCTGCAACTGTAATTTCAGAATGAAATCCAATGGGATAATGGTATTGTTTACACTAAACGTAGCCAACCTGTGGAATGGGGCACACGTACGCCCTCCACCATCATCCACCTCACAATTACCAACCATCTGAAAACAAGCTCGATGTCATTCATCACTTCTTTGCAGATTTCTTCCACATCTCTTCCAAACACACGAACCACTTTTTCTTTTAGTTGCTACCCATATCCTACAGCCAGGTGGACAGGGACACAGTATCCTCCTCCTCGTCCTTCTTAACAACCTCGGTTGTAAGCCTTATCACCGTAGAGTTCTAAGGGCCTTATCCTCGCCAACTCCTTTACTTGTCCACTTGCAGCCACGAGGGGGGCATGACGGTCCCCTCACCCCACACTTCATAGTTTTTCAGGCCAATGGCCTTGTCCGGCTGCCACTCCCAGCGAGCACTTGAAGGTTCTATTGCTCTTTGGGGCCTGGAGTGCAACGGTGGACTGACTGACGAGGCTGGGCCCTGAGGCTTGAGTCTTTGTAAACACCTCTGATAGTGCTCATCTCACCAGATCCGATATATTGATTTTTCTGAGTGATGGTCAAGGCTGCAAGGTGCTCAAAGGGAAGAGACGTGTCATGTGCATCTCCTGTGACTACTGTTGAATGAAGCGAAAGGGACAGGGAATGAATGAATGGGCAAGGGCGGGGCAGCACGGTCAGGGAGGAGCAGAGGGAAGTAACTGGGTGGTCACAAGGACATCCTGGCCCCACCTATGAGACTTCGAGGCACGTGCCCAGGAAGACACTGGAGACAGGTAACTCTGAAGTGTCCAGCACTGTCACCTCCCCTGGCTGTGGAAACAGCAGCATGCTCAGGTGATGTGCCACCCACTCTGCATGGGATAAAAGGCTTCCTGCCCTGGGCTCCTCAGAAACAGCCTTCTCTGCCTCCTGCACCCGGTGAGTGCCCCACAGGAACAGATCTGCAGCTCAGAGTGTGTGGGGAGAGGAGCTAAGATCTGAGATAGAAGCTCAGGAAGAACCCACAGGGAGCAGGCGGGGGAGATGAGGGCAAGGGGGGAGATGGGGGTAGGAGTCAGGGAGCCACAAATTGCACAAGCCACAGGACCTCACGATCCTTTCCTGTTCTTGTTCTGAGCCTGTTGTCACACGGATCCATCTGACATCCTCGAAGATGCCTTATCCAAATGCAAGCGTCCCTCCAAGCCCCCACGTCTCTCCCACTGGTCTTTGCTTAGAAATCAGCTGAGTTATGGGAGCAGGGGAGGTCTGACAAGCAAAGTGGGGAGGCGTTGGTCTGAAACTCTGTGCTCAAATGTTCGTGTTATTTTGTTCAAGGTCAGATTCTTGCCAGGATGTCCTTCCAGCAGAACCAGCAGCAGTGCCAGCCCCCTCCCAAGTGCCCCTCACTCAAGTGCCCCTCACCCAAGTGCCCCTCACCCAAGTGCCCCCCGAAGAGCCCAGCACTGTGTCTGCCTGTGGCCTCTGGCTGCGCTGCGAGCTCAGGAGGGTGTGCTGGCCCCAGCTCTGAGGGCGGCTGCTTCCTGAGCCACCACAGCCACCACAGGTCCCACCGATGCCGTCGCCAGAGCTCCGACTCCTGTGATGGCAGCAGTGGTCAGAAGTTTGGAGTCTCCGGCGGTGGCCACAAATATGGGGGCTGCTAATGACTTGAATCATGAAACTAAGTGAAAGCATTGGAGAAAAGGAAGTTCTGAAATGATTGGCACCGGCCCTGGCCCGGTCTTGCTGTTCCCTCTGTTTCCTGCTGAGATGTTCCTGGAAGAGCTGAGTGTCCCCCAGAGGTCATCCTGCTGGTTTCCAGGAACTCAGGGGTTCATCTTCCTTTGTGTTCCTGTGAAGAATAAAGCTGCCCTCATTCACTGCGACCTTTAACACGTCCCTGTCTTTGTCACTCCTGGGCTGACCGACATCGGGTGCAGGAGCCTGCAGCAGGACAGGCACCTAGCAAGTCATACACACTCCCCAGTGCCCGAGACCCTTTTGAGGGGGGTTGTAGGTCGGGGTGAGGATGAGTGGTGGCTTTTCACATGGTCACAGTCAGGGGCATGAGTTGGGAGTTGACAAAGAGCCCTGGAACTCACAGGTAATAGGCCTCAGGGGCCAGTTTGGATCCTTCAGAGAACACCCCGGAAGCTCAGCCCTAGGTGAGGCAGAGAGGAGAAAAGAGGAGAAGTTCCAGCCTCCCTGGTCCTTGATCCTCTGGTTCTTCCAATCTCAGTGCTACGTGGTCCTCCCAACCTGGGCTGAGAGCCCCAGAGCTGTGGAGCACCCGTGCTCTCCAGAATGAAAGCTGATGGGAGTGATACGAACATGATTGACAAGAGTGGTAAGTGATCAAACTCCATCAGTGTTTCTAGTAGGTAGAAATCAGCTGAGTAATGTTTCCCATTGCATTTTATTTTAAAAGAGTGAGATATAAATTTAATATGATGAATGCAAATAACTTTGTTACCTTTTGACAAGACATTGGTATTGCATCACCATCCTAATTATAGGACTCTTAAGAAAAAAAAAAAACTGAAGAAGACTTTAGAAACTGGAAAGACCTCCCCTGTTCTTGGAGAGGCAGAATTAACATTATTAAAACGGTCACACTCCCAAGTAGTGTACAGATCTATGCAATCCCCATCAAAATACCAATGACAATCTTCACCAAACTAGAAAAGACCGTCCTAAGATTCAAATGGAAGAAACAGAGATCCAGGATAGCCAAAGCAATATTGAGAAAGAAGACGGATGCCAGAGGCATCACAGTGCCTGATTTCAAATTCTGCACAGCAGAGAAAGGAATTAACAGCACGAAGAGAGATCCTACAGACCAGGAGAATAGCTTCTCCACCCATTCCTCTCACAGTGGATTAATGTCCAGAATATATAAGGAACTAAAAAAACTTAGCACTAAAAACCCAAATCACCCCAATCAGCTAGGCGTGGTGGGGAAGGCCTGTAATCCCAGTGACTCTGAAGCTGAAGCAGGAGGATAGCCAGTTCAGGGCCAGCCTCAGCAACTTAGGGAGGCCTTAAGCAACTTAGTGAGACCCTGTCTGAAAATTAATAATAATAATAAAAAGGGTTGGGATGTGATTCAGTGACCTTGGTTCAACCCCTGGTACCAAAACAATAACAGCAACAACAAAAAACAACAACAAACAAAACCCAATCCGCAAGTGGGCAAAATGATTAAACAGACATTTCTCAAAAGAAGAAATACGAATGACCAACAAATAAATGAAAAAAATGTTCAATATCCCTAGCAATCAGGGAAACTCAAATCAAAACTACATTGACATTTCATTTCACTCCAGTTAGAACTGCCATCATGAGAATATAAATAATAATAATGATAAATGCTGGTGATGAGGTGAGGAAAAACATGCTCATATATTGTTGGTGGGGCTATAAATCAGTACAACCACTTTGGAAAGCGATATGAAGAGTCCTTCAAAAAACTAGGATTGGAACCACCATATGACCCAGCTGTACCACTATGGGGAATTTATCCCAAAGAACTAAAATCATCATACTACAGTGGTCTAGGCACATCAATGCTTACAGCAGCACAATTCACAACAACCAAGTGAGAGAACCAGCCTAGGTGTCCATCCACAGATGAATGGGTAATGAATATGTGGTATATATACACAATGGGGTTTTACTCAGCCATAAATAATAAGTAAGTCATGGCATTTCCTGTTGTGTCACAGCAATTCCTGGATGGGATTGGGGAACATCACTCGAAGTGAAATAAATCAGACTCAGAAAGTGAAGGGTCTAAAGCCCTCCCTCATATGCAGAGGTTAGAGACAAATAAGGGAGAAAGATAGGGTTGGGGAATCCCATGAAAATAGAAGGGAGGTCAGTGGAGGATTGAGAGTGGAGAAGACGGAAAAAGAGAGGAATGTTGGAATGATGTGGCCAACTTATGCTGTGGGCATATATGAGAATATCACAGTGATTCCACGTTTCCATGTGTATATGAAGCACCAATTAAAGAGACTACAAATAAGTGGAAGGAAAACCTGTGGAGTAGAATAAGGGGCACCAGGGAGGGAAAGAGGAAGTTCTGGGGACTGAAAAGTATGCTCCATGCCCGTAGGTCTGATCATGTCAAAATGAACCCCAATATTATGTCTAACTATCATGTAGTAATAAAAAATGTTTAAAATGCCTCAAAATTCCTTGACCATATTTTCATGAGAAGTGGGCTCTCTATCCCCTATCTGGAGTAGATACAGGCCTGTGACTGCTTCAACTGCTAGACCATGGTAGAAGTGACGTTGCGTGACTCCCAGTGAGTCACAGAAGGCCATCTGCCCTCCCGGGGTGCTCTGTCTGAGGGAAGCCAGGTGCTGTGGGAGGAGTCTGACCAACCTGGGACCACTGTACTACAGGGTCCAGGTGTAAGTCCTCCAGGTGACACTCCAGAGGACGTTCCAGCTGTCCAGCACTGACTGCCAATCATCTGAATGAATCTTCTCGAATGTCCCTCCCAGCCAGGCCTTCAGGTGACCAGAGCATCAGTGAACATCTGACTGCAAGGGCCTAAAACAAGAATTACCCTGAGCCCTTCCTGAATACCTGATGTGCAAAGTTGTGAGAAAACTCAAGTTGTTGTTTTTACACTAAGAAGCTTATGGGGTAACTGGTTATGCAACAACAGTGATTAGGACACCCACTATTTTTCTCTCATTAATAACTTATCTTCTTCCCTCTGAAGGTTTTGGCCTGGTGAGATGAGGAGACAATAGTCAATACATGCCTTTCTTAGCCACCCCCACCCCACAAGAATATCTTTTCATGCTTTAAAGTTTAGTTTCAGCTGGGTTTATTCCCCCTAGAGTGAGGCCCACCTCACAAAGGATGAAAATTGATAATTTTCAAGAAAATGTAGGTACCAACCTACATTAAGTGGGAAAGTGCCCACTTTAAAGGATGTCTGTTTCAAGTTTATCCCCCGTGCTTAAAATGTCACCTGGCACGTTGGGATTCACAGTACTTTTGTTAGTCGCCTTTTTTCCTGTGGCCAGATTACCTCGGAAGAACGACTCGGGGAGGAAAGGTTGACCTTGGCTCAGTTGCATGGGTCTCAGCCCATGGCCAGTGGGCTCCATTGCTTTGGGCCTGAGGTGGGGCAGACCTTGGTGGTGGCAAGATGGGGCAGAGAAAAGCTGTTCAGCTCATGGCAGAGGGGAATCAGAGAGAAGATACAGGAAAGGGTCAGGGACAAGATACTGTCCCCGAGAGCATGCCCCTCGTGACTTGCTTCCTCCAGTCATTCCCCACCTGTCCACAGTTCCCACCTCCTCGAGTTCAAGGATCAATCCCTTGAATGGATTAATTTGCCGACGAGGCCCCACTCTCTGGACATGGCTCCTGGGGACTAAGTCTTCAACCCACGAGACTTTTGGGGACATCCCAGATCCAAATCATGACACGAGGGAACACTTGGGCTGTGCAGTTCAGGAGAAATTGGGATACCTAAGGAAGGGTGCATCTGGGGCTTTTCCTCAGATCCTGGGATCCTTGTTTCCTCTGAAATCACCTAAGCATCAGGAGTCAGGTCAGCAGCAGCCCCCAGAGCTGTGGCCACACCCAGGGCCCCCAGACTGCTGACCACTGCCGTGTCACGGGAGTCTTTGGCGCTGGCATCAGTGGGAACTGCGGTGGCTCAGGCAGCAGCTGCCCTCAGAGCTTGGAGCACGGCCGGAGAAGGCTGCAGGCAGACACTGTGCTGGGCTTTTGGTGGGGTGTTGAGAGCCAGAGCCGAAGGGGCCCCAGCAAACTTCCAGCTGCCAGCAATCCAGCTGCCGGCTGATGATTGGCTCACAGCGGCCCCAGCAACATCTAGCTGATTGGCTCCTCTGCGGTGATGCTCATTGGACTGTTTCCCTGCCCTTTCAGACCACGGAGCTGCTCATTGGGGGACTTTTTGGCTCTGCCCACGTGACCCAGCCAATCGGCCTCAAGAGCAGGAGGATTGTGAGAGGTGGAGAGAAGCTTGTGGGGAGAGAGAGAGGCTTGTGGAAAGCCGATGGTGGCAGTTGAGGCTCTGAGGGGTTTTTTCCTGAGAGGCTGTTTGTTTGGCGTGTTTGGTTCTAAAAATAAAGTTAGTTTCTTTTGACAAGTGGCTCCTGATTGTGCCCAGCCAGACTGCGGCATTTGGTGGCTCGCACGGGGAGCGACTGAGGGTAAGTGAAACTGCTCGCCCCTGAGGGCAGGGCGAGAGGATGGGTAGCCATTTTAAGATTCTTCTTTTGTTATTTTGTTTCACTTTTGTTTTAAGTTGCCTGTCCCTGGAGATGAGTGAGACGGAAGAAAAACCGCTCACATCTGAGGAAAAACTATTTACGTCTGAGGAACAGATAGGGAGAAAGGACGGATGCACATGTCAGGAGGATAGAAAGGCTATAATGACTTTTTGTTGTTCCCTTTTTATCTCATTCTGTCTCGGTTTTGTTTGGCGTCATCTTGTTGGGTTGTATTATAGTAGAAATACGGGATCAGAAATTAGTAAAAAACAAACTGAAAGAGTGTTAAGTAAATTGTTAGAGGAAGGAGGCATCCCAGTAAAATCAATAGCAGTCAGGGCATACGTTGATACAATACAAAAATGTAGCCCATGGCTTTTTAAGGAGGAGTTGTTAAATATATCACAATGGAACCATCATGGTGAAGATTTAAAAAGAATAGAAAAGAAAAGCCCAGGGACTCTGCCAGTTGGCACATTGCCATTGTGGACGTTCGTATCTTGTTTGCTTAGTCCAAAGCCTTCAGTTCAGACAATGGTAGAGGAAGGAGAAGACATAATGATTCAAGTAAAAGAGAAGGTCTCTCAAGTTAGTCAGACAGAGGAAAAGATTCAAGTAAAAGAGAAGGCCTCTCAAGTTAGTCAGACAGAGAAAGAAAGTGTAAAACAGAAAAAGCCATCAGGGGGAAAGTTACAACAGGAGATTGCTACTAACACCTTTCTATCACCAGAGGGTGTAAGTGTCCAACCAACAGCACCACCTCTACAGGAGACTGCTACTAACACCTTTCTATCACCAGAGGACGTAAGTGTCCAACTAACAAGGCCACCTCCATATGCTGGGAGGTCCCCAACCCCCGCAGTTGATAGTTGGGATCCTGAGACAAGATCTCAAATATTAACATGCCCTGTATTTGAGGCAGGAGGGCAGCGATTTTACCAAGTTTTAAATTTCAAAACAGTGAAGCAGCTAAAAGAGGCTGTAACAACCTATGGTCCTCAAGCACCCTTCACTGTAAGCTTGGTCGAATCCATTAACAACTTGAACATGACGCCAGCAGATTGGGCTAATATGTGTAAAGCTGTGCTAAATGGAGGACAATACCTGTTATGGAAGGTTGCCAATGAGGAATTTTGCAAGGAGACGGCTAGGCGAAATGCAGCAGCTGGTTATCCTCAGAGAAATCTAGATATGTTGTTAGGAAAGGGACCTTATGAGGATCAGCAGCAACAAATGGCATATGATCCTGGCGTATACGCACAAATTGCTGCAGATGCAATTAAGGCATGGAAGACTTTACAAGGACATGGAGGTTTACAAGGTCAATTATCTAAGGTAATACAAGGAGCTAATGAACCTTATGCTGAATTTGTAGATAGGCTTATTCAAACAGCTACCAGAGTTTTTGGGAATACAGAACAAGCAATGCCATTACTAAAACACCTGGCTTATGAGCAAGCGAATCGTTGGTGCAGAGATATCATTAGACCATGGAAACATGAAGATTTAAACACATATATTAAATTATGTAGAGACATTAATGAACAAGAGCAAGTCGTGGCAGCTGCAGTAAAACAGGCTTTAGATGCCAGAGACATTAATGAACAAGGGCAAATTGTGGCAGCTGCAGTAAAACAGGCTTTAGATGCCAGGCCAAGAACATGCTACAATTGTGAACAAACAGGACATTTTAAAAGGAATTGCCCCATTGGAGGAGGGTTTAACAAAACTAGGTATCCAAGGAGTAGAATACCAGGTATTTGCCCACGATGCCGTAGAGGGAGACATTGGGCTAATGAATGCCGTTCTCAAACCACCATAGAGGGTACTCCATTATCAAAAAACGAACAAGGACCAGGTGTTTATCCACGATATCGTGGAGAAAGGCATCAGGCTCCATTGCCAAAAAATGGACAAGGGGGCCCAATGCTCCGGGGCCCAAAACCACAAATATACGGAGCACTGGAGGAACCCAGCAACCCCATCAGGGTAGTGCCCAGGACACATTGTCCATCAGATCCCTCATCAGACAAACCAGAGGGAGCGCAGGGTTGGACATCTGCGCTTCCGCCAGAGCAGTACTAACTCCAGAGATGGGAGTTCAAATCATTCCCACAGGGGTGAAAGGACCTCTTCCCAAAGGAACAGTAGGCTTATTATTGGGACGCAGCTCTTCTACTCTAAAAGGACTTATGATAAGTCCTGGGGTAATTGATCCCGATTATGAAGGTGAAATAAAAATTATAGCCAGTTCTCCAAAGGGTATATCAGTAATTTCACCAGGAGATAGAATAGCACAGTTACTAATAATACCCAGCCTACATGATAAATTTTCCAGTCATACTGTAGAAAGAGGTTCCAAGGGATTAGGTTCCACAGGTGTAGATTGGGCTATGCTTTCTTTAAATTTAGATTCTCGCCCCATGCTAAAACTAAATATTCAAGGACATGAATTTAATGGGCTACTGGATACAGGTGCAGACCTTAGCATCATCTCTCGTCAAGAATGGCCAAAACATTGGCCATTACAACAAGCCACTCAAACGCTTCGAGGCCTAGGAGTGGCGACTAATCCCCATAGAAGTGCAATGGTATTAGATTGGAAGGATCCTGAAGGATGTGAAGGAACTATACAGCCATATGTATTGGATCATCTTCCCGTAAATTTATGGGGACGAGATGTCCTAGATCAATTAGGTTTGACATTAACAAATAACATCAACCAAAATGCACCCACTATTATGACTAGACAAGGTTTTAGGAAAGGAAAAAGATTAGAAAAACAAGAACAAGGTATAGCAGCACCAATACAAATAGATCAAGGAACAGACAGACATGGGTTGGATTTTCAGAAAGGGCCACTGAGACAATAAAAATTACTTGGAAATCAGAAAGACCAGTATGGGTTCCTCAGTGGCCCCTGACTAAAGAAAAGATACAAGCAGCCCATGACCTGGTCAAACAACAATTAATGGAAGGACATATACAACCTTCTGTATCTCCCCATAATACTCCCATTTTTGTCATCAAAAAGAAATCTGGTAAATGGAGATTATTGCAAGATTTAAGAGCCATTAATAATGAGATGGTTATTATGGGACCTGCTCAATCAGGGATTCCTCAGTTGTCTGCTTTGCCAAAAACCTGGTATGTTTTAGTTATAGATATTAAAGATTGTTTTTTTTCAATTCCAATTCATCCTGAGGATAGTCCACGTTTTGCATTTACTATCCCTGCACTGAATCATGAAGGTCCTGATCAGAGATATGAATGGAAAGTACTCCCTCAAGGGATGGCTAACAGCCCAACTATGTGTCAAATTTATGTTAACAAAGCAATCCAGCCACTTAGAAATCAAAATTCTGAACTACAAATATTTCACTATATGGATGATGTATTATTAGCACACAAAGATAAAAACACATTGCTAGAATGTTATGCCACACTTACAAACTTATTAAAAAATTATAATCTAGAGATAGCAATAGATAAAGTACAATTAAATTTTCCAATTAATTATTTAGGAGTTCTATTATCCTCAACCATGGTCCGTCCACCAAAAATTCAAATACGAGTAGATCAACTCAAATCACTTAATGACTTTCAAAAGTTATTAGGAGACATAAATTGGATAAGGCCTTATTTAGGTATACCAACAGGAGAGTTGGGACCTTTATTTGATATCCTAAAAGGTCCATCAGATCCAAATTCACCCCGAATGTTAACGCCTGAAGCAAGAAAGGCATTAAAAATCATTGAAACATATATGGAAAATATGCATTTGGATAGAATTGATATAAGTTTGCCTTTATTATTTATTGTACTACCAACAAAAAATATTCCTACAGGAGTATTTTGGCAAGAAGGTCCATTATTATGGATACATTTATCTTATTCTCCTAACACTATTCTTACTAGGTATCCTGAGGCTGTAGGACAATTAATACTCAAAGGAATAAGAGCAGCAAAGGGAGTGTTTGGAATTTCTCCCAATAAAATTATTACTCCATATACTATGAATCAAATTGATGAGTTAGCTAATGAGTTAAATACTTGGGCAATAATCATGTGCAAATCTAATGTTTCATTTGATAACCACTTACCATCTAATCCTTTATTGTCTTTTTGGTCATTGCATCCTGTAATTTTTCCAAAAATGACAAGAAAAACACCTATCATGAATGCTCCAAATATATTCACTGATGGGTCAAATAATGGTACAGCAGCAGTAGTTACCCCTGATCAAACTTTTACATTTTTAGTACCCAAACAATCAGCTCAAAAGGTAGAGCTTAATGCAGTTTTACAAGCTTTTGTGATGTTTAAAGATTCTGTATTTAATTTATTTTCTGATAGTTAGTATGTAGTTAATGCTATAGTATCTCTTGAAGATGCTGGTAGGATTTCCCCTTCTTCTACTGTTTTCTCTTTGCTTTCCACTATACAAAGTCTAATCTGGGACAGAAAAGATCCATTCTTTATAGGACATATCAGGGCACATACAGGATTGCCTGGAGCCCTTAGTTTGGGCAATGATTTAGCAGATAAAACTACACATGACATACATATTTTCTCTACACTAGAAGAAGCTATAAATTTTCATAAAAAGTTCCATGTCAATGCTAATACTTTACAAAAGCATTTTAAAATAACTAAGGAACAAGCTAGACAAATAATAAAACAATGTCAAAATTGTGTGACCTTTTTACCACAAGTTAATCTTGGAGTCAATCCTAGAGGATTGATACCTAACCATATTTGGCAGATGGACGTCACACACTTGCCAGAATTTGGAAAATTAAAATATTTGCATGTTACAGTTGATACTTCTTCTGGATTTTTGATGGGCTCCCTTCATGCCGGAGAAAAAACTAAAGATGTTATAGCTCATTGCTTACAAAATTTTGCCACTGTGGGTGTTCCAAAACAGTTAAAAACAGATAATGCCCCTGGTTATACTTCTACCTCTTTTAAACAATTTTGCTCAACATTTGGCATTACTCATATAACAGGAATCCCATACAATCCACAGGGACAAGGCATAGTTGAAAGAGCTCATCAAACTATTAAAATGTACTTATTAAAGCAAAAAGAAGGAATTGGGAAGGGGTATATATTCCCCAAAGATAAACTTAAAATAACCCTTTTTACTCTAAACTTTTTAAATTTGGATTCATCAGGACTTAGTGCTGCGGAAAGGCATATGTGTCCAAAAAATGTACATAAGCCCAAGGTACTTTGGAAGGATATTCTAACAGGACAATGGAAAGGTCCTGACCCAGTAATTGTCTGGAGTCTGGGGTCTGTTTGTGTGTTTCCACAGGGAGAACAGCAGCCGATTTGGATTCCAGAGAGATTAACCAAAGTCCTGACCCAGTGATTGTCTGGAGTCGGGGGTCTGTTTATGTGTTTCCACAGGGAGAACAGCAGCCGATTTGGATTCCAGAAAGATTAACTAAAGCGATTTCTACAGACCAAAAAGAAGATGATTTGGCTCAAATCCATAACAACTGATATCCAAAACTCCAGTTTGGCTATTCTTACATCTGCAACAGAACCAGGATGCTTTTTTCAATATCTATTTTATTATTGCCCTTTGCCATATCATGAAGTTCTATTTTGTTTTTTGAGCTCATACAGACCTAGGTTAATGTTTTGCTGATCAGTTCTATTTTTTGACTATAGAGTTTTTAAACATTGCAATGGAGATTTCACCTGTAAAAAGTTATAAGGCCTTTACTATAATGTTATGTGTTGTATGTATTATGTTATGTGTGCACACTTGTGTTTTGTGTTATATGTTTGAATGTCCATATATCATATATGATGAGCGCTCATGATAAAATGGATCCAAATATTTTTTTTTCACGTGATTTATATGGTTTAATTTATATTGGGTAAACAACTGTTGAGGATTGTTTTAATATGTAAACAAAAAAGAAGGTTAACAGATCTGTTTGTTTACTTTCACCTTTCCTTTTCATTATATTTAATAATTCTCTTAAAGATAATGTAAATTGTTAAGAAAATTGTTTTCTTTTAGTGCCTTCTGTAATGTTACATAATTTTTTCTTTAGCCATTATTGCCAGAATTCCTATCTTCATCCCAGTGCTGGTGAAGTCAAAGATAAAACCAATCTACACCTTCTACAATAGCCATCACTGAACTGCTTGCAGAACTTGCCTGGACACATTGTGAGCTCACCTGTATGCATTTTGAACTATCTGTTGGTGCAGCGACTTGTGGTAGTGTTGGGGTATTTTTGCTGATGATGTCACCGGTGGTACAATTTTTCAAAGGAGCCCTCAATTGGCTTAATGTCATGACATTTTGCATCCTCCTCTACTAGTGATGGTCTAAAATTTGGGGGCCAACAGAGGTGAGGCAAAGAACCTCACCCCCCCACTGGTGCAAAGGCCTATCCACAAGTATGGCTGTATGCTGGACCGGTAGTCAGTGACGGGTATGATCCAATTGCAGTGGTACCAACCTAAGACAGGAGGCTGACGCCTAGAGGTCAGTTCATCCGATGACGGGTAAGGACCATATGTTGAATTGGACTGCCTAACAGGCACGGTCCCTAAGCCACATGCTTGTTGTTTAAACAGAGAGGGGGAGATGTTGAGAGCCAGAGCCGAAGGGGCCCCAGCAAACTTCCAGCTGCCAGCAATCCAGCTGCCGGCTGATGATTGGCTCACAGCGGCCCCAGCAACATCTAGCTGATTGGCTCCTCGGCCCCAGCAACATCTAGCTGATTGGCTCCTCTGCGGTGATGCTCATTGGACTGTTTCCCTGCCCTTTCAGACCACGGAGCTGCTCATTGGGGGACTTTTTGGCTCTGCCCACGTGACCCAGCCAATCGGCCTCAAGAGCAGGAGGATTGTGAGAGGTGGAGAGAAGCTTGTGGGGAGAGAGAGAGGCTTGTGGAAAGCCGATGGTGGCAGTTGAGGCTCTGAGGGGTTTTTTCCTGAGAGGCTGTTTGTTTGGCGTGTTTGGTTCTAAAAATAAAGTTAGTTTCTTTTGACAAGTGGCTCCTGATTGTGCCCAGCCAGACTGCGGCAGTGGGGGGGGGCCCTCTGGGTGAGGGGCCCTTGGGAGGGGGCTAGCACTGCTGCTGCTGCTGCTGGAAGGGCATCTCCACGGGAGTCAGTGAGCCTGGGCAAACTAAAGCCCAACGAAATGCGTGTCCATGCCGAGGTTCTGGCCAGCCTCTGCACGTTCTTGGGTTCAGCTGGGGATTCTCTCCTGCTAAACGGCGTCAGTCCTTCAATCAGAATGGGGAGAAAGAAAATCAAGACTGATTTGGATTTAAATGGATCCCAAGAGATGGTTGATCCTTCCTCCCTTCTCTCCCTCTTGCCAGGAGGACAGATGACAGGTCTCCTGGGCAAGCCTCCGAGGTTTCTCTGCACAGGTCCCCACAGGCTATCCCATGACCCAACGTGAACAGCGCCCCCTGCAGGTATCCACTGTCCCAAACACACAGAGCTCCATCACCCTCAGGGCTTCCCATCACTGAACCGGAGTGAAGGGGTGAGAGGGAGGGAGGACTTGAGGAAGCAGCAAGGACATCTCTGGGAGCAGAGCAGACAGGGAGCAGGAGATCCTGAGGTCGGCTGCTCACGGGCTCCTCAGCTTCCTCCTCCTCCCAGTCTGGCTCTTCCTGGTCATGGTCCTGCTGCCCACCACCAGCCCCTCCACCACCCCACCTTGTCTTCCTACCTGCCTCTCCCTGTTGCAGAACAAACATGTCTGCTCACCTTCCAACTCTGTTCCTCCCCCCAGGAGGACCTGGTTCTGTGGGGGCAAGAGAAGGCTCTTCCTGAGGCAGCTGTGGGCTGAGAAACACGGGACCCCAGCCCTCAGTTCTGAGCTGAGTTATATAGTGCACAGATCAAGTAGGGGTCCTTGTCCCACCCCAAGAGGCAGCACCATACTCCTTCTCCCTCCCTCTCTCCCTCTCTCTATCTCCCCCACCTCTCTCTCTCTCTCTCTCTCTCTCTCTCCACACACACACACACACACACACACACACACACACACACACAAAACCAGGCTTTCAACAATGTGCTACATATATTTTGAGAAATGACAAAGGTTAAACAGGAAATTTCAATGACAGTCCCATCAACCATGGCTCAAACCCTCTGGCTGCCCTCCCACTTTTATTTATCCATTCAGCTCGCACACCCTGAATTCAGAACACGTCCCTTGTGGTCACTGGCAATTTGGAAATAAACAGGATGCGTTTCTGCCCTTGAGTAGCTCACAGCCTCACAGGAGGACAGAGAACTGGACATTCAGCTCTGATCCTATGAGCTAAGTGGTGGAGCACAGGTGCCCGCCAAGGCCGCAGCCCTGGGGTCACTGCCTGTGGGTGCCACCACCGTTGCTTTGTCGATGCCTTCGGGAGGAAGGTAGTGTAATCAGCTCTAGTCTTGGGGAGTTGATGGAGCTGAACTTGGTAGACGTTGAGAACAAAATGTGAATGAGAGCTGGGGTAGGAGAGAGGTACTGAGGCCGTGGCTGGAGAAGCTCTTCAGAGAACTTCATGGCACCTGAAGTGCATCACGAGGTGCTGGGTGGGAGAGGAGTGGTGGAGGAGCTGGCCATGTAAAAATGTGACCTCACTGTGGGGACAATAGCAACCACAACTGACGATACAGGAAGGGAGTTCTGCTGTTGCTGTAATTGAAGCCACATTCAACTGATGTATTCCTGAACTCTAATCTGTGGGGAGCCGCTCTGGACAGTAGCTGTGTACACACCTTTAAGCCCTGAGTAAAGAGGTACTGAGCAATTTTTGCTCCCCGCAATACAAGGACATTTACCCCAGCTCGGATAATGAGGCGTGGCTCCAGGAGTAGGTGTCACCTGGTGGGGTTGATCTACACTCACCTGTTCATTTGTAATCCTACCCCTTGCCCTTTTTCGGATAGAATGTTCTAAGAAACAGTGTCCCCCAATAAAAGTCAGCTCTAGTACATGCGCCCCCCCCCCACCTCCATCAGCCTCTCTTTCTCTTGCCCGCCTTGTGGGAGCCTGAGGCTGGGAGCTGGGAAAGTTGTCTTGAAGCTCAGAAAAAGGTATTCCACATCTGCGTGTCTTTTTGCATCATCCCAAATTCACTCGAGTGACTTTGGTTCAGTAGCCCACGCTGGTCGGGGGTTGCACTAATCTTTGTCTCACAAATCACCAGAAGCTTTGCAGTGTTCTAGATTTTTCCAGTAGGTTTGAGCTTATTGTAGTACACAGCCAACCTTGGCAAGTACCCTTAGGGAAAACCCGACCGCTTGCTTCAGGGCCACCAAGTCTCTGCTAAAAGTTCAGTTGATTTCTTTGCCTCCTAGTTGTGTTCTCGTCCTGCCTGCCCAGCATTGATCAACGGTCCTGGGTAAAGTGGGGGCAGAAGTCAGCTTCTCTTTTTGGAATCTTTCCCCTTTGGTTCACATCGGCTTGGCATTTCTGTGCTGCCTTCCAAAATACAACTTGTGGTTTTATCAGAGTTTCCTAGTTGTGTTAGTTGGAAGAACTAGTCCTCCTTCTACCCAACAGTGACAGTTGGCAAGGGATATTTTGTTATTAGAAAATCTATCCATGTAATTCAGTGTATTTATAAAGAAACCAAAAATGACCATTTCAATGGATGTAAAGAAAGCATTTGACAAACTTCAATAGCATTCTCCATCTAAACCTCAGATGACATGTCACTGAGCAGACGATTCTTATCTTACTAACTAGTGACTAGTAAAATCCTGCAGGGTGTCTTCAGTCAGCCTTCTTGAACAGGAAGTCCCAAAGTTAGGTTTTTTTTTTTCTTCTTCTTCTTAATTTTAGCTGATAAATGAATTTTATCCAATCATTTTATTATCAAAACACATTTTAAAATTTATTAGGATGATGATTCTTCCCCTTTTGGAGCAATAGGTAAGCACTTCATTTATAAAACTACTTTAAATACATTGCCTTTCAAATATTTTTATGTTAGATGAACCCAAGACTCATTAAGGCAAATAAATTAATCCAAAGTCACAGATGAAATGCTGCAAAGCCAGAGGTAGAACCTACTTTTTTTTTTTTTTTTTTTTAGTTCTGATCTAGTGCTGGGCCTTAACCAACTTTGAGGTTCACAAAAAACTGTGCAGGGTCCCCTTACTACTGAGTGACATAGTTACTCCTTTATTGTGAAAACTAGTAACTCCTAAGTACTCTAGGAGATCTGTCAAAAAATTTCCTAAGTTTCAACTTCATCTCTTGACCACAACTTGTTTTTCCGAAATCATCTCCCCACTCCCATTTTTCAGGAATAGGGACCCCACTGGAGTCACACAGATTACTTTCTATTTTCTGACTCCAGGTTGCATTTTAAAAGCACGGATGCAGGCTGGCATCCCTGCCTTCCCACCTACCCACGGTGGTTCTCTGTTGACCGGCAAACGCTAGTCCTTAGCTCCAGACCTGCCCTCCCATTCCCTGGGATCCTGCCTGGGCTTTGGGAGTCTCCCTCTCCTTTGCTCTAGTTGTCCATCAGAATCCCTCAATAGAGGGCGCTAGAGGGAAGGAGCAGCCGGGGAGGAGAGGGGGACGGGGAGCTCCCCTCCAGCAATCCTCCCGCCCTCCTGCCTCAAAACTGCTGCAGCAGTTGGTTTGGTTCCCATTTCCCCCTGTGTCTAGAATTATCGTCTCCTTCTCACAGGAGCACCAGCAGGTCTAGCCAGGGCCCTTCTCAAAGGCCCAGGTTCCAGTGCTGCAGAGGCCCTTGTCCAGTTTTCCAGTTTCCAAGAACCCCCACTTCTCCCCTTGGTCCCCAGGCTCAGGTGTGGAAACAGCGGCTCCTGTCATGGTAGAATCCCCATCTGTCTTTCCCGTTCTCCAACACCTGTCTCCCCCATTTCTTATCATGTCTGTCAATGTGAGTGATATTTTCCTGGACACACACTGATGAGATCTCTAGTAGGTTAATAGGGTGGAACAGGGAGGTAAAAGGAAGATTTGAAACCGTGGTATACCCATGCCATGTTGAGAACTAGTGATGACTTTACTGGCACAAAATGTGACGTGAAGATAAGTCTACCTATTGCAAAAAATTCTATTTGATAGTTTAAAAAGTAACACTTCTGAATTTCCCTTTTCACTTTATTATCTGCCAGCCCTTGCTAGCAGAGAGGTATTGAAATGTTAAATATTTATGTATCATATAGAGCAAAGTTTATAGTTCCTTAACATTGGGAAGATTTTGTAAGGGGAAAAGAATGTACGTATCCAATTCTTATAGAAGCCCATTGACAGAAAACCACACCCTCTCCCAGTGCCCCAGAGTGTGATGTAGTAGACGCTAAACCCATTTTGTCTCATTATCCCAGATGTGGAACTACAAAAATTTAAATTTAATATAGAATATATAATTATGTAATAAGAATAAAGATATAATGATCATATTTATATTATCAATATACCATATATGTATATATAAGCTCTAGACTATTATTTTCAACCTATTTTAATGTACCTGTGTCAATTATGTTAAAATATTTGCAGAATTGAAAACTTGGACTTAATGGTTTAATAAATTTTATACTAGGGGGGGGAGAGAGAGAGAGAGAGAGAGAGAGAGAGAGAGAGAGAGAGAGAGAGAATCCAGAGTTCAATGTATGTTATGGGTTCTTGTTTGGGGAAAGAGTCCTCTTTAAAAAATCATACTTTATTTATTTATATATTTTTTAATTTATTTATCATTCAGGGGAGCCCAAAGCTGCCCAGCTCAGAGCTGGCAGCTGGCTCCAAGGTTTAAAGGTGCATTTCTGTAAGGGTCAAGGAAAGCTAGATCACAGAATGAATTGGGAAGAAGGGGATTAATTAACTTAAAACAACAACAACAACAAAAACCAGGACCATAATATCTTGAGAAACCAGATTCCTAGTCCAAGGGCCCAGAATCTTTAGGCTGCTTCATTGCACCTCACCCCGGGGTGGGGGAGGGGGGAGTAATTTGTGAGGCTTAGGTCTCCAGGTTCAGAGTCACTGGAGACCTTCCTGGTGAGGATGGATTGAAGAGGGGGGAGGGACATGTCAGGAATGGCCCTGTGGGTACCCACCTGTGGGAGGAGCCACTTCCTGCTTGGCCCAGAGCGCGGCTCACAGGGAGCCTAGTCAGCCAGAGCTGCCTGTAAAAGAGTCAGAGCCCAGCTCGTCCTGACGCCTCAGGGACTACCTGGTCCTCACTGGGTCTGACCGGGTGAGTGGTCTTTAGGACGGCAGCAGTACAGCTGAAGGTGGCTGGGTTGGAGGTCCTGGGGAGAAGGGAAGAGGAGGAGAGGTTTTGCTCTGGGTCTGGCACCTCCCAGCCTGGGAATCAGAGTCCCCGTGGCTAGTCTAAAATCTTGACAGTGTCTCAGTGGCCTCTGGCAGTAGGGACAGGAGGGCTCATCCCAGGCCACTTATATCTCATATACACATTTGTCGATGCTCAGGGAGCAAGGCAGATGCACGTAAAGAAAATGGTGAGGCCCAAAGTCACCAGGAAGGGCCATCCGGTATCTTTTCCTTTACCCTGAATATAATTTCTTCCCTCCCTCCCTTCCTGTCTCCCTTCCTTCCTTGTTACTCTTGTCTTTCTTTTCTCATTCATTTATTCACACATATATTATTCATATAGCAAAACTTATTTGTAAAACTTTTACTACTTACTGTGTGTTTTTCTAGACATTGGAATATAGAAGTGTACAAAAGAGGGAGTTTATGTAATGCAGTTCTACTTTATTGGGCATTCTGTCTGATAAGAACCGTGCCGTGTCCTTTATGTTTTATTAGTTTGTTATAGTTATGCACAATAGTGGGCTCATTTTGATGTGATCATGCACGCATGTGATATAATTCGCTCCCTTTCAGTTCAGAGTACTTCCTCTCCCTCCCCACCTCCCTCCCTGTTCCCTGCTCTACTCCACTGGTCTTCCTTCTGTGGGTTTATAGCTTTTTACAACTGGTGCTTTACAGGGGTACAGAAAGGTGGGATCCACTGTGGTGTATTCATAGATGTGCATAGCACAACGTGGCCAGTTCACTCCACAGTTCCTCCTGGTCTGCCCCTCCTCCTTCCCCCTCAACCCCCTTTCTCTGTTTCATCAGTTTTCTATTTTCATGGGGTCCTCCCCATTTCCCCTCTTGTTTTGGCTGAGTTTTCGCCTATGAGAGAACAGTTGGCCCTAGACTTTCTGTCTGGCTTATTTCTCTAAGCAGGACAGTCTCCAGTTCCATCCATTTACCAGCAAATGCCATAATCTCCTTCTCCTTTATGGCTGAGTCAGCTCCCTTGTGTATGCATACCACACTTTCTTGACCCAGTCATCTGATGGTGGGCATCTGGGCTGGTTCCACGACTTGAAGATCTGTACCACATCTTAGGGATATAAAAAAATGACAAGACAGAGGCTTTAGGGCGGGGCTGGGGCTCAGTGGTAGAGCACTTGCCTGGCATGTGTGAGGCCCTGGGTTCGATTCTCAGCACCGCATATAGATAAATAAATAAAAAATAAAGGTTCATCAACATCTACATTTTTTTTAAAAAAGATAGAAGCTTTAATGAGAGAGAGAGAGAGAGAGAGAGAGAGAGAGAGAGAGAGAGAGAATGAGAGAATGTGTGTGTAGGTGTGTAGTTTGATTGGCTCAAGATACTAGGAACCCTGTGGGAGCTTCCAAAGGAGGAGTCAGTGGTTGCAGATTCCCAAGTTTATAAAACATCTGGATTGGGTTTTAGGGTGACTGAGCTCCCACCAAGATGTCCTGCCAGCAGCCATGCCAGCCTCCTCTTAAAGGGCCCACCACCAAATGTCCCCCAAAGTGTCCACCTAAGGGTCCTCCCAAGACACCCTGCTCTGGTCCCTTCCTGCAGTGGCCTCAGCTCCAGGGCTGCTGTGGCCTCCGTTGGCTTTGATGCCAGAGCTCTAGCTACTGCTGTTGCCTCTGGGCTGCCGCCTGCCTGGGACCTGAGCGTCAGCTGAACAACCCACAGGCCAAAGGCCTGCGCCAGTCTTGGGCCAGTCTCTGTGCCTTCACCCCTTCACGAGCTCCTGACTGCAGCACATGCTACACCAGGCCTGTGTCAGGAGTGGCCATTGGCACAGCCACCTGGGCTGGCTCCACACTTGCCTTCCTGATGTCTGGAGGTGACTGTGTAAAAGAGCTGCTTCACCTCAGTAAACCTGTTGAGATCTCCTTGATCCTGTGACACCTTTGGTTTGTTTTCGGTTTGTCTTTCCACCATCACTTACCAAGTCCTATTCCTCTCTGAACGGATCCCTAGGTTTCTAACTTTGGCTGAACGGGAGAAAAATCAATCTGTCAAACATTAAGGAATTAATTGTTTAAAATACATCTATGTCACGTTCCACGCGACTAGAACACTCAGGGTCACTCCAGGGGGACTGGGCTGCAAGAAATAATCACACAAGAGACAGAGAGACCTTTTTCTTTGAGGCCCTGTGACAGCTCCTCTGACCTTAAGGGTCTGCAGAGAGAGAGAGAGAGAGAGAGAGAGAGAGAGAGAGAGAGAGTTGAACCCTTTTATTGAGGAGAAGCCATTCAAATGAGGCAAGGGGTCAGGTTTCAGGGGGCTGAGTCTAGTTTTCTGATGTCTGCTGTCAGCAGGTTGACTGACATCTAGGAAAGCCACACCCAAGGGCAGAGCAAGAGAAGGGGACACACAAAGGGAGTTTCCACGGAACATTCTATCCCAAACAGGGCAAGGGGTAATATCACAAAGGAATTGAGTGTAGCTCAACCCCATGGGGTACATGCCTACATCTGAAGACACTCCCTCAACTTCCTGGACTGGGACAATGTCCAGGTCACTACGAAATACAGTGACCGGTCAAAGCCTCTTGCTTCAGGATGGAAGGTGCGAATCATTCAGAGTGGCTCCCCACACATCTGTGCTTTGATTTAATAGACCTAAAATGTGAATGCATTGTTGAGACAAACGAAGTAGGTGTATAATGGTGTATCAAGGAGAATCCTATTGCAAAAATGTATTGAAAATGTTCCTTTAATAATCAACTTTAGGTAACTTTGACAGAAATGTCAGTTTTTATAAAAAGGTTATAAAGTTGGACAATGTTTAATAAATCCCATTTAAGTCAAATTTTGGATTAATCTATAAATTTGTGCTCAGTTTTTGCTGCTAAGTTAGTTCTTACTTAAGAACTTGTGCAAAGGAATGCTCTAATTTCCTGGACTTCAGAGGAGAGGAACAGAGCCACCTATTCGGATTCTTAGTGCCTTCTTATGCTCAGGAAAAACTAATTCCACTAAGCCTTGCTGACATCCACAGGTTTAAACAGGTCTGCAGGACCCAGGAGAGGATGCCACAGGATCTGCACTGTCCTCTGCACTCTATAATGTTGGGACAGGATGTCTCGCAGACCAGCTCCACCAGTTCCCAGAAGGTGAGGGATGGGACGTGATGAACTACTAGTCAATCTCAGGACCCATCCTTGCTGGGCCACCAGAATGCTCACCAAGATAAGGCCTAAGAAACACGGCGAGGTCTTAAGGGGATTCCTCGTACCACATGAAGACCCCCAGTGCAATGGCCTCATCTACCTGAATGCCTACAGCTAATAGTCAGGTAGACTCTGTCAACCCTCCGTCTCTCCTTTGGAATATGGACAAGGTAGGCAGAGATTATATTTCTTCTATATTGTCTTGTGTCTCCAGAGTGGGCTAGCTACGTCATCAATAACTACCTGTGAAGTGTGTGAGAGTGTGACTAATGGATTCTGATTCCTGCTCTTACTAACAGGGGACAGTCCAAGACAATTCTTAAATTCTTCCCTTTGTAAATGCTTTGCTCTTTTTTAATCACCGTAGTGTATTCCTCTCCAATTATTCTCATAAATCCTGCTTCATAGTTATCTAATCTGCTCACGACAGAATCTTTGGAAATAGTTCCTTGATTAAAGAACATTTTGAAGTGTGAGTTTGCAATGATTGGTAAGGATTCATTAAAGATGCCCTGTCTGTCGAAAATATCTTGTAATTCCAGTGACCAAAAGGATATGAAGATGGGATATAAATAGACACAAGCAGAAAGGCATTCTGGAAACACAGATAGGGTTTCTATGTTGCCCTTTTGAGGAGAAAGGCTTCCTCTTTAGAAAATCTGTCTTTGCTCTTGGGCACCAACTGATTGGATGGGGCCCATCACATTATGAAAGTTAGCCACATGAAAAAAATCTATACAGCAAGATCCAACAGTTATTAAAAAAAATGGGTACCAGCAGTCAAATTAACTCATAAAATTAATCCTCAATTAGGGCCTGAAAAGCTAAGTGATGGATGTTAGAAATACGACCCAAGAGACTCGAGGGGGGCTAGCAGGGATGAGAATGCACTGGGAACATGACATGACAGTTTTCTTGTCACTGAGGGTAAAGGCACATTTTTGCACAGACCTTTGAAGAGCACTTGGGGAAACAGAACCTTCTACCTGGCAGCCCCCGAGTCCCGACAGGGCTGTAACCCTGGGAGGGCAGGAGTAAGGGCAGGAGTAGGGGAGAAGCCCAGGGCTGAGGAGCCCCGGGTCTTGGCAGTTTCATTCCTGACAGGTGTGGTCAGTAGCAGTCACAGCTCAGTGGCTCTGGGAGTTGGAACCAGTGGTGGCTCTGGCCGGTGCTGCTACCAGTGTGGGATCCTCTTTCTGTCCTAACGGGTCATTGGCCGTCACATGGTGAGAGAGTGGGGTGTGCCCACTCGGGTGGGCCAGCTCAGGCATCACTTCCTCTTCCTATAAAGCCAGTGGTTTCATCACAGGGCCAGCCCCACGACCTTATCTAACCCCGATCACCTACAAAAGGCCCCACCTCCAAATACCATCAGCATATGAATCTGGGGATCAGGTTTGCAACCCATGAACTCTTGGGGAACACCAGGAAATCATAAAAAGGGCTAATGAGACAAAGGGTCTTCCCACTCAGAGAGCTCACACCCGATGGTGTGAGGACTGCAGAGACAGAGGCAAGAATGCCTACAGGGAGGTGTTTCAACAAATCTCAGGGTTTTCTGAGATGTAAAGGGACACGGGCTGCATGTTACAGATCTGCTTATCCCATTAGGTCTTGCACCTCGTATCCAGTCCCTCAATGCAGACTCTCATGTTGTGCACGAGAGTTCATGTTCACCTGCACTTTCACGTAGATGGTAAATACAGTGTGCACGAGTGTGCACGCACGCGCGCGCGCACACACACAGAGCCTAGCTTCCCTCACTTCCCCACTTTCCCCGTCGTTACAAACATCTTTCTCAAAGAGAATGAGGGAGCTGAGGATGACGTCACCATGATAGTGGAATGACGATGTGACTCAGTCTCCTTGTGACACAGTGACTCAGGAGGTAAGGCTTAAGCATGCTCATTTTGGATGCCCAGGGTTTTCTGTAGTCATCTTCTGAGAGGCCACCAAATCCTGCAGTCCTGGAGCTCACGGGCCACTTATTCACCTCTGTGTCCCTGTGTTTGGAAAACACGCTCTGAGAATGTGGTAGGTTTCCCGCGGATGCCTTTTGAAGGAAATGCACGGGTCACATGGTTGATTGACTTTCTCCTTGAATTAAAAGCCCCCCAAAGCAGGGACCAGACCTGATGTGGAGGGTTGGACATAGAAGAGAATAGCCTGTGATTTAGAAACAGACAGTGGCAGACTGCACTCCGCCTAATCTCCCTGCCCACACTAAATAAGGTTTATACCAGGCGAGGGCAAGGTCTGTGTCTCTGTTTTAATCAGAAGTATTAACATATCTTTTTTTTATCTCTAATTGTGTAACATTTACTGAAATATAATTCACATATTATACAGCTCATCGGTTTAAAGCATAAATTCAATGGTTTTAAGGATCTTCTCAAATTTGGGCAATCATCACTCCTTTCAGAACATTTCATCACTCAAAAAAGAAATGCTGTACCTTTAGCAATTATGCTTCAGTTTCTCCCAAGCACCTGGAAGACCCTTACTCCCCTCTCTGTATGATTTGCAAATTCTAGATATTTCCTGTAGCTAAAGTCATACACTATGGGGTCCTTTGTGGCTGGCCTATTCCAATTTGCGTGATGTTTTCTAAGTTCATCCTCAATACAGCTCTTTCAAATAAATGAATAATGAATGTATGTCCTTGTCCATAGTGTTTTTTCTTGTCCACATGTTTGCTGTTTTTATTTTTGCTTTTGCTTTGTTTATTTGTTTGTTTTTGCAGTGCTGGAGATTGAACCCCAGGCCTTGCACATGCTGGGAAAGCACTGTACCGCTGAGCTACACCCCAGGCCCCTTGTCCTTAGTGTTTACCTGTCAGCTAAAAAAACAAATAATCTTCTTTAAGGCAGTAATATTCATATATATATATATATATATATATATATATATATATATATATATATATATATATATATATATAATCTATCTATCTATCTATCTATCTATCTATCTATCTATCTATCTAATCACAGTTTCTTTATCCATTCATCTGTTGAAGGGCACCTAGATTCGTTCCATAGCTTAGCTATTTTGAGTTGACCTGCTTTAAACACTGATGTGGCTGTGTCACTGTAGCATGCTCATTTTAAGTCCTTTGGGTATAAACCAAGAAGTGGAGAAATTATACTCCATTATATATGATGTGTCAAAGTGCATTCTACTGTCATGTATAACTAATTTAAACAATAAAAAAATTTTAAAACAGACAAACAATCCCCTAAATTAATCCCCAAAACAGTATAGAAAGGACACTACCAAGCAGGGAGCCTGAGTTACTCTGGCAGGACCCAGGGAGACCAGCCTAAAGGGAGGTGGGCTTCGGGAGGTGGTCTTGGTGAACTTCAGCCTCCTCCTGAAGTAAGGGTCTTGTCCTGCCCTTCCTTTCCCCAGGGGCTTTGCTACCTGGGCTGCTGGTTTTCCTTTCATGGTGAGCAGAATCTCTTCCCTATCTAGCCTTCCACACTCGGGGTATTTTCAAATCTAATTAAGTTTGGGTATGTCTTACTTTGTGTTTGGTCTGTGTGCATGTGGGTTAGCAATTCTCTTACTCTAATGGAAACTCAAAATCAGAGCAATTTTGTTTTAAAAAGGCTATTTCCATTCAGATATTGTGAAATCAGGTAGCTGGTTCCTGGCTGATGTGGTGGCTTCATGTCACAGCAGAGAAGATGTCCCTTTGGTCTTGTTATTTTGACATTGCTGCCAGTTGTTTCTGGGAATGTGCTCAGGGACCTCAGGTGAGTTCTGATCCTAAAAGCTGTGGTTTAGGCAGGAAAAAACTTCCAATAACTTCTTGAATCTTATTTATAGGCTGCCTGTTTGTACAACAGGGATGGAGAAGTGCAGCTCTTGATATCTGGACAATACGTACATTTTGTTTTTTCTGGACAAAATTCAAAGATCTAAGAAAGAATGAAAGGTATGTGTATCGGGCACATATCTAGTTCCTGGTACAGCATGACCTTCTAGGAAAAGATGGCCGGTTGCTGGTCATCTGGAAAGGGTGCCACAGACTGTTCTGGGGTACTTCATTCATATATGAAACTGTGAAAGGGCTGCTCTCAACATAAGCATTTACATAAACATATCAAAGCAGACCATCAAGCCCACAATGCCTCACACTGGGACTGGGACTTATGCCCAGAGGCACGTGTGGGTGGAAGGGTTGATTAGGCAGGAGATGACCTAGCACCTCAGCTGGGTAGGTCCGCAGGGAGTTCCTGGAGAAGGCACACAACCTAACACGCCAACACCTGAGCAGACTCAATCCTCTGCCTCTTTCTCACCTGTACTCCACCCATCACCCAGAGGAGGTTCAAGGACCAGGGTGTCCATCAGTCTCTCAGGGGCAAGAAGAATGTGAGGCAGAACCCGAGTATTCAGTTCTGAGAAGAGCTGTGCAAGTACAATAAGTTTTATAGCTTCATCCCTTTAAAAAGCATCTAGAGAGCGGGAGAAGGGTGTGTGTAGGGGTGGAAAGGGAAGGAACAGGAGGTTGGATTTGATCAGTGCATGCTATTTGCAGGTATGGAAATATCCCACAGAACTCCATCAGTATGTACAATCAATACATGTTAACAGAAATTGCAAAAGTCTAGTAGGATACATCCTTGTCCTTTCATTACTGTTTTTACAAATATAGACATTACATTCACATAACTACACTTCCATATTAAATTAAGGAATCTTTTCATGTGCTCAAATGCTCAGATATTGCTTTCAGTTTTACAAAGTCATAATTTGGGGAAGAACTGACTTTTTACGGCATTTATTTCTCCTTTCCAGAGGAAAGACTTACCTCTCTATTCTTTTATTTTACATCTGATAGAAAAGTTTTGTAGTTTCATTAACATAAGTTTTCAAGGTTTTATTAAGGTGATTTTTCTTTTTTTATATTTATTTTATTTTTATGTGGTGCTGAGGATTGAACCCAGGGCCTCACACATGCTAGGCAAGTGCTCTACCACTGAGCCACAACCCCAGCCCAAGGTGATTTTTTCTTAAGATGATTTCTACTGAGGTCACTTCTGGGCATTTGTTGTTTTTATTAACAATATGATTTTCCCTCAGAGCTTCAAACTTTATTTTTCTATTATGTAATAGTGTCTGGTCAGCTTGAGATTTTTTTTTTTTTTTAACTAAACAAGGATTTTCTTGCTTATTCTTGTGGATTTTTATTTAGTGTTGAATTTTTTTCAAGTTTCTCTTTAGAGAAGCTGTGATAATCATGTCCTCTAGACTGTTGGCTCTGAGGAAGCAGGAATTTTGTCTGCTTTCTGTGCTCCCTATAGCACAAAGAATAAAGTAGGCATTCAACAATTATTAGCTGAAACAATGGATGGTTAATGAATCAATAGGAAAATAGCATTTTCCATTATTACCATAGACTCTTATTGGAGTCAAGACAAGTTTAGATGAAGAAACAGCCACAGAGCTGTTTCTATGACTTTTTTTTTTTTTAAAAAGTTGCAAGCAAGAAGATTGGCAAGGCTGAGACTTAAACACAGTTCTCTTTATTTCCAGGGGAATGCTGGTTTCTAAAACTTCCCCTTCTTCCTGCTCAGAAAATCCAATGGCTCCCGCTGCTTATAGCAAGAATTCAGAGTCATATGTTCATGATGTGGAGTTACACTGGTCATGTATCCACAGATGTGCAGAGGAAACTGATGTCCAGTTCATTCCACTGTCTGTCCTATTCCCATTCTCTCTCCCTCCCCTTAATTCCCCTTCGTCTAGTCCAATGAACTTGTATACTTCCCCTCCCTGCCCTCTCTTGTTAGCATCCACATATTAGAGAGAATATTTGGCCTTTGGTGTTTTGGGACTGACTTATTTCACTTAGCGTGACAGTCTCCAGTTCCATCCATTTTTCAACAAATGCCATTGCCGCAGTCCGGCTGCAGCAAAATAACCGGGTGGGTGGGGGGGGACGAACAACTTGTGTAGATTGATACAGCAGGAGTGGGAGCCCTTTATTGTAGGACAGGAGGGGTATATATACATTCCACACAGCTTATCTTAGTTAACATAAACTAGATACAGCAGTCAACCAATAAGGAATCTCCACACTTAATGGCTCGCTGGCGTTACTTCACAAACCACTCCCTCTGCAAAATGCCAGGCGCCATCCAGACTTGTTTACAGACCCTAACATGCCATAACTTCATTCTTCTTTATAGATGAGTATCCCATTGTGTATATGTACCATATTTTCTTTATCTATTAATCTGTTGAAGGGCACCTAGGTTGGCTCCCTGGTTTAGATATTGTGAATTGAACTGCTACAAACAAAAAATCAGTGTAATATGCTGATTTTACTCCTTTGGAAAAGATTTGAAACCTCTACCAAGAAATTGTACAGTGGGAAAACATGTTTTTATAAATGCTTGCATTTTAGTCATTTTACTGAATAAGACTATATATTTAAGAAAAAATATTTTAGCCAATTAACACCTTTAAATGAAGATTTAGCATGTTAATTTTTGGAGGTATTGGGGGCAAACACTGATTTATTTTTTAATTCTTAGACACGAACACTTATATCCAGTTTTCTGTAAGAATACACATTTGAAACTCCCATGTAGCTTTCCAAGTCCCCCTTCACTCTGCCATCCTGTAGAGAGTCTTCCCAGATCGATTTTTCTGGCATCAAATACTTGCTGTTTGTCTAGTCTGGAGGTCTACAAGGCCGGTTGCACTTCAGCACCACCTGGGAGAGCCTTTAAAAAATACTTTTGATTTGGTCCCACTTCCAGATACATTAGTGTAGAAATTATTTTTTCTTTTGTTTCCAATTTTGTTCCATTCTGAGGCCACCCTGAGAACAAAATGTAAAGTTACCGAGTTCCTAGGTAACATAAAAGTCTTCCTTGGAATGGAGTCAAATACCAAACAGATGGAGAAGGAATTTCCCAAATACCAGCAGCCAATCAGTGGTGCCCATTTGCCCTCAGGACTCCAGTGAGGCTGAGTTGGGAGCCTCCCTGGAGGCTGAGGGAGGAGAGAGGAAGCAGTGTTGGGGGAAGCAGGTGGGAAAGGAGGAGTGATCACGTGGAAGTGGTGACCAGGCTCAGCTGAGTCTCAGAGAGCATGTGGGCCAGGCTGCAGAAGAGCCCTTGTGTGGAGCAAGGGCATAAGGAACCCTTAGGGATGGTGCTGTGGGCTCCCCATAAAGCCTCTAATTAGAGGTGGGTGTGGCCTAAGGGCCATTTATCCAGAACCCAGCTCCATCCAGCCCTGGACTCGGAAGGAGCCCAGAAAGGCACCGCAGCGGGGAAGACGGACAGATTTTTTTTGGTTCTGGAATCTGTGTTTGGGAGAAGCCCAGGTGAGTGGGAGGGTGAGAGGGCCATTAAGGGCTACTATGAGTTGGGCTATTGGAAATAGGACCCAATTGAAGAGGGGTCAACAGTAGTCAGAACACATGGCAAAAAGGGGATTTGGGGTCATTGGGGCCAGAATCACCAGAGAGCACTTTCAAATTCCCATCAAGTAGAGAATTCCCAAAGGGTCAGTCTAGAAAGGGTGGACAAGGAAAAGAGACCTTGGGTCAGGACAGATTCTTGACCTTGCGTATACCAACACTGACCCTCGGAACAACAGCAGTCCCCCAGAGAGGTGGCGGACGCTGGTGGCAGATTTAGTGGTTCAGGGGATGAGTCCTTTGGTGCCTACGGAGACAGTGCAGGGGAGGACTGGAGTTGGGCATAGGAAGGGCACGTGGGCAGGTTCCTGGAGGGATTCCTGCGACCACTTTATTTGTTGAGAGGCTATCTCAACACGAGTTAATTCAAGTTGAAAGTGAATTAAACACTAGAACCTGTGTTTAAACCTAGAACGTGGATGCTCTTGCTTTTTCTAAACAACTATCTCTCTGCTCATAATAATGGGAAAAAGCCCCTAACACTCGGACACCTTTTCATATCCTTGCCACCATTTCATGCTGCTCTTTGACCTTGCAGATAGGCATTAGGTGGGATCTCAACTCCAGCTCTTCACCATGCAAGCTGCATCTCCTTCTGCCACCCCTAACTCAGAGCTATGCAATTATGGGAATATATAATTCCAAACACATACTTCACACGTGGCGTGCACTCTTCTGAATGTTTTATGTGTAACTCAATTAACAAAGGGAGCAATTAATTTATGCGATGTTGCTATTAGGTAATTACAGCTACTATCCACATTTTATAGATGGAAAAAACAGCGGCACAGGCACTTGAAGAAATTTGTCTCAGGTTTCAATGGCAAGTTCCTATTCTTTAAAATTCAAGCCTAGGTGCTTGGGCCACGGAGTCTGTGTTCCCAACTAGTTCTCTAGGATGGAGCTAGGAAGGGCTGTACTATTGACAGCATGTGAAATTCAGACAGCTTAGGTAAGTTCTTGATCAGCTCAGAGCCGCTGTGCTCTTATTTTCTGGCCCCACGTACAATTGTTGCTGGGCTAGTTCCTGTTCTGCACAAACTACCCCCTTTTCTCATGCTCTTTTCTTCCATGTCCCTCTGTCCTTCCTTAAAACACCGTCTCCAAACGGGGCTGTCTGTCTGCCTGCTTCTCCCCTGCTCAGAGCCCCTTGATGGCTTCCATGGAGAAACACAATGATGGCAGAAGGAAAAGGTCAAGTCCCTCTGAAGTAAGCAGAAAAGGGGGCAGAACTGGGTCAGGGATGCCTTTCAGGGGGACCCAGGGGCGGGCTCCAGGGCCCTTCCTGGATCCTAGAGGAGCAAGAAGTGACACCTACACATTAAGGGTGCATGCCTGGTTATCCTGATATTCTTGTCTCCTCCTCTCTTCCCTCCTTGAAAGGTCACCAGAGATTCCCAGCCATCTAACAGATTGGTGTCCAGAAGTTACAAATGGCTTTAGGAAGGATCTAGACACGGTGCAGTGGTTGCAGGGACTCAGCTTTCTGTGCATCCATCCCTTCTTGGGAAACCATAGGTGGCTCCCTCACCTCTAGGTCTGCATTAAGAGCTGGGAGCTCAGGACTGGAGAGGAGAGGTTGGAATGAACTAAGAGATGAATTTTACAGGAAGAAACTGTAAAGGATTCTATTGTTCATAGAAGACAGAGCACAGGGATGAATGACGTTGGTAAAGTCCTGTGTCTGGTGAGTAGGAGAGGTAACGCCACAATGAGAGATCATGGTTTGGTGGTGAGTAGGTTTTGTAATGGAGTTAGTTTGAGGTCACACCCAAACCTTTGCATCTTTAATAGTTTTTTTTTTCTAACATTTTTTAGTTGTTGATGAAACTTTATTTATTTATATGTGCTGCTGAGAATTGAACCCAGGGCCTCATACATGCGAGGCAGGTGCTCTACCACTGAGCTGCAATCCCAGTCCCCCTTGCGTCTTTAGGAGACATTTAACAGGAGCAGCCTGCAGGGCAGTGACCTTCTGGGGAAGAGGAGGTAAAGAGAGTATCTCAAATGATTCCCAAGTCATTTTTCTAATAACATTTCATCCACCCTCCATTCATGTTATCAGTGTTACACAGGCAATTGCTGTAATTCCTAGACAAAGAAACAGGGAAAAGACCCCGTTCAGAGTGCTAGTGTTCTGGTGATGCAATGACTGAGGACACGGACCTGAGAATGCCAGGAATTCTTGTGCACTGGGATCAACAGCTCAGAGCCTGATTCCTTCACAGTGGCCGCCCATACTGGACAGAAAGAAACACAGGCAACATTTCATCCCCTGAGACAGGCTTCCTGGGGGCAAGGTGCCATCACCTTCGCAGTCTTCTATCCAAGCTTTCTTCCACGCCTCTGTGCTCGTACTTGGCTTTGCAGGTGCCAAGTCTCAAGCACACTCCAACAGGCACAGCCTCTCTCGTCTCTTCCTTCACGGTCATTACCGTCTTTGTCAATGAGAATGAGGAACCTCACATGGTGTCACCTAGGGCATTATCAGATGACCCAGTGTCCCAACAATCTCCTTGGGAAATAGTGACTCAGGAGATTCCCAGCCCAATTCTCACCGTGTATGCACATGGGCGTCACAGTGGTCCTCAGACTGTCCGCTGGATTGTGAGTTCCTAGGTCCCAAGACATGCCATTTGCCTCAATAAACCTACGGATTTGGACAGATGTGCACCGTGCACCTGATAGGAGATTATACAGTATCTTGAATAGTTGCTCTGTGTTCAGATATCAAAATTTTTTTCACTCTTGACCTGAACACTCTCAAAGGTAGGGAGATATATCAGAGACTCCAAGAAAAACAAATCAAAGAAGGAGTGTGCCTTAGTTGACCAAAGGGTTTGAGAAGGAAGGATGGCTAGCTTTTTCAGAAGCTATATTCTAAGTTCATGTTGTATTGTAAGCTCATTTCTGATCAATAAATGAAACGATGAAGGGACACACACACACACACATCTAATCCCAAATGACATAAAATTCCTTGCTCTTTCCTCACTAACAAGATTAAAAAATTCTTGATTCCCCTTGCCCTTCTGACCTGAAATAATTGTGCTTCTCAGAATCCCGATGACATATTGCACATCCTTAAAAGTTCACACTAGCCTACTTGTATTTTTAAATGGAATTACTGAGGACAGGAATTAAATATTGTCCGTCTCACAATGCCCAAGAAAATGCCTAAATGTATCACATATTCTTTTAAAAATTGGCCTTGTTTAAGCATCTCCCTTGTGTCTTCTCATGTGCTACGTCATACTTACTGATCTCAGTGTTTCAGAAAGGAAGGTGCTAATATGCCCATCATATAGTTGCAGATTTCTGTTGTCTTAAGTGAAGTCTTTGAGATCACTCAGCTCATAAATTCAGAGCTATAATTTGAACTCTGATCTCCAGTTCAAGAAATTATTTCCTTATAATAAAAACTCCTGTTATCTAATAGGCATTTTGATTTTTTAAGTGAAGAATTTTAGGCACACCACCAGATCTGAGGAAACCACCTTGATCCACTTAATAATCTTACGTGGGTCACGAATGAATGGTCCCTGATTCAATGCCTCAGAAAATCTACCTGGCCTTGGAATCAGAACGTAGAAGATTATCCTTGGGAATGGGAAGAAACTGGAATAAGACTGCCCAGTGCCACACGTCTCTCCATGGGGCAGACCCGGCCTGTGAGGGGTTCTGTCTGTTCTGCTGACCCAGGTGCGGGTCCTTCATCTCTTGCAACTACAGAGTTCTGTTGCCTGTTCCTGATGTGGCCTGGTGCTTATCAACTCTTTTCTTCTTTTCAAATCCCTTAAGCCCAGGGCCCCAGAAGCACACTTTCAAGGATCTCTTGATAAGTGCGAAATCCCTTGATAAGTGAGAAAATTAAGCCAGAAGTGGTTCAGAGGGGCAATCTTTCCCTTCTTTTTTTTTTTTTATTTTATTGTTTCACTGTAATTATTCACATAGTGGAATTCCTCACACTCTATTCTACAGGCTCGTGATCTGATCACTTTCCCCCCTCCCTCCCGAGATGTGCTTGCTCTCCTCTGCTGATTTCCAGAGGGGCAATCTTTAGAACAACCTAAGTCTAAAGCTTCTCCCTGGGATGCAGATGGGGATGGGGGTCACCTTTGGGCCCCCCAGGACCTTGCTAGGCAGATCCTCTCCTGAGGGATCCTCTCTGCCCGTGGAGTGGCCATGACAGTTCTCAGAAGTCACTGGAGAGTACCCTCTCCCAGGCAGGGCTCCGAGCAGGAGCATCTGTGAACAGGACCAAGGCTGAACGGGGGTGTCTGCAGGCGCTCTAACTGCCGCCATGGCCCAGGGCACCCTAGAGTAGCAGATCTGAAGAAACGGCATTTTGGGAAAGGGAATGGAGTGCAGAGGTGGGTCCTGAGTTTGCAGTGAGTGACGGGAACTCAGGGCCCTTCAGGCCTCTCCTGAAGCACTTAGATGCTGAGAGTCAGATGAAGTGTGGCCACCCATCCTCCACCAAGGAACAGAGAAACACTGAAAAATGCCGAACCAGGTTCTCTTCCTGTCTCAATCTCTTGCACAGAAACTGGCTAAAAGGTTGTCAAGAAAAATCCCATATTTGTAACAACGACAACAGAAAAAACAAACACAAATATTGTAAAAAAGAAAAATACTGCGAAAAAGTGCACTAAAATTGTCCAGTGTACAAAAACGCAGAGGAGTCGAATGTTGCCACAAAGAGATGAAAAGAATGACCTACCATTGACCGTGAACATTCAAAATTCCATGAAACAATTGAATCTACAAAGAAAAGCTACAAATGATGACGATGGTGATAACAATAATACTAATGATAATAATTAAAAAATTAGGGGATATATGACTAGAAAATAGAGGTGAAGCACTTTAGGTCAAATAGAAGTGGTAGCACTTTAGGTCAAAATAGGAATAAAAACAGGAATAAAATGGAATAAAAATGACAAAACTATTTCAGAAATATAGACAAAATTGCAAAAGCAAAGAAGACTATCCAATGGAAGACACAATAAGAAACATTGAGATTAGAAATGAAAAAAAAATAAGAAAAACAGACATGTTAAATTATGTAAAAAATTATAAAGAAATGATAGAAAAGATAAGCAAAAATCCAGTTACATATGTAGTTGGAGTCAAAATCATGAAGGAAGCAGGTGTTTTAAAAAAGCTCAAAAACATTTCTTAAAAGGTTCTGAGTCCCTATTTTGAGGGAGCATACCGGTTAAAATAGCGAGACATAGCCTCGTAAAATGACGGCACTTTAAGAATAAATTGAGAATCTTCTAGTGAGGCAGACAGAAAGGTCAAGTCACTCTAAGGCAGAGAAAATCAGCCTTCTCTGGGGATCGCTCGGTGCCAGAGGACAGGGAGTAACAGGCAGGAGACATTTCAGGAGCCGGAGAGCAGCAAGAAATCTTGATTCGGTCGGCCAGTCTTCAAGTGGGAAAAGCAGCAAACAGCTTAAACTTTCAGGATCTCTGTGGTTTTGTCTTGCTGAGTTTTTTTCTGAAGAAATTACCAGATGATCAGCAGCCCCTGAGGATGTGGGGAGAGGGTGGGGAGTTTTAGCAACCATGGGGTCACCTGGGAATTACAGTTTCAACCCAATTAACGGTGGTGGTAATAGTGACAAAAGGCATTTGCATGAAGTAATGTGACTGGCCTAGGACTGATAGGTCTCCCAGCCCTATTTCCCATTTATTATTTCTCTACAGTCAACTACATGTACCCAGAGAAGAGTGAAGTTGTTGAGGTGAGAGCCTGTACAGTTGTATCTATCAGGAAAGAGTTGATATTGGAAGTTTGGTGGAAAACTGGGTAAACTGGATAATTAGAAGTTGTCTGTAAGCTATATTTCAGAAATATTGGAAAATAAAGCATTAGATACTTGTGATATTTAAAAAAAGAATAAGTACAAACAAATTCACCTCAAAAAAGTTTTCAGATTTAGATTAGTTCACAAAGAAAATTCAACTGTGTGCTATACTCACGAGGCAGTTAGTTATTCAGGAACTAGAATCTAGGATAAATGTACACCAGTAAAACACAAATAAGAAACCTGCCTATTGGACAAGATAGAATTCAAGTTTCAATATTTGAAAGACAAAGACATGAGGGAAAAAGAACACTTTTTACACTATTGGTGGGATTATAAATTAATACAGCCACTGTGGAAATCAAAAGATAGGAATGGAACCCCCACATAAACCAGCTCTGCCACTCCTCAGTGAGCTATAGCAGTGCATAACCACCCATGGTTATAGCAGCACAATTCACAATAACCAACTGTGGAACCAGCCTAGATGTCTGGCAATGGGCAGAAAAAAAGGGGTTTTACACACCCATGGAAAAGAATAAAATGATGCCATTTGCAGGAAAATGGATTAACTTGAGAGCATTGTGTTAAGACAGGATTGTGTCTTCTCTTGCGTGTGGAAGCTAAAGAGAAAAAATAAAAAGAATTATGGAGGGGGGTATCTTGTGAAAATCAGAGAGATCTGCAGAGAAGAGGTAGCAGACCAGGAAGAGGAAGGAAGGGAGGGAAAGGGGAAATATTGGGGAAGGATATTGACCTGGTTATGTTATTATACTGTGGGCATATATAAATGTGCACTGATGAATTCCACTTTTATGTGTAATTATAATGCACTAATAAAACATGGTAACAAAAGATAAAAATATTTTATTTTGCTGAGCTAAATAATTAATATAAAAATGTAATAATCATGTGTACCAAGTAACATAGCAGAAATTTTTATAAAATATAAATTACAGGATACTTGGGGACAAGTATAGAGAAACATATTAAAATAGCACATAGAGGATATAAACATTATAATCAATCAAATACATTGAATATGTATACCAAATTCATAACTGGAATATACCTGAGTTTCAAATGGCCATGAAATTTTAACAAAATGACTATTGTGAGTACACAAAAGACACCTTTAAAAATTCCATAGTAGGAGTAATATCATGTTTTTGGATCATAATGAAATAGGAATCATTTAGAAAAGAGTGAATGACATAAAGGGATCAGTCTTCTAATTCCTAATCAACACAATTCTGATTCCACTAAAAATGTAATGGGCTTATCTTTTTCCCCTGGAGCAAGGTGAATTGATTATTTTGAAGAACAAACAGGAAATAAATAAATAAGACAACTCCAAAGAAGAATATCAGTGGAGAGGGGTGTTATCCATGGAGAGGGGTGTTATCAATGGAGAGGGGTGTCGGATATTAACATATATTATAAAATGTATAAAATTAAAGCAATGTACCGTTGGTACATGAATAGACAAACCAAAGTAAAATAAATCCCAGAAATTGGTCCAACTGCATATAAAATTAGTATTCAATAAGGCAGTCTCTCAAGTGGGTGGAAGAAATGTGTATGCGTTGAAATAATTGATTTGGCAGGTGGGAAAAGACAAAATTTGAATCTATTCTTTACATCATGCATCAGTATAAGTTCCAAATGCATCAGAGAAAAAAATACAAAAATAAAACCATATGTGCACTAGGAGAAAACTAGAATAGGGGTGAAAGATAATAAATCTAGGCCAGGATGGGAGTGTAAGTTGGTATGATCACTTCAGCAGTTAATTTGCATATTTGATTACAAATAAAATGTAATACCCTATATCTCACCAGTTTAATTTTTATTGCCTTATCTAGAAATATAATTGCTCACGTTCCTGTGGATTTAGATTTCTTATTTACATTTCCTAAGAAAGAGGGGCACACCATGCCATTCAGAGACCATGGGGAGGCACCAGGTTTTGGGTAGGAGGCAGGAAAAGCCCAGGCCACAACCTTTATTGCATTTTCCTCCTGCAGAGGAAAGAAGGGCAGGGAATAGAGCTCAGGGTTGGCTACGCTGAATAATCGCGGTGGACTCTGAGGAGTAGGGGCTGTCCTTCGTGGCCTGGTACCTGGCCCTGGTTGACTTGAGGTTGGGGAAACACTGGCTTAGTGTGGGGACTCGGGTGAGGAGCTGGTTGGGAGTACGGGCTTGGGTTGGTTGATTTGTGTATGCAAGGCAAGCTCATGGACAAGTTATTTGCTTTATCTGGAATTGGCTGGCCCCGGTAAAGCAGTCTCTGCCCAGTCAGCAAGCCCCCAGTTACGTTGGATGTGAGGTGCTCCCCGAAAGCGCCTGTGGGGATGCAGGCATACTCAGAGGGGAAACGATTAGATTATGAGAGCTGTGACCTCATCAGTCCATCCTAGTCTGAATACAGTGGGAGGTAACTGAAGGCAGGTGGCCATGGCTGAAGGACAGGAGTCACTGGGTATGACCTGGAGGGTTCGTCGTTCCTGCAGTCTCTGCCTCTGGCTTTATGGCTGCCATGTCCTGAGAAGATCCCCGCTGCCATGCCCTCTGCCTCACTTTGGGTCCAGCAATGGAGCCGGCCAAATCCCCTGTATCTTTCCACTTCTCCATCCTTAGTGCTGGCAGAATACTCGAGACTCAACCATCTTTCTTCTAAGGAGGAAGAAATGAAAAAATAGGAGAGAGAACATGATAGGTTCTTCTCCCCACCCCAACTTTATTGAGGTTTAATTTACAAATAAAAGTTTAACACAAGACAATCAATATATATATATATCTGATCACCTTAATAGATCAGAAAAGCATTTGACAAAATTCTTCCATGATTAAAAAAATCAGGTATAAAGGAATGTGCCTCAACACAATTAAAGCCACATATAACAAAACCACATCCATCATCATACTTCATTGTGAAACCTCAAAGTTTTCCTGTAAATCAGGATCAACACAAGGACGCCTATTCTAGCTCCTTCTGTTCACAATACTGGAGGTGCTGCCGAGAGCAACTAGGCAAAGAGAGAGAAGGTCACCCAACTGGAAAATAATAAGGGCAGATCCTTCTGAAAGAGCTCTCCAAGCCTCAGAACATGACTTTCATTGTATCTTATTAGTTACCCCTGTGTACAAAGAATCTGCCACATGTGATCCTTTATTTGAGCATGTGGCTAACCTAGAGATACAAGGATTCTGTTTGATAGAGGAAAAATACATTCATCTGGAAACTGACGGTTCCATTTGTATATGTACAAATCAAATGCCTTTATATCATCTGGCAGGCAATGTTTAAATCTTTGTAAATATTAATTTATTTATTTTCATAGCCACCCTTTAGAAAAGGTATTTTTATAATCTTTATTTAGAGACAAGAAAACTGAGGAAAAGAGAAGTTTATTCACTAGCTCAAGGTCACACAGCTACTACCTGGTAGGTAATCAAACTCCAGCAGTCTGGCTCTAGGTCTGGGGTCCTATTCTCTGTTATTTGTTGCCTTTTTCTCTCTGGAGAATATAACTGGATCCTTGGGTATCTGGAAGTAAGCTGTATAGCTGGCAGAATCATAAGGTATTCATACTCTCTTACTTGTGTATTCGCTGTGCCACTTCCATGTGCCTGAGAGTGAACATGGCCCAAGTATTGACTGTTGCTTTTGTTCCTCCGTTTTGTGAGTTTTTTAAAAAATATAACCATTGCTTATTTATCTCTATGCTCTCAGTATTCTCTTATCAATCACATGAGATTTTGAAGGTCATTAACTTAATCATCTATATCCTCAACAAATGTCAAAATCTCGTTTGGTGTTTTATTACTTATGAAAATTATTCTTCTCTTAAAAGAGAATGGCAAGAACTCTTCAAAGTTCGACTCTTCCTTAGGTCATTCTGTAGTCTCATCCTCCGGGTTCTAAATACCATATTTCATTACATAATCATCACCACAGCATCAACACATTCATGAGTATTCTGTGCATCCTAATCTTGCACCAAAGTCAGGTCTATAAAAAATGATTTCCAAGTATTACTGGCACGGTTTTTAAAAGTGTCACATGGTGGTTGCAACATCATTTTTTGCAAAAAAGGAAACAAGTACATAAAGTCTGCAATGATTATGCAGTGAAATACAGTTGGTAATTTTTATTCAGATGATTTCTAAATGTTTCATGTTTAATGACTGATATGGAAAGGGCTATATCTGCTCATAATTTCATTTTAAATTTTGAATTCATGTAATCAATTTAGAGAATTTTATTACTAATTCTAACCATTTTCAAATCAATTGTCTTTTTCTTTCTGAATATGTAATCCTGTTATTGGCTGATAATAATATTTTTATGTCATCCTTTATGAAATATATATGCACTCATATGTATTTTCATATTGTCAGATTTGTTAAAATTTTAGCTCAAAACTAAATTATTATGGTGATTGATGCATTATGATTTATTCATAATGTTCATAATTTGTTCATTTGCAACAAATTTGTTTATCAGCTTATAAACCATTTTACTCCAAATTTTATAAGATTGTAAAAATTGAGATCCAATAAATTTTGTCAAAATCTCTTTCAGAATTTGTTGAAATAGTCTATATATTTATATAGACTATATGCACATACATACATACTCATAGATCTGTCATATGAGGTATTTAAGAGATTCTTGCATTTTGAAAGAGAATAATTAAACTGAGGAGGGCAGTGGTCATATCACTAACTCCAAGACACAAGCAATGGTAGAAGTAGTTGGAATTAGAACTCAGTTCCTATGCTCAGGACATGGCTCCCTGTTATATGTAGAAGGACTCATGGTTACTTACGGTTATTGAGGTATGAGTTAGTCAAGCTGTTGGCACAATTTTGCTTTCTCAATCTTATCTATCTTATCTATCTCATCTGATGCAACAGAAACCTCAATAGAAGTCACATTGGATGCCCTCTTTGTCCCCCCAGTTCATCCTATTAGAAGCCTCTGTTTCCTGATTCCACATCCAGGGATCTCTAACTAGTTAATGTGTGTGACAACTGGAATGATGTAGAATGCAGGTTATCACATCACCGAGTTTTCATATTATTTTTCCTTGTATTTGTTATTATGTTTACAATGCCTACTCGTGGAGGCACTAGTGAATGTTAAAGGTTTAAATTAAAGTGTAGATAGCATACAGTTGGAAACAACGTTGACTATCATTTTTGCATGAATAGAAAAAAAAGGTTATTATGTGTTCATTTAAAAAAACAAAACAATGCCTCTTTATGCACCATTGATGCTGGACTCCCACCGGGAGGTGCTGAGCCACTGCTGCTCTCATTCTCGTGGACTCCTCAGTACCCACTGCCTGCCTCCTCAGGAAGCCTAACAGGTGTCTTCATCTAACAGGGATCTCTTCCTCTGTGTCTAAAGTGAGCCTTCTTACCCAGCCTGCACATTACAATCAGCTGATTATCTTGTAAAAAGAATGACAATGGGGTCCCCATTCCCAGAAATTCTAAATCAGTTGCTCTCCCAAGGGATCCCGGCTACATTTTCAAAGACTGCTTAGTGAAAATCCCTGGCGTGGACGGTTGAGCCGGCTTCTGCCCTTGCCCTGCCTGCTGACCTCCCTCCCACTGAGGTCCAGCACTACTTTCAGACTTCTTGGGCATCTCTGCCTCTCTCCCCCACTTGACTGCGAGATTAAGGAGGACAGGATCTGAAGTTTATTTGTCTGTGTTTTTCATATTGGGGTAGTGTTGGTCACGAATTAGGGACCAAGATGTGACTGAGATTGTTTGTTGGGATGACTATTTCCTGAAGCCTGCAGTTTCACCCCTGATTCCAGGAGACTCTCATCTGAGTTTTGAATGCCATGAGATCGGGGCATGGCATGATTTGGGGGAGAGAGGGGGTGACAGTGACTATTCCTAGAGAGATGCTTATAAAGGAACTCTTTGACCAAGACCTGCTTTCAGACTTGGTAGCAGAAGTTAGTGTCATGGCAGCTAGTTCCTGGTTTGTCAAGGAAGGAGACGTAGGCTGGGAATTCAGTCATCATGCTTATCATAGTTCCCGAATTTCTCAACACCAGCATCAACATTGTCAGCATCTGGTGTTTATTTTCTATAGTAGATGTTTCTAGAAGGACCTTGTTAGAAGGTAAATATGCATCTCTATGAAAATATATGAAAAGAGTTGGCTACTAAAGGGAACATTCTCCATGTGAGAATATCCAGCACTGGTTTTCTCATCGTAGGCGCCTACAGTCTGAAGTAGAAGGAAAGTTTTGTTTTGCTTTTGATTCTTAAAATCAAATTTTAGTTTTGACTCTTTTTAGAGAATATGATAGTAGAGTATGTTTTGACATATAGACTATAACTCATCCATTCTTGTGGCTGTACGTGATGTGAGTTTCACAGGTGGTGTGCTTGTACGAACACAGGGAAGTATGTCAGCTTCATTCCACTGTCTTTCCTATTCCCATCTGCCCCTTCCCTCACTCCCCTTTGTCTGGTCCAGTGAACTTCTGTTCTCCCCTCCCACCACCTTGTTGTGTGTTAGCATCTGCACACCAGAGAGGACATTCGCTCTTCGGTTTCTCAGATTCCCTCTGCCTTCCTTCTCTCACATGTTAAGAAGATCTCAATTATTTTCTTAATGGTTACCACAGCTAATGTGTGCTTGTGTCTGTGTCTGAGTGTATTTGTGTGTGTATGTGTGTGTACACATTTATGTGTGAGGAGGTTGGGAGACAGAGAGGTGGAGTGCGGGAGGGAAAGAGCGGGAGAGAGCAATGGTTTGGAGAAAAGTGTGGGAGACAACTTCCTAAGAATGTTTATAAGATTGATAAAAATATGGACAGGGCTACCAGGCTTCTCACTGCGGACTCTGTTAGAATGGGTAGAGTCACAGAACAACAGTCAATAAAAACCAGGTGCTCCCACACATGAGAGCATTTGGTACCCTTAACTCCAGAGGCCAGCCCATGTATGATCTGCTAACCCTTACGATACAACCTGAGTGGTTCTTTTCTTTTCTTTTGTAACAGAGATTGAACCCAGGAGTGCTTAACCACTGAACCACATCCATAGCCCTTTTTATTTATTTTAAATAAGTTCTCACTAAATTGCGGGGCTGGTTTTAAACCTGCAATCCTCCTGCCTCAGCCTCAGGATTATAGGCGGGCACCACTGTGCCCGGCCAATCTGAGGATTCCTGGGCAGCTATGTGAGAACTGAGGTACTGACTAAAGGGGTCTATTCCCACAGACAGGCAGAGATCCACCTAATTAAAAGTGAGGGACATATTTAGTCCAAGGGAATGGACTGAGACTTGGAAAATGGGCTATGGGTAAATGTTCAACAGTGGGATTTCTGCTGGAAAAAGACACGGTGTTTTCAGTTTCACTGGCATAAACGTCCCCACCACAAGTGACTGGAGTCAACGATACTGAATGCGGACTTGAGAAGATACGCACACTGTTGGCTCCGGCTCACCCCTGGGGACTTGGGACAACAGACCAAACATGTTTGGGGACGTTGGGAAGAAGGCACTAGGGCATTCTGTTACGACTTTCCTGAGCCTGCGGGACCCCGTGTGGCCCGAAGGCTCTTTCTTGAGCCTTCAGAAGGGAGATCAGAAAGGAAGAAACCCACGACTTTCCAAGACAGAAGATGTCAGCGGCCATGGCACTACGACAGTCTGTTAGAGGTTTGGGTTTCCCAGACTGGGTCTCACTGAGGGAAAGGGCATGACTCACAGTAGGCCTCACATGAGGCCCAGGAATGTCAGGGATAGCTCCACACACGCTCCACTTATGCAGCAGTCACATCCTGCTGCTTCCAGAGTCGTGACTCACCCTGAGCCCAGCCCTGGATCCCATATAAAATGTGTCCCTGCGGCTGGCTCCTCGTCTGTCTGTCCTGCCTCCTCAGGAAGCATCTGCGGCTGCGTCTGAACCGCGGTGAGTGTTCTATGGGAATCCAGAGGGGGTTGCTGAGCAGGACGGAGACGGGGCTGGAGAGAGACTCTGGGAGAAGGAGCAGTGGAGGGTGGAGGAGGAAGCCGAAATGATGGACCAGGACAAAAGACCGGGAGTATGGTTTGCTCTGGACGAAGCGGGGACCAACCTGGGAAGGGCTGTCCCTGCAGTCCGAGAGATAAGGAGCAGGTGCTCTGTACTCCTTCTGGTGACTGAGCTCAATACTCGGAGGGAAGCTTGTCGTAGTTACACAGACCCAAATATACATCAGAAAATGATGGTCCCACTAACTTTTGAATTTGGTGCCTACTGATATACGCATGTCAGTAATGGACTTATTTATCCCTAAAATAGCACATCGATTCCAATATTTGAAGACCATTAGATTTGTCAGCTCATTACATGCTAAGAATATTCCAGAAGTACAAAGTGAGGACATCCATACTCTTTGCCTGAAGTAGGCTTCTGTAGATCCACATTTAAAAAAAAAAATATACACCTTGACCCATGGCCCTGGGAAAGGGGAAGAATCTTAACGTCTCTGGATATTGAATATCTAATAGGTTTCTATCTTAGCATTCAGGTTGACTCAGCGTCACTAAGATGTCCTGCCAGCAGAACCAGCAGCAGTGCCAGCCTCCTTCCAAGTGTCCCCCCACCCCAAAGTGTCCCCCCAAGGGCCCAGCCCCATGCCCAGCTCCGGTCTCTTCCTGCTGCGGCTCCAGCTCCGGGGGCTGCTGCAGCTCCGGGGGTGGGGGCTGCTGCCTGAGCCACCACCGGCCCCGCAGGTCTCTCCGTCGCCGACACCAGAGCTCTGGCTGCTGTGGCAGCAGTGGGGGTGGTCACGGTGGCTGCTGCGGTAGCAGCAGTGGCAGTTGTACGTGTGGCAGCAACTGCACTTGTAGCAGCGACTGCGGCTGCTGTAGACACAGTGGTCAGCAATCCGGGGGCTCTGGCTGCTGCTGAGGACCTGGGCCCTCAAGAGCAGAACTGAAGAATTAGAGGACAAGAGACACATGGCAACCTGGGGTCTAACCCCCTCCTCATCCGCCCTTCCCTGACCCAACCAATTGACAGATGTGCAAGGTCAGCTTCCTGAGGCCGTCCCCGTGGTACGGGTTGGACCTGGACCTGGCTTCTCGGGGACTCACATGGATACTTGTTCTCAGCAGACTGTTGGAAAGTGTTCTAAGGGTGTGATTCACAGCAATAAATTCACGGTCAAGTCATCATCTGAGGTTTTGGGGTTTTTTTCACTCCTCTTCTTTTGTGACTCTATCCTAAACTTTCTCCTTGGTAGGAGAATAAGTTTTCAGCTAATGCTACCTGGAGAAGAATAACAATTTAATTAAACAATTAACAATTAATTTAATTAAACATTAACAAACCGTTGGATTGTTAATGAATTAAATTTAAATACACATAAGGGTTGTATTAGAATTACAATATGATTCAAACTTTTAGGAAAATATTACCAGATAGAACTCTGAAATACATAGGGCTGAATATTCTATTTAAGCAAAGAAAAAAAAAATAAGTTCATAAGTGTACATTTTAGGCAATATTTCCATTCCCTCTGCCTTTCCGAATGTTAGGATTTGCAATTAGTTTCAACTTCAGCTGTGAACGGAGGGGGAAACTTAATGGTCTCAGTAGCAGTTCTGATTGCTGATTAGCTGTCGTGAGAATTTTAATCCACCAGGTAATTCTAGCTGTCTTTTTGGATACTCATTTTTTTATTTTTATTTTTGTGTAGTAGTATTTTTTTGTGTGTAGTATTTTTTTTCTTGTGTAGTAGTTTCCTATCCACAAAAGCAAGGATGCTCAGCTTGGGGGCAAAGAATGCTATGGCATGCCATGCATGCTGTGACAACTTTTTGACTGTCATATCTAGAGATTTTCCAGAGCATTGGGGTTTTGCTAAGCAAGGAGTATTAACAGCAGCAGCACAGTGGTCCAGTTGAAAAGAATTATGTACCATACAGTCAGAAGTTCTAAGAGGGAAAATTTCTTGAAAGTTCCTTCCTAAGTTAAGACCTTTGTAATAGGGTAATGCCAGATTCGTGGGACCCCAATAGACCTCCAGGAGCCGAATCCGATGCAATCACACAAGAGACTTCATTGCAAGCTCCAGCAGTCCCAGGGAGTGAGTCCCGGTCCTTTGTCCAGTGAGATTTTATAGGTTTTGAGGGGATACTCTATGCATCACAACATCACACAGCAAATCATTCCATACCGCGGGAAAATCAAACGACAACTCTTAACATTGATTAGCACATTCACTGGCGGGAGCAAGTTGGGTATGGGTGATTGGTTAGTACAAGAGGGGGATTCCTTTGAACTGATTGGTTTAAACCATGAGGGGTGTATGTGCTGAACTACGTGGTTTCCCAACATGTTATCAACCACCATAAACTACTGGGGGGTCATCTGGCATCCCAGGTATTTTCCCTGTCTCATGCTGATTGGTGGCTGCTAGGGGGTTGCTATGGGTCCCCACCTAGCCTGACTGAGTCAGGGACACCTGGCGCCCCAGATCTCTCCTGTTATTTGCAGACAAACAACTCAGCAGGGTGGGTATGTGCCTAGGAGTGCTCTGTGGGTCTTTCCCAGGACAAGGGTCACGCCCCCTTCCTTAGGACAGGCCTTGAGGGAGAAGCTGGTTTCTCAAAAATGGAGTGACATCAGTTTCTCAATAGAAATATCCTAAAAAAATAAAAATTGAATGAAATGAGTACATTAGCATCCTTCTACCTAATTGCTATTAATTAATCAGATCTATCCAAATAATTAACGATCACAGTATCTTCTAAAGAGATATTATTCAGATTTATAGGTTGTCTGTCAAATGTCTAAGGGTATGGTGGGGGGGTGGGGGAGGTATTAAGAGGCATATGGCACTTCCTCCTGGAAGGAATGACACATAGTTTTAAGCAACACAAACAAAAACATCATAAAATATGTACTGTCCTGGTCCTGTGTCATGGTAATAGTGGGCCATCCAGATTTTCACTGCTTCTTGTCCTGCTATTGAAGATGTAGAACTGGGTTGTAAGTCAATTTTAGTTAAAGGTCTCCAAATAGATGTGAAGGTTCACACTAATAAGAGGTCCACTTCTAAGATGAGAAATATGATACTTGTGTCAGTGTATTTTAATTTTGTTGCAGCACAAGGGTTGGTTCATACTACCTGATAGGATCTCTTTCTATGGGGTTGAAGGAAGTCCTTTATTTGATGTCATTTCCAGGAAATAGGATTTCCATGATATCTTCACCTTCCAGGAGATCATTATTAAAAGAGTTCTTAATTAATTGTGATTTGGGGGTAAGAATTTTAATAAGACCTGGACAATAGTGGGGAACATCTCCCTTGAGGAGAGAGGATTCATAGCTTCCTACATCTGGGCACACAGAACTTCCTGTTAAAGAGATGGTGTTTTCCAAACAGGGTGGAAGAAAGGTTGTGTGAGACCAGAGGAAAGTTAAAAACCTCTGTCGGGGAGCTGGGGGCTGCGGCTCAGTGGCGGAGCGCTTGCCTCGCACATGTGAGGCACTGGGTTCGATCTCAGCACCACATAAAAATAATGTATAACTAAAAACAATTTAAAAAAAAAACCAAACAAAACCTCTGTCAGTTTTGCCAGGTGGATCTTTATTGTTCCCTTGATACATCACACTAATTCCGAGGAGTTAGGATGATAGGCACAGAGCAAGGGTTGGAACAGTGGCCATATATTACAAAATCGTTGATGAGTGAAATGTGTTCCCTAGTTGTTGTAGAATTTAGAAAGAAATCCACAGAAGGAAATGATTTTTTTTCTAACATGATTTCCTTACCATTTCCCTGCCATTAGATGCTTTAACACAATGAAAAAACACCAAGTCCTGTCTTAAAATACATTTGCATTCCTGAGAAGACAGCAACTAGACTAATTGCACATCTCAAACAGTCCCAAGGGCAAAAAAACTGAAGCATCCCTGCCATCCATCAGGGCCTTTCCAGATGGTTAGGTCAGATGTGCACTGGGAATACACATTGGGAGAAACCGCAGGAGATGGTGTTCAATAGTGTCTTCCCCCGGCTATCATTTTATAGGGATCAGCTTTCCATGGGGCAACTGCTGTGTAAGAAAGATAACTGAAGTCCCTTGGGGAGAATGGATCTGTCATTTGGTCCACACCATACGTTGGTTTTGGGAGAGAATATAACTCCTCCTCTTTTCTATGTTTATAATTCCATTTGAGGGTCTTTCTTGTACCTCTTTTGAATGAGAGCTGTACAACGTAAGCTCAGTTCAAGAAACTTTCTTGAATTGCCTTTAAAACATCTGAAACTTTCTGGCCATTTTTAATATTGATTTGTTGTCTTGAAGAGGTTAAGAAACTGGGTTGCTTCCAGGGCGTCTGAAAATCTCTGACTGCTCCAAATGCATCCATATGGTCTTTGTAGACATTAGCCATTTTATCTTCTGCCAGTTGGCAGGCCCAGTCTAAGGCAATCAGTTTAGCTTGCTAGCCTGATTTTTGTATCAAGAAGTGGGTTAATTTATATGATTTCCACAAAAGAGACGACCGCATTTCCAGCACTGTATTTCCCTGAGTCATTCCTTAAATCAGATCTATCCATGAACCACATGATGTCTGCATTGCCCAGTGGTGTTTCCTGTAGTTCCGGTTGGGGAGTGAGAAGCTGAGCCAAGTAACACAGTCAGGAGGAGTCTTGTTGAAAGGAGGTGGTGGGAGAGTAGCTGGGCTAATATTGCCATGAGAAATAATGACATGAGGTGACGTTAAGGGTAGGACTTCATGGGACGCGTGTCGCTAATAGAATAGTGTTGTGTATCATGAAAGTTCAAAGCTGTTTCAACAGAATGAAGAGTATAAGAGTTAGAGGAGAGCCCATGTCTCTTTCTTCATCTTTAGAAACTGAACTGTGGGCGATAGAGCTTTCATTTAGGGTGCACGCTTTGGCTACTCCATCTGATTATTGGCTCTAATAACTTAGAGGCCTGTTCTGTTCACTACACTTCTGAGCAAGAACTCCCCAAAGCATTTCCTTTATTTTCATGCACAGGAAAAAGTTGTGATTGGGGTGTTCTAGTGCTAGGGCATTACCAAGACGATCCTTGATGGTGTTTATAGTCAGCTGTGTTTTTGAAGACCAGGAGGTAGGAGTCTACTCTGAACGATTCTCTGAAGAGGGTGTATAAATGTTGAGTCATTAGAGAAAAGTTTGGTACCCTATTATGGCAGTATAGGACTAATCCTAGAAATCCAAGAAGTTGACTTTTTTGATGAGGGCTCAGGGAAGGGAGCACCTTTGAAATTTATTCTGAGTTTATTAACAGTTTTTATTCTGAAGTTAGGTGTCCTAAGTACTATTTGAGTTTGGCATAATTCAAGTTTATCTTTGGAAACCTTGTGTCCCTTTGGAGAAAACTGAGTCAAAAGATATATGCTCCCAGTTTGAGAGGCCTACAAATTTGGAGAGCATGTATGGAGATCATCTACATATTGAATTGGTGTGGATCACATTCAGAAGTTTAGTGTGCTTAAACAGATTTCAATGTTCAAGGAAAGAAAGTGGGGCCTTCTATGTAGTTGTGGAATATTATATTCCAAGTGTTATCATTGGATCTTCAGTGTCCACCAAAAGCTCACATGTTGAAAACTTGGTCCCTAATGCACCAGTGTTTTGAAGTGGGACATTTAGGAGTTGATCATATCATGGATTGATTAATCCATTTACAGATTTATAACTTAATGGGCTATTGGGGGGTGGTAGAAACTTTAGGAGTTGGGACCTCATTTGGAGAAAGAAGGTCACTGGGGGCATGAACTTAAAGGGTATATTTTGTATCTGGCTCCTTCTTCTCTCTGCTTTTTGGCCACCATGGTATAAGTGACTGTCCTCTGCCACATATGTCCACCATAATGTATGGCTTTCCACAGGCTTAAAAGCAACCAGTTTAAGCTACCATGCACAGAAACTTCTGAAACTTTAGGCCAAAATAAATCTTTCCTCCCTGAAGTGAGTCTCTTATCGGTACTTTGTCACAATGATGCAAAGCTGAATAATACATCATATATTGAAGGTTGTTTCAGGTCAGGTCAAACAAATATTGATCTCTTAGATCTCTTGGGATGCTAAGAAAACACTATGTAGGTCAGTAATTGTGAAGGCTTTGCCTCCGTGGGAATGGTGGATAAAAGAATATAAGAGGGCTGGGCACTACCATGACCAGGAATTATAGTAGTGTTGATTGCTCTCAGATCTTGTACAAAGTGCCAACCCTTCCAATTTGTTTCCTTACTAGAAAAATTGGAGTATTATAAGGACTAGTGCAAGGAAAAATTGGGTTTTTCAGTGTATATTTATCTATTATTAGTCCAAATGCTCTAATAGTTTCTACTTTCAGGTAGTATTATGTTAGGTAATAAAACTTTGATTTGAATGCAACTTTTCCAGTAAATGTCAATGATTTATACTACAAATGGTCTGGCAAAGTTTTGTAATAAATTATGAGTATCATTTATCAGTTCAAACTCAGAAAAAACTTTTTTGGATTTGAATTTCTATCATTTCACTTTCATCTTGCCTAACTGTCTTGCTCTTGCTTCTTTGGTGCCATTTCCAAACAACATTTCTCTCTTTAGAGAGAAAGAAGTGTGTGTGTTGTAGGTTTTAAGACCTCTCTACTGAGAAGGTATAAGGGGCTGAAGGAACAAATAGGAAAGATTGAGGAACATCATAATCCCAGTTGGAGCTTTATAGGTTGAGATGTGTGTGCAATCATAGGTTGGTTAGAAATCCCCACTGTTTGTACTAGTTCATTAATCTGAGGAAGGGGAACAGAGGGAGTAGCTCCAGGGTCTATTAATGTACTTGTGTGTTCCCCATTTATAAAACTTTTATTTCCCTAAAGTATTAGCATGAACAAGTGGAGAAACTCCCTTTTGTTTTCTCAGAATAGCCCCATGCCTCTTTTTGTTGTTCTTGGCATTGTTGGAGATTTTTACAATCCTTTTTAAAGTGCCTGACATCTTACAGTTGCAACAGACTTTTCTTTTGATCCTCTCTTGGATGAAACTGTCTTCTTGTCAAGGGGCTTGGGTTTTTCAAAATGTCTACTCTAGCAACTCGACTGCTGAAGTTGTGAATTTATTATTCTGGAAGGCTTACTTCTTTGCTTTTCTTGGGGAGTCCATGAAAGATGGATAAAATTTTGGGTTTGAGTAGCTGAACAACTAGACTGGTGTCTTTTGATCAACATAAAACCAAGTTGTCATCCAATCTGTTTAAAACGTTAGAATTTAAGAGGCTATCATTTTGGAAGCCAGCCTCTGCCATTCCAGAATATTGGTTTTATTTCTTTTAAAAAATTAATAGTAATATGTGATGGACTCAATGGGATTCTGTTTACATTGCTGGATTGTACTCCTGTACACAACCTTTTGAAAGACCTGGGGTATGAAATCAAGGCGGGCCTTTGTTATATGGTAAGCTTGTTCTCAATTTGGTTCTATTATCTTCCCAAAAAACTCTAACCCATTATTATCATTTGCTATTTTTAATCTATTCTTCATCCCTTATTTCTAACACTAGCCTATGAACAATTGATGAAGTTCAGAGAAACCAGGATTGTAAGTGAAAGATTTAGATCCAATTCCCTAGCAAATCTACAAAGATTCTGGTGCAGATCAGGGAATTCTTCGACAATTCTTTTAAACTTGGATTTGGTCCAAGGTTAATAGACTGGTTCAGCTGGCTCTCCTCTTTCAGTGACAAGTTTAACCTTCAAAGGAGCTGTCACCAGCTCAGGGAGACCCTGTCTCTAAATAAAATATAAAATAGGGCTGGGATGTGGCTCAGTGGTCCAGTGCCCCTGAGTTCAATCCCCGGGTGGCTCCCCCCATAAAGAAGCTGTCACTATAGAAGTCTCTGCTGACTTAGTGTTCCCGGAAGGAAGTGACTGAGAAGGGGAATGAAATCAGGAGATGGACGCTTAGACAGAGAGACGACAGAGATGGAGGAGCAGGCATGAAATAAGATCAGAGCTGAAATGAATGACATTGAGAATGAAAAAAGATACACAGGATCAATGCAACAAAGAGTCGGTTCTTTGAAAAGATAAGAAAGATGGGTAAACCCTCAGCCAAACCAACCAAAAGAAAGAGAGGGAAGACCCATTAACAAAATTAGAGATTAAAAACGAGATATCCCCATGGACACTTCTAAAATCCAGAAGATCATTCAAATTAGTTTGAAATTTCGTACTCAAATAAACTGGAAAATCTATAAAGTATTGACAAAGTATTGACAAATTTCTAGATACATATGACCTACCCAAACTGAACCAGGAAGATATAGAAAACCTATATCAAGTAATGAAATTGAAACAATTAAAAGCCTTCCATTGAAGAAAATCCAGGAGTAGATGGTTTCTTAGCTTGGTTCTGCTAGACATTTTTAAAAAGAACTACAACCATTTCTCTTCAAATCATTCCATAAAGTTGAAAGCAAGGGGTGGGACTCCCAAGTACGATCTATGAGTGCACTGTAACCCTAATACTAAAACCAGACAAAGACACAGCCAGGAAAGAAAACCACAGATCAATATCCCTGATGAAAATAAATGCAAAAATTCTTCATAAAATATTAGCAAACCATATTCAAAAACACACAGAGAAGACAGTACACTATGACCAAGGGGGTTTTAATCCCAACATCCAAGTTTGGTTCAATAAATGTAATTCACCACATAAATAGAAATAAAGAAAAAAATCATATGATCTCAAGAGATTCAGAAAAGTCCTTTGATAAAAATCTAGTACTCATTCATATTAAAAATTTGGAGAAATTAGGGTTAAAATGAACTTACCAGGCTTTATAAGACAAAACCAAAGCCAGCATCATATTGAATGGAAAAAAAAAAAAAAAACCTGAAAGCATTTTCTCCAAAATCAGAAACAAGACAAAGAAGTCCCTTCTCACCACTGTATAAAATATAGTTCTTGAAGCTCTAGCCAGAGCAATCAGGCAAGAGAAGGAAATTAAATGAATACAAATAGGAAAAGAAACAAATGATCTCTGTTTGATGGCATGATCCTGTGTCCTAGAAGAGCAAACACACGCACACACACACACACACACACCACCAGAAAACTTCTAGAACTAATAATAAACTTTAAAAAGTAGAAGGATTCAAGATCAATAGCTTTCAAATCAATAGCTTTCTTATACTCCAATAGTATATTGTGCTGAGAAGTCAGAAATGCTCTTATTCACAATAACCTCTTCAAAATAAAATAGTTGAGAATTAATCTCGCCGTGGAAGTAAAAGATCTTAAAAATGAAAATTATAGAACACTAAAGAATGAAATTGAAGACAACCTTAGATGATGGAAAGACCTCCCATGTCCTTGTTGGATAGGCAGAATTAATATCGCCAACATGGCCATTCTACCATAGCAATATACAGTTTTAATGCAATGCCCATCAAAACCAATGACACAGAAGTAGAAAAACAAACCTAAAATTTATATAGAAGCACAAAAGACCCAGAAGAGCCAAAGCATTTCTGAGGAAAAAAACAGAACAAAACAAAAACAATGCTGAGGTATCACGAGGCCTAATTCCAATTTATACTTCAGAGCTGTAGTAATAAAACAGCATGATATTGGCGCCAAAATAGACATGAAGACCAATGGAACAGAATAGAAGACACAGAGACAAACCATATAAATACAATATTTGACAAAAGTTTCCAAACTCCATGTTGAGAAAGTACTGGGGAAACGGTTATGTAAAATAATGGAAATGGATCCCCATCTCTTATCCTACACAAAAATTCAATCAAAGTTGATGGGACTTACAAATAAGACCAGAAACGTTACAAATGTTGATGAACTCATAGGTTCAACACTCCAACGTACTGGTGCAGGCACCAACGTTCTAAACAAGTCCCTTGAGAAACAGAATCAAGAATCCATAAGTGGGATGGATTAAATTGGAAAAAAGCTTCTGCACAGCAAAAACTCTAGAGTGTGCAGAGAGAGCCTCCAGAATGGAAGAAAACCTTTGCCAGCCACTTCCCTGATGGGATAATATCCAGAACATATAAGAAGTCAAAAAGCTTAACACCAACATCAAATCACCCACTCACTATGTGGGCAAAGAACTAAAGAAACATTTCTCAAAATAAAGAATATGAATGGCCAACAAATAAATGAAAAGATGTTCAACATCTCTAGCAACCAGGGGAATGCAAATCAAAACCATATTGAAACTTTGTCTTGCTCTAATCAGAAGGGCGATTTTCAAGAATACAATAATAAAAGTTGGAAAGGATGTGGGGACAAGATACACTCATCCATTGTTGGTGGGACGGCCAATTAGTACAAGCACTCTGGAAAGCAGTGTGGAGATTCCGCAAAACTCTAGGAATGGAACCACTGTATGATCCGGCTATGCCACATCTTGGATTTTATCCCAAAGAACAAAATCTACATGCCACAGTGACACACAGCATCAATGTTTATAGCAACCCAACTAACAATAGCCAAGATATGAAAAGAGCCCAAGTACCCACCAATAGATGAATGGATTGAGAAAATGTGGAATAAATACACAATGGAGTTTTACTCGGCCATAAGGAATTAAATGAAAGCATTTGCTGGCAAGTGGGTGAAACTGGAGCACATCAGGTTACGTGAAATAAGCCAGACTCAAAATACCAAGGGTCGAAGGTTTTCTCTCATAGGTAGAAGCTAGAGTAAAATAAGGGGAATATAAGGTGAGGATGGGGTATATCATAAAAACAGAGGGAAAGTCAGTGGAGTAGAAGAGGGGAATTGAGGAATAGTGAAGGAAATGTGGGGTGAATTTGACGAAATTACACTATGTGCATGTATAAATATACCACGGAGAATTCCACCTTTATGTCTACCTACAAAGCACCAGTTAGAAATAAATGAACAAATACATGAATGGAAAAAAATTAAGCTGGAGTGCCCTTGGTGACTGTCCTTTAGAAAGGAGATTGTGTTTGAAAGCCTGGTTTTCCATGATTTAAGTTTCTTGGAAAGTGACCAGGCCTAGAAGTGTGTCAGGTCAGTGTGTTGCTAATGAGTATAGCGCCTCCAGGTGTCACCCTTGAGCCAGTAACACTGGTCTGTGGGTCTCGGAAGCCCAATCGTCTTACAGTAAGGGGTTGCTCAGAGTGCCAAGCGATTGGCTTTCATGTGCGCCTCCAGATGATCTAAAGTTCCCTAAAATGTTCTTCTGGTTGAAGTTCCTTTGAGACCTCTGCCTGTCACAGATCAATGTCCCAACACTTCCGCTAAGGATCCCCTAGTCTAGAGCATCCTTTTGAGTTGGAAGAACAAGGTCTCTTTGGATCTGCTCTCCTTGTCACGTGGTATTGACGATGAGTAAAACTGATCACTGTCTAAGGAGACGTCTAATAAAAATTCACGGTGGCAATTGTTTTTTTTTAATACCAGAATCTGAACCCAGGGGTGACCCACTAAGCCACATCTCCAGCCCTTTAACTTTTTTAACTTGCACATGACAACTCTTACCAGTAAGAAAAAATCCTTGCCTCAAAATTTAAATCACCCTGATTCTGGGGAGAAAAAGGAAGGAAGTTTTTAGTCTCCTCTCAAAGATATAATCTGAACCCAGCTCTTCTCCTTCATGAGAAGGAACATGATGACATCTCAAATAAAGACCAACCTTTACCAAAAATTTCCGGGAGGTCTGGACCTCAGGAGAAACAGGACCCTCTGCTTCAGCCCCTTCCCCAGAGTCAGGGAACACAAAGGGTTTGAGGCCAGCCCTTAACCCGGAGTCTGGAATGATCTGCCAAGGTCAAGGGGAGGATTGCTCCAAGGTCCCTTCATGGTCACCAGAAGTATCAAATTAAAACATAGAATCACACAGAAGATTCTGTAAGAAGCGTTTACTTGAGTGAGTGAGTGTGACTATCTGCAAAACACAAGTGCTCTGAGTGGCGTCTGAGGAGTCTGGTTTTATAGATGTAAAAGGGCCAGAAAGAGGTTTCAGCAAACTGGTTGTCACGGTGCCTGGGTGGACAGAAGGGCACAGGCCTGGGAATGCCGTTCCTCGTCTGGGTTCTGCATTCCAGGGAAGATAACAGAGAGCAGCAGGGGCAAGGCATTCTCCAAGTCACTTAGGATTCTAATGGCACCAGCTGGTCTGCGAGGGACTGAACTGAAACGGTTAATGGCTGAAGTTAACCTCATCATGAGACTTGGAATACAGAGGACTGGGACTGCAGCCCACAGCAGAAACTGATTTGGGGAGTATTGGAAGAACTAAGGAAGCAACGTCCGAAGGAATTATTTCCCCAAAGTCAGAAGACTTTCTTTTTCTAACGTAGAGAAGCAAAGTGACAAAGATGTGGTCCCTGGGAGGAGGAAGCAGCCACCACCCTGGGCCAGCGGCTCCTGTTCACCCAGCTTCTGGTTAGCCGCTGCTACTCCTCTGCCAGAGCTGGTCCCCTGTTGCTCTCGGTGATGTTGGAAATGTCGGGGTGCCACAAGGTGTCGCCCACATGATCAAAAGTTACTCGGCAAGGCAAACTTACTTCTGCAGGAGGCTGGGCTACCAAAAAGTTATTTTGGCAAGCAAGCGCACTGGGTGGGAAGTCTGCCCATTTTTATCCCTGAGCACAGCACCGCCCCCTTGTCTGTTAGGAGGAGTTTGGTTACAGTCTACAGGATTGACTGACTGAAAGTTGAGGAGGGAGATACATTGTGAGGGCCGGGGGTGGCTCAAATGGAGACATTTTAACCACGTGGTTTTGTAACTTAAAAATGACTCCATTTAACTAAGGGCCAGGGAATTTAGGTTTTGGATTACAGCAGACACATGTTGTTATGTATTAGGAGACTCAGCCGACAGGTCTAACTTTGACAGAGAACATTAATCCATGAGCTAAGGGCCCTGCTGCTGCTGCTGAAGCCCCCTCGGGACCATTGGTCCCTCCAGAGGCAAAGGACCTTTACTGTCCTCTCTTCTCCTGGTCTCATCTAGATGCCTCCTGTCAGTAGGATCCAGACAGAATTCAATGCTAAGGGCACCTGGTGCCTGTACTTCTCAGACCTCCAGCCCTGGCAGTAAAAACAAGCATCTAGTGTGTCAGAACTGGGTCACTTGCCGGCGACGTTGGGCACGGGACCTCTCCGCCTGGCCCACCATCATATCCCATGTGTATGCAGCACCTGGATTCTGGAACATAACAGGTGCATAATATATGACTTGATGGATGAGTGAATGCTCTGATGCTTGAACTCAGAGAAAGGCATTGGCTCTAAAATGGATCTTTTAAAATATGACCTCAAAGAACAATGAACATGCTTACAAAATCTTACAAATCACAGTCATGCTTAGAAGATTATATAAATTGGACTTTAATTGTCCCCTAAAGGTGCACATAGTAAAGGCTTGATCTCTAGCATGGCACTAGTGGGAAGTGATGGAACTTTCAAGAGGAGGGGCCCAGAGGGAGGTCTCAGGCCATTGGGGACATACCTGTAAGGGGAATATGATTATCTTCTTCTCTTTCCCATCTCAGCCATCAAGTGAATGGTCTGCTCTACCCTATGGTCACATCGTGATGTGCTTGCCACAGTCCCAAAGCAATGATTGATGGACACTGATCATGGACTAACGCATCCAAAACTGGTGAGCCCAAATAACCTTTTTGTCTTTGTAAATTGATCACTTCAGGTGTTTGTCACAATAATAAAATATTCATACTACAATTTGGACTAGGATTTCTCAAAAGAGTGCTAAACTCATATCAATTATAAACATCTGTGTGAGAGTCATTAACCAGATGTTAGGAATTTGCTCAGAAGTAGGTTCAAAGAGTGAACGTGTTGTGCCCAGTCACTGATCTAGGAATGCAAGGTTGGTGTATCATCATTAGAAAATACATTTCTCTACATTAGTGTTTTAAAAAGATATATCCATGCTCAATATGATTCACTCTCTGCTCTCATGGAACCCTCATTCAAGTAGCAAAGAAAGAAAAGAAATAGGTGAATTTGTAACGCATGATAAGGCTGCAGGAAATAAAGTGGAGATGGAGAATAATGATGTTCATGTTTAGTTTTATGTTGTAGTAGAGAAAAAGGGGAAGGCTTTTTGAAAGATGCTAAGTGGGGACCTTGGGGAGACGACAGAATTATTAGTTTTCTAATAATTATTAGTTTTCTAATAATACAAAGAGAGAGTTTTCCAGGTAGCTAGAAAAGCAAGCACGAAGGTTGTGGGCAATAAGTATCCTTGGTATGTCTGGGGATCAGCAAGTGCAGCACAGAGGCCAGAGCCTCGGCACGGACAAGAGGGTTAGGAAGTGAGTCATAAGGGCCAGGAGGGCCAGTCGGGGCCTTGCCAACCACAGAGGGAAGTGGTTGTACCAAGTGTGAAGGAAGCAGGAGAGTGTTGGGCAGACCCACACCTAATAAGCACACTCACGAGAAATAGGAGGCGGCTCCGTAGAAGGAAGTGGACGTCACTTTCCTGGGTTCACACATGATACACGGCCAGTGACACTCCACCTTGTGAGCCACCACAGGACGGGCGCCTAGGCTCCACGTGTGTATACGACAGGATACATCCTCCTGTCATGTGTCACCAGAAGAACGAATTAAAAAGAAAGAGAAATACAAGAGGCCAGTGGATGAAACCTGTGGTCAGCATCGAACCAACCCTGCTATTCAACATGGCACCCGATCCTGAAGCAATACGACCACGCAAAAATATTTCACAGAAATTGGAAAAGTTTGCCATTTTTTTAAGAGAGAGAGAGAGAGAAACTTTTTTAATATTTATTTCTCAGTTTTCAGTGGCCACAACATCTTTATTTTATTTGTACGTGGTGCTGAGGATCGAACCCAGCGCCCCGCGCATGCCAGGCGAGTGCGCTACGGCTTGAGCCACATCCCCAGCCCCAAAAGTCTACCATTTTGATATTATTCTCCACCTAGGGAACATAGGAAAGACTACTAGACTTAATGAAAACATTCAGGAAAATGGATAGACATAATGATCGATGGGAATCAATGGATCTCTTTTAATGCATAGATATCTTCTAATTAGTGGATATATTAACATTTTTTTTAGAAGATTCAAAAATTAAAGACAAACAAAGAAACCCACTTCCAATATGACTGTGTTAGGGTGAAAATGGCCTTCCAAATATGTCCTCGTCCTCATCCTGAAACCTGTGAATGTTGCCCTCTTTAGCAAAGAGGGGCCTCTGCAGTTATCAAATGCAGAATCTTGAGAGAATGAGATTACTTGGGATTATGAGAATGAGCCCTAAATGGCATCCATGTGTCTTTATGAAAGGGGGACCGAGGGAGATTTAACCCAAGGAAGAGAAGGCAGTCACAGAGACAGTGACTGGACTGAGGAGGATCAAGGGGCAAATGCTGGCCACCACCAGAAAGTGAAGGAGAACAGGAAAAGATTCTCCCCACCCCCCCGGGCCTTGGGAGAACTCACAGTTCCCGGGATTTCTGCCCAGTTACATGACTTCATATGTCTAGCTGCAGAGCTGTGAGAGGTTGAATTTCTGTTGTTTAAAGCTGCCAAGTTTCTGGTAATTTGTTACAGCGGCTACAGGCAATTAATGCAACTAATAACTCTTGTAAAGAACATTGAAATAAACCCAAGAAGAATTGGGAAGAATGTTTAAATACATTACTTATAACTTGAAAGAAAAAAAATGAATGGATGTTAAGAAATATACCATTTATATAGTGGATAATGCAATAAAATATAAATGTAAAGTGATGTAAAATTCCAAAGCAATCTTGATCAAAGCCAATTTTTTAAATAGAGTTTGCCAAGCTGATTTCTAGGCCTATTTGAAAAGGTCAGTACTTAGTTACAGCTAGGAAAATTTTGAGATAACAAAAAGGAAAAACTTTGTGTTTCTAATGCCCAGTTATGTAATAATAAATTTACAAGCTTTAAAAATTTATAGGAAATACTAGGAGATGTACAGAATGTTTCCCATATAAAAACTGGACCCAATGGCAGAGCGCTTGCCAAGCATGTGTGAGGCACTGGATTCCAATCTCAGCACCACTTATAAACAAATGAATGAAATAAAGATCCATCAACAACTTTAAAAAAATTAACCCAATCAATAAATGGGCAAAGAAACTGAACAGACACTTCACAGAAGGAATACAAGTGGTCAACAAATGTTCACCATCTCTAGCAATTAGAGAAATGAAAATAAAAGCTACACAGAGATTCCATCTCACTCCAGTCAGAATGACAATTCAAGGACACAAGTAACAATAAGTGTTGGCGAGGATGTGGGGGGGAAAGGCACACTCATACATTGCTGGTGGGACTGCACGTTGGTGCAACCACTCTGGAAGGCAGTATGGGGATTCCTCAGAAAACTTGGAATGGAACCACCATTTGACCCAGTTATCCTACTCCTCTATATATACCAAAGGATTTTAAATCAGCATTCTACAGTGACACAGCCACATCCATGCTTACAGCAGTTCAAGTCACAGTAGCTAAGCTATGGAGCCAATGTAGGTGCCCTTCAACAGATGAATGGATAAAGAAAACGTGACACACACACACACAGAGGAATATTATTCAGCCTTAAAAAAGAATGACTTTATGACTTGCCAGCAAATGGATGGATCTGGAGACTATCACGCTAAGCAAAATAAACCAGTCCTCAAAAACCAAAGGTAGAATGTTGTGTCTGATATGTGGATGCTCACACGCAACAAGGAGAGGAGAAAGGATGAATTGAAGTTCAGTAGACTAGACAAAGGGGAATGAAGAGGAGGGAGGGTGCACAGGAGTAGAAAAGACAGTGAAATGATTCTGACAAACTTCCCTAATGATGAATGCACCACGGTGACTCTCCACAGCATGTCCAGCCACAAGACTGGCATCCTAACTAGAATACGATGGACTCCACATTTGTATAAATATGTCAAAATATACTCTACTGCCATGTATAAGTAAAAATACATAGGAAATAAATACTGGAAAAGGAAACCATGGAACCACATGCACTATAACAGACCACAGGCATCACCTAAGTGTAATACCTGTGATGGACATTTGAAGTAGTGGAGATGGGACATGCTGTGCTCCACACACCATGTGCCCCGGGGGCCAAGGGCTGAGGGCTTCCCCAGTGCAGTCGTATTGGGAAGTGGTGGGGCTTCCAGAGGTAGGGCTTGGTGAGGGGGGGTTAGGTCACGGGGACACCACCCCCAAAAGGGATTACTGACTACCTTCAGGAGTGGGTTAGATATCAGGGGACTAGATTGGTTATGAGAGCAGGTTGGTATGAAGCTAGTCTGGCTTTCCCAACTCATCCTCTTGCTTTGTCTGTCTGTCTGTCTGTCTCCCTCCCCCCACCCCCACTCTCACAAAGTTGTTCCAGTAGTCGATAAAATAAAGTTCCTGTCCTGGCCTATAGATATTATCGAATGTCCTAAATATTTTCCAGGGAAAATGTCACCATATTTTGTTGTAATTGGCATTTCCCTAACACTGATTTGTCCTCCCTCCGATTCCTCCTCTGCAGGCTCTGTCTTTATGGTATGTCATGATGGGCCCTTTCCCTCTCCTTCCTGGATCATTCCTGGTTCCCTTGGTAAACAGGGAAGGGAAGGTCAGAAAAACACATGTCCTCTGAGGAAACGCAGTAGTCCTTGCCTTGGTCCACGCTGTATTTCTAATTAGGCCGAGGGACAATCCCTGCCAGAGGCAGCACTCAGGGCACCTGAAACAGGGAGTGAGTGATTCCGACAGAATTCGGCACTGGAAAAGGCATTCCCACTGAGAAAATCAAGGCGCCAAATAGGATTTGCCAGAAGCTAATTTGCTCAAAGGATTAATATAAATAATATTTGTAATTGTGTCTTTTTTCTTGGTCACTCTCTAGAAGTTTACCAATTGTATTTATTTTTCCCCCAAAGAAACAGCTTTTAGTAATTAAGTTTCTTTACTGTTTTTCTGTTTCCAAGATGATTTATTTATGCTATTAATTCCATTATTGACTTCCTCTTGCTTTTGACTTAATTTGGTTTTCTTTTCTTTGTTAAGAAGGTTGCATCATTGACTTGAGACACATCTTCTTTTCTAATGTAAAGCTTTAGGCCATAAGTCACCCTCTAAGGACTGCATTAGTCCTTCCCTCTGGTGCTCTGCGCTTTCATTTTTATCCAAGTAAAATGATTTCTAGCTGCACTTGTGACTTCCTCTTTGATTCATAGATCATTTGAAGCGTGATGTTTAATTTCCCATATGTTTTGTAAATTTGTAGATATCTTTCAGTTATTGGTTTGTTTCTATTCCATGATGGTTTGAAAACATCTTTTATATAATCTCAGTTCTTTTAAATGTGTTATGGTTTGTTTCAAGGCACAAAATAAGGTCGATGTTAATGAATGTGTCAAGTGCACTTAAAATAAGAATTTGCTTTGGCTGGAGATGCAGCTCAGTGGTGGGGAGCTTGCCTGGAATGCCAAGGACGTATGTGCGTATCACCTCATTCTGACTGCTGAGAGGGCCTGGGAGCAATGACATCCCAATAGTGTCATCCACATCCTAGTTCTGAAATGACATTGTCCAGGAAAAGATATGAGAACTATTGGAAAAACAACTGACCACATGGTTTATCAAAAAGGCATAGAAGTCAAACCGAAAGAGCTTCCAATGGCCAAAGCAGAAAAATTTTCAGAAAAACATAGATAATGAAACATTGAGTTATAACTCAAAGTATAGCATAAATAAATATACATGAGCTCAAACTGATATAAATGATTGAATGAATAAATAAATGTGCTATCATTTGGGTATGAGGTGTCCCTCCAAAGGCCCATGTCAAATGTCACTTAAGTCAAATTCATTGACAATAATAACTAAGTTGATTTGTCTCAGGTATTTTGTCACAGCAACAGAAAGATAACATATGTGGGAAAACATAAAAAAATTTTTTTACAGCAGAATTCCAAATAATATGAATGATATTAAAGGGTACTTAAAATTTTAGTAACTTTTATTATCAACAAAAATCTGAATTTTGTTTTGTAATGAAATCTCTAAATTAGTCTAAGAAAAAAATAATTTCATCCCTTCTGAGAGAATAGTATGTCTCTCTACTTATTAAACTCTCTGTGGAGCATTTTGTAGTTTTTATTCATTTGGGATCTGATCCTTTTTATTAAGATGGTTTCTAATTTTAAGCTTTGTGTCGTTATGTAAATTGGCATTTCTGTTCCTAATTTTAATCTAGGTTATACTAGTATATGGTATCTTATTAGGAAATTTTTCTTAATAATACCAAAAGTTTGCACATTGAAATATTTTATGTTATCTGAGTCTAATACATTTAAAATAAAAACTTTGTATCCTACTTTCTAATAATTATATATCTTTTTTAGATTTTATTAAATTTCTTTAAACTTAAAAAAAACCCAGTTTGAATGAGGACATGGGTTATATTATAGATAACGTTTATATTCCATTTTTCTAAGACTTGACATTAAGATCTAATACTATATTTGAATTCCAGGTTGAATGGTTACTAGAAGAGAAATATGAAGACAAGGCACCTTACCTGAGGGTGTCTCTGTCCCCAGGTGGGAATGGAGACTTGATGTGGTCTAAAGGTGTGGAGAAGGGTACATGAGACCTGGGATGGACCATCTGGGATTACCACCCTTGGCTGAAATTTGGCTGGAATATGCTGGAAGCTAACCCTGGGTAGTCTTGGATTCCTGGTGCCAAAGGTCTTCCTAAAGGACTGAGAGGTTGGAGGGAGGTTGGGAAGGAAGGCACCCTCAACATCAGAAGCTTGACCTGAAGTGGAAGTTCCAATGTGGTGCTGGGAGACCCGGCCTGAGAATATGAGTCACCAGAAGTAGCCGTCCTGTCCTGACTCCACCCGTTGTCCCTGAGAAGCAGCCTGCGCATTCCCACCCCTGTTCTCACGGGAGGAGCAGAGAGGCAGGGAATGTCAGGAGTAACCCCGACGCGCTCCACTTAGGCAACAGCGCATCCTGCTCCTTCCAGAGGCCTGGCTCACCCTGAAGCCCAGCCCTGGGTCCCTTTAAATGTGTCCCAGCGGCTGGCTCCTCAGGGAAGCATCTGTGGTGTGTCTGGGGACAGGGTGAGTGTTTCCATGGAAATCCAGTGGGGAAGAGGATGAGCAGGACGGAGACGGGGCTGGAGAGAGACTCTGGGAGAAGGAGCAGTGGAGGGTGGAGAGGAAGACCCACAGTGAAGGACAGAGGTCGGGAATAAGGGTCTGCTCTGGACAAAGCAGGAGCCCACTGGGAAGGGCCGCCTCTGAGCTCCTACAGGGAGGTGGTAAGTGATCCGGATTGCCCCGTCCCTGGCCCATTTTTCTGACTAGGCATATCCCAAATTTCTTTTATACACGATTCTCTACCGATTTCTAGACTCCATTTGAACATAGATTCACGTGGGTAGAATTGCAGTACACTAAACGTGTCCTTGCAATGGCCCGAGATGTCCATTCCAGTATTTCCAATGCCTCAATTTAGTAGCTAAGCAATCACTTATTAACCATCTGTCGAATGCCAAGAACCAGAAGAATCTGGAGATGAAAGCGAAGGGGTCGCACTCCTTGTCTCAGAGAGGCTTCTCTAGAAGTGTATACTTTAGCTACCCTCCCTGTCACCCTGGGGGGAGACTTCAAAATGGGAAAACTTAAGAGCTTTAAACATTGAGTTACAGTGTAGCTTTCTTTTCTTTTCTTTTTCCATTCAGGTCTCCCCCAACCCCACCAAGATGTCCTGTCAGCCAAGCCAGCAGCAGTGCCAGCCTCCTCCCAAGTGTCCCACTCCCAAATGTCCCCCTAAGTGTCCTCCCCAGTGTCCAGCCCCATGCCCAGCTCCGGTCTCTTCCTGCTGCGGCTCCAGCTCCAGCTCCGGGGGCTGCTGTGGCTCCGGGGGTGGGGGCTGCTGCCAGCAGCGGGGGTGGCGGTGGCTGCTGTGGCAGTGGTGGCAGCAGTGGGGGCAGTGGTGGCTGTGCGGCAGTGGCGGTGGCCAGCAGTGTGGGGGCTCGGGCGGCTGCTCTGGAGGCTGCTGCTGAGCTGGGCCAGGAGATCCCTGAAGAACAGTTTCACCTAAAGGGCAAAGGACTATCCCAGCCTCGAGGGTGACCTCCGCCTCCCTCCTCTGCTCTCCTCTGTCCCCATCCATCCAATAACCCCACAAGGCTGGCTTCTCAGAGGCCACCACAGCTCTGCACATTGTGAATTTGTCTTCTTTTGCCTTATGTCAATATCTACATTCATAAGATCATCGAAAATACCCTAAAGCATGTGCTTCACAACAGTCAATTTACTTTAAGACTCAATATGACTTTTCTTTAAAAAAAACACTTTTTTTCCTTTTATCTAAATCCTAATGCTTCTTGGATAGGAAAAGAGATTTTTTTTAAAAAAACTGGATTGGCGGAAAATCAGTCTAATAAACATTAATAGATTACTTCTTTTAAAATGCATTTATTAATGCACTGCAGTTATACGAAATAGTGGGGTTCATTCTGACATGATCGCACATGCAGGGAATATTCTTCATGTGTTTATACCTTCAATAAAATCAAAAGTTCTGCACTATTTGTGAAACTAATAAATAAGGGTTGACTATAATTCCAGACAAATTTAACTTTAAAAAATACTTTGGTCATGAAGTAGGCATGCCACTCAAAATCCTACCTACGTAAGTAAAAGTTGACTTGTTGCTTTATACTCACAATTTAAGGCAACATCCCCCTGCTAAAAGATTGAGGTTAAGGCAGCAGAGCTGCCCATGTCCACCTGGGAATGGAATGGGGAAAAGTACTGGTCTTTGTAGCTGCTCTCATTGGTTGTACTGTGGATATATGGTTTAGTTAAATACTGTAGAGACCCAATCTTTAAAGAAAACCAGAGACCCAGTAGTCAGGATTGGAATCCAGCAAAATATTTTCCTTCTCTCCATTCTCTGTCCTAGAGGTAAAGAGTCCCCTAACCACAAAGCTCTGCTGATTTAGGGCTCTCTTCCAGGACAGAAGCATTGGATTTGATAGAGCTAGTCTTGCAGACCTGTCTTCGCATGTGGTCATGCAGGAAGCTCAGATGCATTTACTGAGAGCAAGTACAGAACTGAGGTGGGGGTCAGAGTAGCCACTGAAATGAACCTGGTTGGTTGGTGCTGCTCCTGTTCTCACACTCACCACCAGCTGAAGTTACATATTTTTTTCTTTTCACTTGCTAAGTGCCTCTCTTCTTCTTCCTGGAGAAGAGTGGACCTTATTCTCTATGTTAGACAAAATGCACATGTTCAGGATATCAGTGTCAGCCATGAAAAGAGAGCACTCTGGCTTTTTGAAATATAGTGAGGTCCATGCAGGGGATTTTTTTATCATCAAGGGTTTTGAGAGGCTGAAGAAGTAAAAGGAATTCTTGGAGTTACTCAGAGATCTGGAAGCATCAGGGGTAGGGCAGCATCACCCAAACTCCTGTTGTGGTCCTAGGACCTGCCAAATAGCTGCGCTGGCTCAGGATGCTAGAAACAAACAATCCTCCTTGCTCTGCCCTCCCAGAGAGCCCTGCTGGGACCGCTCACAGGACACTATCCGAAACTCTGGTTCTGGAGTTCACCCAACAACATAATGGGGGTGGGAAAGGGCGGAGGTCAGTGGCTGCCATGGCTGGGGCTGGACGGACAGGTCACAACCTTTCAAGAATGCAGTCCAGGTGAATTGAAAGAAGAGCCCTATTCCTCATGCCGTCCACCCACTTCAGTCTCACGGATGCTGATGCTGTAAGGGACCTGAGTGTTAATCTAGTATATATTCTTAACTATTAAGTATCATGGAACAAATTAACTAGGAGGGCTACAGGGAGCTTTTTAAAAACAGCAGATCTTCCTAAGAAGAGCAGCTCGTTAGGGCTAAATGACACTGGTATTCACCCGCATCCCGGCAGAGACCAGATCCCCAGGTCCTGTTTTAGTCCCCTCTCCCTCCAGAGATGAGTATCTGCAGCTATGATCCTGTGAATCCACTGGACTATTATTGCATGAATCCACAAGTCTGTGTTTCTATGAGCTGGTGTCCAAAGAAACAAATGGGAGGAAACTTCTAGGGACTTTTGGAGATAACCCCATGACTCATCCTGGAGCTGGCTCCTGTCATCTGACTTCTCCATGCCTTGCCTCCAAAGCCTATAAAATGGGTGGAGCACAACCCACCCACCTGTTTAGGTGGCACATGGATGCCGTGTCTCTCACCAGGGATGTTGGCGTTGCCTGGAGATGTCAAAACCATTAGTGAGATCCTGACCCCAGAGAGCGGGAAGTGAGCCTTACCAGATGATGTGAGATGTACAGACTGGCCAATATGGGACAGCCCTTCCTACGTGGATGGAGCCTGGTCTGAGTTATACTCTCAGTGTAAAGCACCCTCATCCATCCATCTTCATCCATCCATCCATCCATCCATCCATTAATATGTTCACTCGGTTAACGTCTCTCTGGTCTTATGATGCTAGATGGTGGCTTGAAAATGAAAATCATAGTGGGAACAGCTCCATGGACAGCTAGGTCGTGGAAGTCTGCCTTTCCTTTTTAGAACAGGCTCCTACAATCACAGATAGCCTGGCTGGAAGGGGCTTCCCTAACTAGAGAAAATGAAATGCCCAGAGAGTCACAGAATGGGGCTGTGGTAGAATCAGAAGAGCTCAGCTCTCCCTATTTGCACCCTCAGTCTCTTTTCTATTTTGTGGACCTGAGTTAAATTGACCAGCTTTGGGGGGCATTTCCTTCCTGTGAAGTGCACTGTTCCATCCTACATACAACATAGCCCGACTGGTGAGTGACTGAAAAATATGGTTCCTAAGCAAGACGGACTTTAATGCCAGAGGCAGTATGTCATGGTGAAAAAACAATTAAATCTGCAGTCCCTTATGCCTTGGTTCAAGTTCTGGCTCTGTGACTTCTAGCTATGTGAGCCCGGGCAAGCTACTTGTTTGTTTCTTTGAGACACTACTGCGAAGACGGAATTTGAAAAGCTATTCGTGTGAAGGAGCTGACCCTACTAAGAGGTTGCTGCTTTCCCCTTCCATTAACAGAACGTCAGGACTGGATTACCCTCAGGAGAGATGCTTCGAGGAGCAGGAATGGGAAGACTTGGACCAAAGTCCCTCCCCACTCATCCCTCCCACTGGGAGAGGGACTGGTGGGCTCCATAGGGGAGGTTACAGAGTGTGACATGCCCATCAGGCAGGAATGACAGGAGGAGGCATGACACTTTCCAAGCCTGGGGCAGAACCTCCTCTTCTTATTTCTTCCAAATTGTTCTGGAGCACCTTATAAGACCTGGCTGGAGGTGGGAGAGGGTCTGTGAAATAGTGGGCTTTGTATTTTTGTTGTTGTTGTTTAGGAAATTTGTGAGCCTAAAAGCTTATGGATTCAGGGGAATTCAGGATCTATTTTGGACAAATACAGGAGCATCTTTTACCTGAGAGGCTCTGGCTGATCCTACGTGACATTTGGAGCCAGTGTTAGGCTCAGACTCAAAACTAGCCTCTTACACTGAACAACCCAAGATGGCTCAGGAAGGAGAGTTCAGGCTCTGGGAATAGACAGGTTTGGGTTCCAGTGATACTCCATCACGTAACCGTTGAGATAGGCCACTGGGTCTCAGTTTCCTCTTTTGTAAAAATGAGGCTGACATAACCCTGCTCACAAGTTAACTGCAAAGATTAAACGTAGACAAAAAGGCTGAGAGAGCTCACAGTACAAATTACGTGCTCAAGAGCTATCATCCCACCTTTCTTTGTAACATCTACTGCTTTGGGGAAAGGAAAGGTGGCAGGATTCCAGGATGGTGCTCTGCCCAGATAGAAAAGCCAACACACGGGAGTGATAAAGATCATGTCTGTGAAAGCAGATCTCCTGCATATGAATTCTGGTTTCTCTACCTACCTACTTTGGAGGAGAGTAACTCCCTAAATCTTTCCGGGCTTCAGTAACATCCACCTGCGAATGTACCCACCTAGTCAATTGTTTAGCACCTAAAAAGCATGGAGCTAGGTGTTAGGTGCTACTATTATTGTGATCACACAGGGTTCATTGGGCTGTGATTCCTCCTACTCTGGGTTCTTGGGAATCTAAGCCTGGAAGTGAGACCCAGGAAGGGAAGGAGGAGGAGGTCCCAGAACAGAGGTGTCTCTATGTCTAGACCTAGAGTCTGGGATCATCAAGCGCATACCCGGTTTCTCAAGTGTACTTGGAATAACCTGATGATCCATGGGGGCTTGTTGCTATTCTGATCCAGAGAACACTGAACTACACTCTTGTGCCCGAAACCTACACCAGCATAAACCACCAAGAAAGCCCCCTGAACAAATACCCAGATCCAGGTAGCAACACATAATGTACCCAACATTGCGGATCTAGCTGTATCTTGGACAAGTCTTTGAAGACTCCAGTGGCCTAGAAACAGCTCCATTAGGGACGGATTGCATGAGCATCACTCATAACTTCTAGGAAAAGAAGGTAGACTTGTTTCATGAAGAAGGCAGCAGGAATCATTTTATCTGTTTGGGAAAATTCAAAGTCAAGCCGAGACATGCCCTGCCTGTGACTGAGGAGCCAGGCGAACTGGGGAGGAATCTCGCCAATGCAGCATCAGCCCTGGTCCTCGTGATGTCCGGTGTTTCATTAGATGCCATTAAATTGCCTCATTGCTGCCCTATAAAAAGTCTCCCGACTGCCGGTTCCTCAGATCCTTGCCTCCTTGCAGTCTTGCTTCTTCAGGAGAGAAGGTAAGTCTCTCCACCTGGGGTAGGGACTTGTCAAGAAACAGAGCGGGTGAGGTTGGGCTGGAGAGACACAGGATGAAGGACGAGCCAGGACTGGACCCTGGACAGCCATGAAGACAGACGGCGGTACAGCCGGCGGGAAGCCTGGAGCCGGGGACGCGAGAGTCCGGGGACAGGTGTAGCAAGTGGTTCTGTGTGGGAAGGGAATCCAGAGACCTGTGCTGCCCACACCCCTTCTCTGAGTGCGCTTGTGGGGTGTTCTCTTAGGTCCACTTATTAGGGAAGTAAAATGAGGTCCGGCTGATCAGGGAGCAAACGGCGGACACGTAGCCAACCTTGTCCTTGTTCTTGGCTCCTGTCAGGCTCAGCTTGAGACTTGAGTAGCTCAGGGTCTGTTGACATCAGTTGTCCTTCTTGGGGTGCTCCCTGGCTGGAGACAGTTGGCAGCTGCCAGGGGTAAAGCATCTGGGTGCCCATGATCTTCTCAGGAAGGTCCCGGCCTGCCCGTCACTCTGTCTCAAGGGGAAGCTGCATTTTTCTCTGGAAGACTTCTAAGGTTCACAGTTTTGATGAGACCTCTCTTTTCAGATTTCACAAAGTCACAGCAAGATGTGTGACCAGCAGAAGCCGGCACAGTTTGCTCCGTCTTGTGTGAAAGGTTCAGGATTGGGGGCTGCCCAAGGGTCCGGTGGTGTTGCTGTTCAGGGCCAGGGTCCAGGCCAGACCCGAACTGTCTGTGTGACAGGCCCTGCTCCCTCGCAGCCTCAGACCTTTGTGACATACTTAGCTCCAATCCCAGCTCAAACCTATGTGAGGGTCCCAGCTCCCTGCCAGACATACGTGAAGTGTCCAGTTCCCTGCCAGACGAAAACCTACGTGAAGTGCCCGGCTCCCTGCCAGACGACCTCCGTGAAATGCGCGGCTCCCTGCCAGACCTATGTGAAGTGCCCGGCTCCCTGCCAGACCACCTGTGTGAAATGCCCGACCCCCTGCCAGACGTATGTGAAGTGCCCTGCTCCCTGCCAGACGACCTACGTGAAATGTCCAGCTCCCTGCCAAACCCAGACGTATTACGTCCAGTCTTCTCCTTCCCAGACCTACTACGCTCAGGCCTCTGGGGGTGGCTCATCCTCGCAGGGCTGTGCCCCTGACCCGTGCTCTGCTCCCTGTTCCACCAGCTACTGCTGTCTGGCTCCCCGGACCTTCGGGGTCAGTCCCCTGAGGCGCTGGGTCCAGCGTCCCCAGGGCTGCAACACAGGATCATCAGGCTGCTGTGAGGATTCTGGCTGCGGCAGTTCTGGGTGCTGCAGCTCCGGGGGCTGCGGCTCTGGGGGCTGCGGTTCTGGGTGCTGCTGTTTGGGAATCATCCCCATGAGGTCCCGAGGTCCTGCGTGTTGTGACCGTGACGATGACTGTTGCTGTTAAATATAAAAGGATGGGCCTGCTCCAGAGCGCACAGCCCCGCTCTGCCTTCTGAGACCCTCACCAGCTCTGTCCCCTCCCCGGCCCACCTCAGTGATGCAGAACCTCCTCACTCCACCTCCGTCCTTTGCTTCTTTATCAAGGCAGCCTGCCAAAGTTAGCGCAAACCCCAAACTTTGGCAAGAATAAAACCATGAATGCAATGCCCGGTGGCTTCCTGTCTGTCTCTTTCATTCACATTCGTGCTTTTCTGTCTGAAAAGCTCTCTCTCTTCTCTTGTTTTTCAATTAGAAGAATGATCTGCATCAACATGAGCAAGCAGACCAACCTGGTCAACCCACAGCCTGGGCCCTCCTGCCTTCTAGAGGGCTGGGCATAGCTCCTCTATGCAAGTTAGCAGGATTCAGGCTGAAGATCTGGGCTGGGGCCGCCTCTTTCCTGCCCTCTGATTAGTCTTAGAAGAAGGTCCGGCCAGGAACAGGCCTTCATGGCCGCATGATTAACATATGTAACCTCTTGGGTTTATCTTTCTGGATGTTGAAGGGATTGGGAAACCCAGTCAGTCTTCTCTCACCCATTACCGGATGACGGTCCCACCGCTATGGCTGTAGCTTGAACCCACCGGGGACTTTGATAGATTGCATTTTCTTATCTCATAGGCCACAGGGTCCAGGCCTAACCAAGAGTCTACAGCTCTCCTGAAGTGGGTAGACACTGCCCAGGATGGCTCTGGCCGTCAGTGAGAGGTCTCCACGGGGAAGCTGAACATGTGGGAAGAGCTCCCTCGGGCCAGTTGCCCATCATTATTAGCATTTCTTTCTCCTTTGCACGGCCATCTGTGGAGGGTTCTGTTGGGTGGACTTATATAACAAGAGACTCTAAAACGCACACATTAAAAATTGGGCAGAGGGATCACAACTATTTAAAACAATGCCACAGACCATAGGAAACCACATGTTTGGTGAATGCATAAAAGAATGAGCGAGAGCTGGGGAGAGTGTGTTACTGAAGCAGTCTCTGGTTTGTGCTGGGACCCCAGCAGAAAGTCAGCTTGAGTTGTTTGGTGCCTTTGGATATCTAAAAACACGTAGCTGCTCAGATCACACCCCACTGCCCATCCAGACAGCTTAAACTGGCGGCCCAGCCCCTGGAGGCCCCCTCGGAGTCAGGAACAGCCCTACTGGGGACCTTGTGCTCCTCTTGAATTTCCAAGTGAGAAGGTGGAATATGCTTATTCTGCAACTTATATGAGCATGAGATTTTTTTTTATACTTATCACTTAAAGTTATATAGACATCCAGAGCTGTGTAAGAATGTTATTAGTACATACAGAGGTTGTAGATCAAAATTAAAACTGGTCAACTTCTAGTTCCGTACTTGTTCTAGGGATAGCCTTACTCGGTTTGGGTTTTATCGGTCTAGACCCTTGTCTAAGTATTGCTTATACATAGAACTCACGAGCTTAGTAATTCCTGAAGCCCTCTGTGGTCTCGTCTGCAGAGAATGGCGTCCAAAGAGCCCAGCCCAGCGCCGATGTATCACAGAATACTGTAGGGAATCCACTCTGCCACTCATCACATACTTTTAAAAATCCCGTTTTCCATTCCTTTCATTATTCAACCTCCACAGTTGCTTAATAATTCCTCATTAAACTCCCCAATATTCTCTAATATCCAGGCTCTGTGGCTTCTCTCATCTCTCTCTTCACTGACCGCGTTCCTGCCCTCTGCTGCCCAAGGCTCTGGTCCTAACCATGCGGGTTGAATCTTTCCAACTCCCTCTTCACTTTCTCTCTTCTCCTCCCAATCTTGGCGTCTCTGTTTCGGAGAAAATGACCGAGGAACAAAAACCTCCCCTTTCCTCCTGCTATCCTAATTCTCTCTCTCTCTGGCCAATTGTATTGATTTTGTATGGGAGGAAGGGAAGGAATTACAAAGCTTAGAGACAAACACATGAGATTTTTGTGGTTGCTAAGGAATATGGAGTAAGGAAGAGCAGGGAATGAACCCCGACTCATTAATGAATCTCAGTCGATTTCTTAATAGTCCCTTTTTTTTTATTTTGTAGGATCACAATATATATCTATTGTTCTACAACAAATGAATGTTGAGCATGAATTCTGGTTAGCGCATGTAATCATATCTTTTTTTTTTTTTTTGGTATTCTATCATTTCCATCGTGTGTCTAGTCGATGATTTATCTGTTCATTCCCTTATTACTGTTTTTTTTCATTTATTTCTCTTATGATTTTCTTTTTCCTTCTCTGTCTCTTTCTTTTTTTTATTTGAGTGGCTATTAAGGCTTTTAAAATGTTTTCAATATAACACACTTTCAGAGAAGTACACAAATCATAAATTAGTACTCAATGAACACACCTGTGTGACCACCACCTAGAGCCTAAAAAGTTAATGTCATTTTGAAAATAAATACAGTCCCCGATCCCCATGAAGTGGGGGACTGAGTTTGGATTCGGCACTGAACAAACCTTTGGAAGAGCCCTGCCGTGGGTTTAGGAGACGGGTAGAAAAGACAGTGTAAAGAGATGTGGCCACGAAGGGAACCAGACTCTGGAGACAGCCAGGAGCACCCCCCAGTGAACCCTAACACCCGACAGTGGGGACCTCCTCTTTTATGGGCTTCAGGAGACTGAGCGGCCTGAGGCCTAGGCGGTTTGGAAGAAGGATAAGCAACTTGTGTCAGATTTTCATTCATTCACCTAATAAGTAGATACAGAACATCTACTCTGTTCTCAGCACTATTTCTACCATTTTCGGAGCTTATAGGAGAGAGTAAGAGAAGAGAATATAAACCCATAAACAAAGTGAAGATGCATCTAAGACTAGAACTATGAGGGGAGAATCCAAAGCACCCCATGATGTGGGAGATGGAAAGTGTAACTTGATCCCCAGGTGGAGTAGGAGTCAAGGACAGAGTGGTGAGGGAGAATCCTCTCCAGGCAGAGGTCAGAGCACAGGTGGGATTCTGTGGAAGGAGGGGGACCAACAAGTGTAAGGATGTGGCAGGAAGGAAGGGCGGACAAGGCGACAGGGCCAGAGGGCCTGATGGTTCTGCCAAGTGCTACATTGCACCTGCAGAGGTGTCCAAACCGCCCCTGAGGAGTGTCCAGCAGGCAGGTGGTACCACATCAGTAGTTGGGCCTTTTAACAGTTCTCTCTGCAGAAAGAAATTCATATTTCTAGAGCATATTTAACAGATAATCCAAAACAGTTGCCCAATGGCATCAGTTTGCCCTTCTCCCCCCCAGCTCCCACCAGGTGCACCTCCCCTTCTTTGGGTCCAGTTGGAACATCTACAAAATGATAGCTTGGGCCCTATTATAAATAAGGTGCTTTCAAGTGCCAGTATCCGGTGGTCTTTGCCTCCCAGCCTAAGGCCCATTGCTGCTTGATACTGACGCTTATTTCCAAGATTGATGGCAGTACCTTTCAGAATATTCCATTTCAGGACATTCTTAGGTTAACCAAAAGTTCAACATGAGCCTGCTTTTGATAACTCAGAAAAATGTGATGCCCCATTTCTTAGGTTAAATAATCCAGACATCCTAATTCTGGTCCCTCCTCAGTATGTACCTGAGACTAAACCACCAGTGATTTAGAAAGAATGGTAAGTCCAGAAGATGAAGTCCAACCCCTGGGAAACTGAGGAGAGTTCTCTTGGACAGGCTGGGGGGCTGCTCTCTGGAATTCAGAATGAGTCTGCTTCCCCACAACTTTTCTGAAGTGGTAGAAGAAGTCTGCAGAGTAGAGTTCTAAGGCCCTTCCCTGAGTAGGATAGTTTTTATGATGTTTCCTCTTCCAGGAAAATGCTTCTGCAATAATCTCTGATAAATAAGGCTGATGCATACAGGTAGACTTCCTATTTCACCCAAATCCATCGTGAAAAGCATACTCATGTACATTTTCATTTTACACCTATTGTAAATAGATTGTGTATGAATACTTGGCCAAGTGTTATTAAGTACCTGTAAGAAAAATGAGTCCAATCTATTTTTGAAACCTAAAGGGAAGAACAGAGAGAATCGCCCTTTATTTGTTGAGGGCCTTCCATGTGCTGGACACCGCTGCTCCCTTTACGCGTGACATTCTCTTACCTGATTGGTCTGAACTACTTGGCAAGTTGGGGGTGGGGGGAGAGACAGCTGGCACCGTGGTAAAGCTGGACCTTTGAGTCAGACAGACGTGTTTACTGAGCCTGCGACTCCACACATGTAACATGATCTCTGCACGCACGCCAACTGTGTCCCATAAAACTGCCTAAAACAGTGCCTAGCACATCTTAGCTAAGTGACACAGTTTTCCTATCCTCACTTGGAAGGATCGTGCCAACAAATATGAGAAGTGACTTGGTCAGAAGGTGACAATCCTGTCAGATAAAAAGTATTGTCTCCCAACTTTTCCTACCTCTGTCCTTAGCCCAGCTCTACCACAAATTTCTGTTATCCCTTTGAATAAGCCGCTTTCTCTTTGGGCCTCCATTCCTTCCTCTGTAAAATGGGTAAGGTGGGGGACGCCATCACTGGGGCCTTCTCCAGCTCTCACAACCTCCATGTCAATTCCTTGGATCTTCCTCAAAGTTCAGAGGTGTCTTCCTGAGATGCTGGAGATGGGCAGAGGTTGGTGGGTCACCTCCTCCATCTCTGGGAACAGCCCTTCTCCTGGGGTTGGTGCTGGGCAAGAAGGGGAATCTGAACAGTCCTGAGACAGAAGTCGGTGGAGAAAATGTCCCAATCAGATCTGATTCCTGTAAGCAGCTCCACCCCTGAAAGGCTGCTGCTGACCTGATTACACATCTGCCAGGTGAGACAGACGGGTGTTGGGGTGGGCTGGGCCCTGAGGGACGGAGAGGGGGTGGAATAGCATGTGCAGCACCAGGCTGAGAAAGGCTGGTGGTGAGTAATATTTGCAGAGATCCCCGTGGCCAGCCTCGTGTTTGGCCCACACGGACGACCTGCTGGGAGACCTGTTCATCTTAACCTACCAGCCTGGGCACAGCGCGAGCCCGGAGCCAGGCCTTATTTGCTTCGTTGTCTCCCAGGTCAAGCACAAGGTGACACTTAATATATTCTTGCCGAATAAAGGACTGAATCACCCCCATTCCTGTGTCTGTCCTATGGAAGGTTCCCTATAGTGTGTGACTCCATTCTGAGTACTCAGGGGACACCAGAGAACACTCATGGGTTCAGCTTCTAAGGCTTTCTCAGAAAGCCACCAAGCTAGATCCTGTCTACTGTCACGAAACCATCGTGGTGCCAAGCGCTCCACATAGCCCTCCTCAATCACCCCGACTCAGGGCGTCCTCTGTCCCTCACCCTCCCTTGGGTGCTGCTCGGCCTGATTGTTTTACTACCTGATACTTTGTTCCGTATTCATCTGTTTACTGTTTTGCTTTTCCTGTTGGAATAAAATCCCCCTGAAATTGGGGGGAGCAGCAGGGTTAAATTTAGTTGACATGGTTTTTTGGAATCACAAAGCAATTTTAAATCTATTATCCCATTTTAAAAGCAGCTGGAGGCAATAGTAAGGGAAAGATCAATATCATTAATGCTTTGTGGTAACCGATGAGGAAACTGAAGTTCGGAGAAGTTAAATGATTGGACCCAGATCCACATGGTCGGGGGCGGGGGCGGGGGGCGGGGGGCGGGGGGCAGGACCCAGAACAGAAGTTATGCACATAGATCACGTTCTAATTCTCATTTTCATGACACTTGGTGCCCCTTGGTTCCTTCTACTCTCTTTTTCTTTTCCTCCTCCGTCTGCTTCTTGTTCCTCTGTTCACCTGAAAGAGCTTTTCAGGATGAGCCTGTTCCTTCTAAGACAGATCTCCTAAAAGCTTGATTTTCATCGTCCCTACGATTGGGGACTTTTAGCCTGGGAATGACCCAAGGAGGCTCCAGAAAGCCCAGGGATAGTGGAGTCTGGGCTCACGTCTAAGGAGTTCCCACCTGACCCCCACCTGGAGCTCTCGACCTCAGGCCCCCCACCCTCAGGAAGGCTCCTTCATTCCCTAATGAGCCTGCACTGAGCACATGCTCTGTACTCCGTGCTGGGTGGGGGAGCACGGGATGAAGGAAGCCTGTTCTCCACTGCCCAACAACAAGAGTAAATGACACTCACAATAGATGAGGCCTTACGGGCCCGGAGCATGAAGAGGCTCATCTTGTTTGGAGGGGAAGGCTGGGTCAGGCTATGAAGAGCCCGTAATGAAACTTACGCCAGAGTCGGGGACAGGACAGTGGGCTCTCACTTGAAATGGACTTGTGAGAGCCATCGAGGCCCAGGGGGGAGGGCCGCCCTCTGGAGCTTCTGCTGAGGACCAGAGGACCCGTTCTGGGACCACCTTCAGCAAAGCTCGCGGGTGGAGGTTCCTGCACAGCAACAGGCGTGTGCAGGTGGTTTCTTGGGCTCAGTCCACCTGGAGAGTTGAGCCCAGCTAACACAGGGTGGTCTCCTCTCAGAGTTCCCCATCCTGTCCAGAGATGGGTCTAACTTACACCCTCATCAGCAAGCTCCCCAGAATAAAAAGCTTGGGGGTTTTACCCTTAGGCAAAAGCAGCTACTCGCACAGCGGGAAGATCAGGAGCTTTGGAATCCAACGCCTCAAGGTTCTGACTTCACTTCTGCCACTTACAGCAAGTTCAGTGAACAGGGTGGGTTTGCTTCTTTGAGTCTTCATTTCTTCGCTTCTAAAATAGAAATATCAGTAGTGGCTTTGTGGCTCTATTGAAAGGGTTAGATAAAATGACACATGGACATTCAACCTTTGTGTTTTCTTATCTTTCCGCCATCTTTGACGGTCATTTGTGTCCTTAATACATAACATCTCTTTTCTTCCCTTTTCTATTCTATCTCCTATGCAGAATGCTTATATCCTGGAATCTCTACAAGAAGAATTTTCAGGACCTAGTCTGGTGTCTGCCCTACTAATAGGTTCCTGGTTATTGCTCTGTGTTTTTTTGGAGGGGGGCAGAGGGGATGAGCAGATTGAGACTGGAGTCTGATATCTGATGTGGTTGTCTTGAAGGAGCCAGGAGCTACCCATGGTCCTGTGACTAACAGGTGGACCCTCCCTCTAATTCAATGGGTGCTCTTGGTGTCAATCATTTGTACATGAGATAGATAGTCTAACAGGAAAATCAGAACTTGGAAGACTGCTGGAGTCAGCGTTTCTGTCTCTCTTTGGCCCCTAGAATTCTCGGATATGTGTAGAACACGTGGGAAAAACATGACTTCTGCCACACATTAGAAAATTAAGCAAAACTATGGAGAGAAGTCCCTGTCACCAGGCTGAGAGAAGAAAATTTTAAACTGAGAAAAATCACCTAGTAGTATCCAGTTCCTCTCCATTCTTATTCAAGTCCCTGCCCTTTCTCTAGACACCCCATCTTTAACACTGTGCTGCTCTTCATTCCCCCGTCTGCTCTCCTTTTGCCCTGGAAGATTGACAAAGGCGTTCAGGCCCAGTTTGAGCTTCTACTGGGCTTTGGGATAGAGCTATCAGTATGGGGCTGTCCCCTGCGGGGAACATGCGATGGGACCTACATTCCTGACCCCGTGAGCATGACCTCTGGGACTGTGCTTTTGGGGGGGCTTGGCTTCAAGGAGGGCTGAGTATTGAGGGAGATATAAAGAGGAATTCACCTGAAAGAAAATGAAATTCATAGAGTTAAAATGTTAGTTTTGAAGAAGTCTTTATGAGCTGTTAAACTCTCTTCATTTTAGGGCAAGCTTAACTGTCCAATCTAAGGCAAAATCACAAGTTAGCTACAGGTTTTGGATTAAACTCAACTCTGTACCATATCATCTCCAGCCTTATGGCCTCCTTATCTTCACTAGTGCAAAGGAATAAAAAGAGCAAAGAAGAATAACACGGAAATTTCCATGAAGGAGCTAAGAGAGCAAGTATTTAAGAGAGCTATGGGAACAAACATCAAGCTGAGCTCCATTTACAACTCAGTGAAGGCCAAGAAAGAGAATCCTCCTTGGCAGTCTTTGAAGGTTCCAGAAACGTGGTGAATTTTCACATGAACGTGTGCAAAGTGTGGTTAGCCCCTGAGTGTTGTTGGACAATGTCACCAATGAACCTGGCTAAAAATTGGAAGCGAGTCATCAATCTAAAGAGAAGTGTGGCTTCTCCCAGTGGCAGGCTGGGCAGACCCTCAAGACCCTCTCCTGTCCCCAGCTCCTCGCAGCTCTGGGGTCAATAGGAAGGAGTGCCTGGAACTGAGTGGGGCTGGTGGCTCTGCTCTCTGCTCTGTGGGTGACGAGGACCCTCTGGTCTCATTCTCATGCCATCCTGCCATCCCCTGGTCCTCCCAGGTCAGGAGGCCTGCTCTGTAGGCGGGATCCAGGGCGGTGCGGCCCCTGGTATGCAGGGTTCCCCGTGTGGGCGGAGGAACTCACAGTCTCACCTTAGGAGAAGAGGCTACCTGGCAGGTGGGTGGGGCAGGTGTGGGTGGGCCAGGTAGGTAGGGCAGGTGTGGGTGGGGCCAGGAGAAAGGGGAGGCTAGGGGACCTGAGGCTGCACTGAGGATGGGCTGGAGGAGCCTGGTGGGTAGTGAGCAGGGACTCCTCTGTAGATCCCCAGTCCTGCCCTTTGTGTGTGGTTTGTAGAGCTCTCCAGCTGTTCCGTTTTCCTTGAGGACGAGAAGGCCTGTGGTTTGTTTATGAAAGACAGTTGTGACACAAACAAACAACCCAACGGGCAGGTACTGAACAGGCACTTCTCAGAAAATGAAATGCAAATGGCCAACAGACATGTGGAAAATGGTCAACATCTCTAGCAATTAGAGGAATGCAGATCAAAACTACACTGAGATTCCATCTCCCTCCAGTCAGAATGGCAGATGTCAACAATACAAGTAACAATAGATGTTGGTGAGGATGCAGAGAGAAAGGTAAACTCATACACTGCTGGAGGGACTGAAAACTGGTGCAACCACTCTGGAAAGCAGGATGGAGATTCCTCAGAAAACAGGAATGGAACGACCATTTGACCCAGTTATCCTACTCCTCATTTATACCCAAAGGACTTAAAATTAGCATACTACAGTGACACAGCCACATCAATGTTTATAGCAGCTTGATGCACAATGACTAAGGTATGGAATCAACCTAGGTGCCCAACAAATGAGTGGATAAAAAATGTGATATACATACACACAATAGAATATTACTCAGCCATAAAGAAGAATGAAATTAAGGCATTTGCTGGTAAGTGGGTGGAACTGGAGACTATTATGCTTAGTGAAATAAGCCAATCCCAAAAGACCAAAGGTGGAATGTTCTCTCTGATAGGTGGATGCTAACCTACAATAAGGAGTGTGTGGGGGGTGGGGTGGGGATAGAAGTTCATTGGATTAGACAAAGGGGAATGAAGGGAAGGGAGTGGGGATAGAATTAGAAAGACAGTAGAATGATTCCAACATCACTTTCCTTTGTTCATATGTGAACACACCACCATGAAACCCACATCATGTCCAACCACAAGAATGGGACCCTAATTTAAGTTATACTCCATGTATGTATAACAGATCAAAGTACATTCTACTGTCATGTATATGCAAAAAGAGCAAAAACAATAAAAAAGAAAACAGTTGTGGCTAACAAGCCAGACTTCTTACCTACAGCCAGCAAATATATAATCTAGAAAGGAGTCGATCCTTACTACCATAAGAAAAAGTGAAAATACGGAGATTATCATCAACTCATTTGATACAATCCTTTGAGTCCCTTGAATCAAGAACATGTGACCTCCACTAGTATTAATTTCACTGTAGTATTTATCAGCTATAATTCCCATTAAACGAGTCTTCATTTTTCTTGCACATAGGATAATATTCTCTAAATTTGTACGCTACACAGAATCATTCATTCAATTAGAGGGTAACATGTGGCTCTCTAGTTTCTATTAAGTTCAAAGAGTTTTACATCTTTTCCCCATATTACTTTATATTACAATCTCTTCTTCACCATTTTCATATTACTAACACTCTCATTATATAAAATCCTTGCCCTGGATGCTTTATTTACCCATCCCTCTGTCTCACTCTCGCACATCTCTGTTTGCACCTGTGTTCATTTTCATTGCATGGTCTCTCCCTCCAGAGAGTCACAACTTGATTTCACAGAAAGTAACCTGTCTGCACTAGGCTCTGTCTGCCTAATATAAAAGCTGAGTACCTGTTTGTTTGGCCTCCTAAAAGCTAAACTTTACTTCTAAAGTCATCTTTGAAGGTGAGGGTGGTGTCAAACCTCTCCAAAATTTCCAGATTATCCAGAATCATGTTCTGCATATAGAACGTTCAATAGATAACGACACACCCAACCCTCATTCTTTTGCCATCTTTGTCTTCATAAATACCTACTATGGCCTCAGTTGAGTCCAACAAAGAAAACAGGACAAAACTAAGACTTCTGATTACCTCAGGTAGCATCAGTTCTCTGGGGCAAGGAATCTTGTTAGGCAGAATGATGCCCATTTAAATACCAAAGCATGTGAAGAAATACTAATCAGCAGTAATCTGGGTTGTAATCTCTGAGATGCTTCTCATTGTTTCACTCAGCTCTTTTTCAATCTTCTCTTTCCCTGATGTCAACTCCACCTCTTCTCACTACAGATATAATCAGGGTGGGTATCATCACCACTTTCATCACTTATTTTTGGCTTTTGAATAATCATTTCTAAGACTCCCTATACTCTTAAAAATCAAGTTTTAAGAAAAATAATTTTCTTTTTCAAAAATTAAGCTTTCTGAATTGCCATACAATACCACAATCTAATGGACAGTTGGCCATCATGATCATGCATAATACAATTTTTTTAAAAAAATTTTCTTAATTGTAGATAAACACAATATCTTTGTTTTATTTATTTATTTATTTTCTATGGGGTGCTGAGAATCGAACCCAGTGCCTCACACATGCCAGGCAAGTGCTCCACCACTGAGCCACAGCCCCAGCTGCAATACAAATTTATAATAGGAAAAAATTGCATTGTGTAGTATAAAAATTGTGGTTCCTGTATTTTTTCAGAAAACTCATCATTTATTTATCCATAAACTCCTTGAAATGATCGTCTCTGCTTTAAATATCCTACTCTTTTCAAAAATTATTATAAAGTAATTTCAGTCCTCCCCACTCAATCAGTATTTCGATGTCCCCAGTGGACTCTGTCTCTGGAGCATTGGACATTGTGAGTATTCTTATTTTTGCCGCTTATCATTTCTTTTCCCATGTTTCCCTAAAATGTCACATTTTTCTTCTGATTTTTTCCTCAGGTGAGTATCTCAACTTTCTTTCTCAGACAATTTCAGTTTTACATCTACCTATATGTTTTGTCTACAGTTTGAGAGTCCCCCCAGAGCTTCCTGTGTTAAAAATCAACCCGTGTAGTGAGGTACCAAGAGGGTGGAAACTTAGTCAGCTGTGATGTTTACGGGCAGGGCATTTGGAAAGTGATAGCATTAAAGTCGTCAGGGTAGAGCCGTGAGTAGATCCTCCTGGCTCTGTGAGAGATGGAGAGAAACCACACAAAACCATGCGTGTTCTCCGTCTTTTACTATGTGATGCCCTGCATTGCCTTGGACTCCGCCAGCAAAGAGGATATCACCAGATGTGGCCCCTAAACCTTGTATCTCCAGAATCGTGAGCCAAAGGAAAACTCTGTTCCCTACAGGGTAGATATTTTGTTATAGTAACAGAAAATACCGGCCTCACGTTTTTTGTTATTGTAACAGAAGGCAGACTGATACATCTCCTTTACCTGCCTGTTAAAAGTTCTAGCTCCCATTTTGTCTCTTTTTCTTAGCATGCACGCTCTCCTTTAGTGACCTCAACCTCTGTACCTCTTCAATTCATTGTTTAATTATCAAGAAGGCAATTCAGTTAGGTGATGCCCTGCTATAGATATATACCTATTAGACTCTGGCAGATGTCTCTCAGAAAATTGTTCTGTTCTCACTCTCTCTCTCTCTTTTTAATATTTTTAGTTGTGGATGGACACAATACCTTTATTTTCTTTATTTATTTTTATGTGGTGCTGAGGATCGAACCCCGTCCTCAGCAAGCACTCTACCACTGAGCCACAACCTCAGCTCCTTATCCTGTTCTCTTAAAAAACACCCTGAATGTCTCAAGCCAGCCGTGGGCTGTACGTATGAGCTATGTGCATTTGAGCCCATGAGGGGCCTGGCCTGACATTGCTGCCTGATTTGGCCTTGTGACATATGGGGCCTTTTCTCTTGCTCTGCCTGTGATCCCACAAGCACCTGAGATGCATGTGGCTTTCCAAGATGTCAGTCAATCTGCTGACCAAAGGACATCACTAACCACCCTTCCAAGCCCAATCCCTTGCCTTATTTGGGTGGAACTTTCTAGAATGTCTTTTCCCCAATAAACAGAAGATTTCGGGTGTGCTCGCCCGCCCTCTTGCTTCTTCCAGTGCTGTGATGACCCTTGGGTCATCGAGCCGTCCTGCCTTAGCAACTTAAGTTCGGTACTGTGAGGTTTCTTCACCGTTTTCCTAGTTATTGATACACGCAGCTCCTTTGAACCCAGGTCATATCACCAGTCTGGCCAGATGGCGATACCTGAATACATTACGAGCTCATTGTATTTAGGAATATTTCCTTATTCACAGCAATGTGACCCTGTTTGCTAGGTGCTGAATTAATGTCAACTTTAAAACCCCTCTTCTCTGTGAATAGCTACCTAAAGATGTATAATAGTTCAATGCCGAAGCTGTTCTAATTCCCAGGCCTCTTCTCTCCTGAAGCAAAACCTTATTAGAACTTCTAATTTCAAAATAATATTTGTCCTAACTCTTCCACATCTCGAGTTCCCCCTCCCTGTGATGGGGGCACCACCCCCTCTTGTGCCCACTGCTCTCCAGGGGTCATCCCGCTTTCCAAGGCCTTAGCGTCCACATCCCATAGATCCCTCTGGGTCTGCACTCGGCCCACCTACTCTCACGCCCGTCGGATCCCATTCCCATAGATGATTTATCCTCTAGGAGTTAACATCCAGTGTTAGTGGAAATACCACTCCAGCTCCTTGGGAATCTCTCTTGCCACAAGGGATTCAGAGGCCCCAAAGTCCTCCATACCACAGCCCGAGTCTTTGCCTCCGTGATTTATAAATATCTGCCTGCTTCTTTCCTGATGTTTAATCTTCATAAGATGACTATGCCCGATACTACACCAAGCACTTGGAATGCAGAGGCAATTAAAACATATGCTATTTTCAAGTGGTTCATAACTTGGACAGATCATCAAACACCCAAGGGAAGAGCTACAGGGAACCGAACAAAAGATCAAGATCAGTTGGCACATAAACGTGCAGATCATTACTTCCATATTCATGCTTGAAGACTATGAGTTCCTCAGAGCAGCAGGTCATCTTTGTGTCACTGATATCTTGCAAAATCATGGGCCCCAGCTAGACATTGCATATCTATGGAATTCAGCAGTGAGTGAGTGGATAAGGTGGAATGGCTGGCTTGCAGCCGGCCTCGGGAGCAGATATCTGGGCAATCTCTGGCTTCTGGAATTCCTCCTGGCACCTGCCCAGGGAGATCCTGGTGCCTCGGGGCTGGGAGTGTAAGAGAGTCACCCTCATCCTGGGCTGTGAAAGTGACTGATCTTCATACGCAGGCTGTGTCTCACTCCCAGAAAGACGGCAGGCCCAAGATAAAAGGGCTCCAGCGCCGGGCTCCTCAGTCCTCGGCCTTGCCTGTGACAGCTCCGGTGTCCTCCGCTGACTCGGTGAGTCCTTGGACAGGGAGGAAGGCAGATGGGACTGCAGGGAGGGAGGGCAGAGGAAGGTAGGGGCAGAGGAAGGCGTCCCTGGGGTAGAGGCAGCCCATGTGAGGGACTGTGCTTGACCAGGGCCCAGGCTGGTGACCTCCTCTCCCGACTTCTCGTGGTCTGGTAAGGAGCCGGGGAGAAGCAGGCTGTGAGGGTCCCAGCTTAGGGTGGGAGAGCGAGCAGAACTGCTCTGTGGATAGTGGGGTCAGGAGGAGACCACAGGAGCCCTGGGGTTACCTGCTGACCTCTGAGTCTTCGGTGCTTCCCCTATAACCCTCTTCCAGTGAGTTCTCCCAGAGGACCCACCCGACAGGCACAGGGTGGTCCATCCAGCAAAGGAGGCTCTGAGCCCAAGGCTGGCTGTTTGCAGAGCTGGGAGCCTACCAGGGGCCTGACCGGAGCCCATGCAGAAGGTGGTCAGGGGAGAAAGAGCGAGAGAGGGAGGGAGAGTCTTCATCATACTTCACATCAGCCTCCAAATTTCGGCTACAGACCTTGTTCACAAATAAGCTGCTGTGGAGCGAGGATCTGGAGACCAGAGTTCAGGACATAGTTCTGCTTGCCACTGTGCTGATGGCTTCTCAACCGTCTCTCTAGGTTCACTGCCTTCCTCTCAAAGATGTCCTGCCAGCAGAGCCAGCAGCAGTGCCAGCCCCCTCCCAAGTGCCCTCAAAAGTGCCAGGCCCCCAAGTGCCCCCCAAAGTGTCCCCCTAAGAGCCCTCAAGTCTCTTCCTGCTGCAGCTCCAGCTCCGGGGGCTGCTGCAGCTCCGGGGGTGGGGGCTGCTGCAGCTCTGGGGGTGGGGGCTGCTGCCTGAGCCACCACCGGCCCCGCAGGTCTCTCCGTCGCCGACACCAGAGCTCTGGCTGCTGTGGCAGCAGTGGAGGCGGCGGTGGCTGCTGTGGCAGCAGTGGAGGTGGCGGTGGCTGCTGTGGCAGCAGTGGAGGTGGCGGTGGCTGCTGTGGCAGCAGTGGAGGCGGCGGTCGCTGCTGCAGCAGTGGTGGCAGCAGCGGGGGCAGCGGTGGCTGCTGTGGCAGCAGCAGTGGAGGTGGCCAGCAGTCTGGGGGCTGCTGCTAACCTGGGCCCTGAAGACCTCGAGCAACCCGAGTGCAGAAGACCTGTCCCGCCTCCAGTCCTCCCTCCCTCTCCCGTCCCCCACGTCCTGGGCTCTGAGATGCTGAAACCTTCCTGCAGAAGATTCTCGATTACCCTGCAGATGGCCGGAGCCCCTCCCCAGCACTCCTTCTGTGTCACAGAATAATAAAGTCTTCCTACTGCACCTCAGCGTCCCTCGCTGATTGTCACCAGCGTCACCCCCACAGGTTCCTGTAGCCCCCAGGGCTCAGCCTGGCCGGGCTGGGACGGAAGCCTGGCCTGGGAGTGTGGGTCGGGTGGCCAGGCCCCCTGCACGGGGTACGCAGAGTCCAGCCTGTGGTTTCCCTTTCCTGCCGAGAGACCAGTCTAGTGCCCGTTGAGGATTTTGTCGTCTTCTGGGTGATGTGAATTTCCTCTGATTTTAGGCTTTTCTTAATAATAACAACAATAATATTTCTAACAGCCAATATGAGCGGAAACTTAGACACTGCTAGCACTCCTCACAACAGTCATATATGGGGACAAACCCACTGCCCATTAAGTGGAAGGCCGACGAGTCATTATTAGATATGTACTCAGCAGACTGATTCAACATTTAAAATGAATCAGCTGAGTCAACACGAAACAATATGAGTAGACAAAATAAGTAATTTCTGAGAGATCATGTAAAGCATGACGGCCTATTCGTACATTCAAAGCAGGAAAAAATGATCCTTTTTATGTTGTTACATATATGACTACTATATGAAAAGAAAAAGAAGATGTGGGTGAAAATTTGCTTCCGAATAATAAGTCCTTTGGGTGGGAAGGAGCAGAGATGGAAAGTGGGCTGGGCATGGGGGTTATTCTCAAGACCCCGGCTTTTGTTTAGTGGGTTCCCATTCTTTTCAAATGAATGAAGGAGAAGATGGGAGGATTAACTATCTGAAAAATTAAGGGGACCGTGCATGAACCAGTGACGGCTCTGTCACGGTCCAAGAATGCTGATTTCTCCAATTCTATACATCCACAGTCTGACTTTTGCAGAAAGTGTTCTATGCATTCCCTCATATAATGTTCTCAACTAGTTCTTACAGCTTTTAAAATATATTATTTTGATCCCCCAATAATTTTATATGTAAGGAAATTGAGATTCAGAAATTAAATAATTTGCCCAGGTTCACACAGGAAGAGCAAGACCCTGGGCCTGTCAGAATCTGCCCTTTACTGTCGGCTCCTTCGGCTCTCAATCTCCTCCTCTCTCCTGAGCATTCTCTCCTGTTCCTTGGTATCGGTGAACACCACTATGCGGATGGCTAAGGAGCCCCTTCTAGGAGAGATCTCAGTGCCCTAGAGTCTAAAATACACCTGTATCCCTCCTAATCACTTCATTCTGTTTTATTTATTTTAATTTCCTTACCACAGATAAATGCTTTCTTATCTACTTTTTTCTTCCGTCCATCTCTCTCAACTCTAAGGTAATTTCATGGGAGTAGGGGCGTTGCTGTCCGGCCTCCTGCAGTCTTTCTAGCCCCCACAGCAGGCTTATCTGGGATTGCAAAAGCTATTTTCAACTAAATGGCTTCCACGACAACGATGAAGTCTGAAATTGTTCCCTGAACTCCTGCTTGATACCCCTGGCTGCCAGTTAGATTTCACCAGTCAAGAATTTCATTCTAATTTCAAACTCTAACTTTACAAAATGAAACTCAACTCCTGGTATCCATTCAATAAGCCTTCCCTGCGTTCACTTACAGCTTAGTGAATAATGCCATTATTATCTGTCTAGTCCAGAAACCAGACACATTCTGAACTCTTTTGTCTCTTATAACCCACCCCTCACATAAACCACCAGACACTAAAGAAGAGTCTCCTGGCTGTGGCCTTACACTACCCCAGTCTGTCTCGACACTGCAGCCCATAATCTTTCCAAGCATCCGTTTGAACCCATTGGTCCCAGGCTTTATATCTCTCACGGCTCAAGGATCAGAAGGTCTGGGGGTTCTTTGCCTGTGACGCATTGGTGCTCCCAGGGTGCAGGCTTCAGGGCTCCGTGTCCTTCTAATCCACCACGTCTCAGGAAAGTCTGGGGGAAGCCCTGGACTCCCTCCTGGTCACCACTCGGCCCCCACCTCTGCTGTGCTGTTGGTTCTTTCTGAGAGATTTAGGAACCCACTGGACATAGCCATGAGGATAGCTAAAGGGACAGTCTCCAGAGACACGTCTTGTGTGTGACCAGCCTGTCATCAAGACGCCCCGGGAATCTCGGATGGGAGGGGCACAGGACAGCAGACTGCAATTCGCAGCAAACACTTCTTTGACTCGTGGTGAAAGGGCTCTTCTCCCATATGGGGCGATGCAGCGCGAGAATTTCAAAAAGAGAAAAATAACCCCAGATTATTTCCAGAAGCAAATAATTCTATTGGCATCACAAAGGAGATACAAAATAATATCAAATGATGGAGACCAGAGCTGTGACTCTGGCTGTGCCTGTACAGGGCCTCTCAGGTCTGCCTGGGCTCAGGGCTTTATTTTTTGTGGTATTGTGAATTTAACCCAGGGACACTCCACCACCTAGCTACACCCTACATCTTTATCTGTTTGTTTGTATTTTGAGACAGTGTCTGGATAAGTTGTGTTGCTGAGGCTGGCCTCAAACTTGCTATCCTCCTGCCTCAGCATGTCAAGCCTCTGGGACTGCAGGTGAGCACCGTGGGGCCCAGTTCAGAGCCTCTGTGTGGACCTCTTTCTGTGGGTTGCTTTGGCCAAGAAGCGACTACACCTTTACTAACCCAAATGACACTCAGGCCATTGTCTAAAAATTCTGCTCTACAAAATAATGATTATTCCATTTACACAGGGAATGAACCTTTTATTACATCACTGAAATGGTTTTTCATTGTTGATTCACATGAATTAGAGTATATCTTACGTCAATAAAACTCTGGTTACGTGAACTTGAAGTAAGTTATTAGCTTCTCTGCACTCGAATATACTACTTTTAGTGGGGGCTGAGGGGTTATTTAAGTATAGTTGCCTACGTCAGGCTATTATGAAGATTAAATTTAACCCAGGAATAAATGTGAATGAATGATTTTGGACAGCTGAGAAGTACATTCTGACACCACAGACATGTTGATTTTCTACTCCAGTTCTGCGATTCTCTAGCACTCACTGAGGGTCCCACAATTCAATACCATTCTGACACCAACTCCCAGAGAAAGACTAAATCCCATGATTAAGGGCTCAGTTCTTCAAGAGTCTCTCATTTTAGCTGCTGGCTGCAAAAGGGGTTCCCAGGCTACCCGTACATCTGCCTGGATGACTACAAGTTCAGGAGTTAGCATGAAACCCTCCTTAGTTCAACAATTCACGAGAATGGCTCGCAGAACTCAGGAAAGTGTTTTTACTTATTTATAGGTTTATTATAAAGGACACCACTCAGGAGAGACGCTGTGTTAGTCAGCTTTCAATCACTGTGACAAAAATCCCCAAGATAATCAACGTATAAGGAGAAAAGGTTGATTTGGGCTCACCGTTTTGAAGCTTTCAGTCCATGTTTGGTTGGCCCATTGAACTTGGGTCTGCAGCAAGGCAGCCCATCATGGTAGGAGCACATAGCAGCAATCCTCATCTTATGGCCAAAAGTAAAAGAAAGAGAAAAAAGGAAAGGCCAGGGCCCCAATATTCCCTCCAAGGCCATGCTTCCAGTGCCCTAACGTCCCCCCACTAGGACCCATCTTCTAAAGGTTCCCCACCTCCAACAGACCCTCAGACTGGGGACCAAGCCTATGAGGGACATTTACCCACACCACAGCAGGCACATTAGGGCCTGTATGCGGGGGGGGGGGGGGGGGGGCAGGGGTGCCGAGCTCCTAAGCCATCCTGTATCAATCCACTCTCCCAGTGATTGACCGCGTTCAACCCAGAAGCTGAGTGAACCCTGTGCTTTTGGGGAGTTTACTGAGGTTTACTTACGTGGGTCTCATTGATTAAATCCCTGACCTTGCAGTTCCCATACTTCTGATCACGTTGGCCAGCCCCAATCTTGAAGCTCTCTAGAGCTGCATCCTAAGGCACCTCATGACCATAAACTCTGGTAAGGTCTAAAGGGATTTGCTCTGGATAACAAAAGATATGCCCACGACTAAGGAAATCTAAGAATTTTGGAGCTCTGTGCCAGGAACCAGGATAAACACCAAGTACTGTGTGTGTGTGTGTGCGTGTGTGTGTGTGTGTGTAAGTTTTCCATCACTGTAATTCAAAGCCCGAAGAAATACATTTATTCCACGGGGTACAGTTCTTTTGACATCACCACCCTATTCAGATTATCATCATCATTAACAAGAGCATCATCACCGTGATCATGGCCACTCCCAACAGTGACCTTGATTCTGTGAGCAAACCTCTTTAACTAACCCAACCCTCGTTATTCACTTCATTTGAAATATTTGAAATTCTTGCAATAAATTCCACATTTTTGGGGGTACTTCATTGGATACTGCTTTATATTCCATGAAATTTTTTTTAACTCTAAAGAAACAGTGTCTTTATTTTGTTTGTCCTTTTAATCCCATGTAAAGTTGCAATCTACCCCTGGATTATTTACCTCCTCATTAAGCCCATTCATTAATAAAGAAATTAAATAATGGCTTCTGCTCTTCATTCTCCTCTGGAATCAGCCTCTCTGAGGTCACAATCATTGTCAAAATAGTCAAGTGCAGTGGGCTCATTGGAACCTTTGACAAAGGTGATCATCTTCAAGAATCTTCTCTTCCTCTGAATAATAACTCAACTTTTCTTTGTCCTGATCTTTTTCTTCTCCTAGACTAATGCTGACCCTTTTATGCAGGGCCTGTCCCCTCTTTTCATCTCTATCCACATATAAAGCCTGGAATCCCGGTTGTCTTTGATCCTGACGTCCACAATGGTCTCCCCCTTGTTCCTAGTGTGAGTTAGGTCCCTATGTTCTCCCTTGTCTTGAGTCATGTGTCCTCCATGGTCCAGAAGCACCCAGAGCTTCTCGGTAGAGAAAGCACATGTGTACCCCTCCGTCTTCCCCACCAGCCTAAATTCTTCAGAAATGGATTGCTCTTATATCCTGAGTACTTAGTAGAGATAGAAACTAATTAACTGTCTGCTTAATTAAGCCTTCTTTGCCTCCAATTTCAAATTTACCAATGAGACAATATGGATTTTCACTTATCTGACCATTCTCTACACTTAAACCCTGCCTTAAAGCAAAGCCCAGCAGACTCTGTCATGACCAGATCACCTTTGGCACTGTCTCCTGCCCTCCCCAGCTCCCACTGCCCCTCAGAGCACCGGCTCCAACATTGTGCTACAATTCCTAGGCTGTCCTTGCTTGTGCTCTTGGTTCATCTCATATTGTGGGGACATTGATAGATAATGACATCCCTGGGTCGCGTCCCATTGGACCTAGCTGTAGGAGCTTCTGGAGCCCACAGGATGGTGTTCCACGCCTCTTCCCATGGGTCTAAAAAGCACCCAGTTGTTCATTCCTTTATTTAGTCGGTCAATTAATTCATTCCTTTTCCAAGGCTACCCGTTCTGTTGATGGTATTCCCAGCATACGGAGATGAATGAATTCTGCCCTCACAGGTCCTCCATCTGGAGAAGCAGAAAAGCACGCACACAGGCATGACATTGTCCTGATGTGCACACTCGCTAGGAGCGCACACTTGCGTCATGGTGCCTTCTTATTGCACACAGCAGAATTTTTACTGTGCATTGTTTACACATATGTCCTCAAGGCAACTCGGCTCATCTTCATGACAAAAGCGTCTTGCAAAACATGGGACCAAACCAGACAATGCATATTTATTGAATTAATGAATGAGTGAAGGCCCTCGAGTGGAATGGCTGGCCACAGGAGGCCCGGGGAGCAGATATCTGGGCAATCTCTGGCTTCTGGGGTTCCCCTTGGCCTCTGCCCAGGGAAATCTTGGAGCCCCAGGGTTGTAAGAGTCAGCCTGCTCCAAGGATGTGAAAGTGACTGTTCTGCACACACAGGCTGCGCCTCGCTCCAGGAAAGACGCGGGCTCAGGGTGAAAAGCTGCAGCACTGGGCCTTCAGTCCCCAGCCCTATCGCAGGTCAGTGGTGGCTCTTGCTCCTGCACTGAGTCAGGTGAATGCTTTGTAAAATACAAAACAAAACATCAAAACTGCTCCAGGGGACTAGAGCTGTGTGGAAAAACTGGCAGAAGAAGTCAGAGAAAAAGCAAGAGGTTATTGGGCTGGGGGCGGGACGTGAGGGAAGCTGCGGCCTGTAGAAGCTTTAGTTCTCAGGGCTCTGCCTTCCAATGCACTCCGTCACCAGACATCACTGAAATTAGGGATGAAAAATGAATGATCGACTTGTTTCCTATGGGGACAAGAAGGCTTATTTAGGCTTATATGGAGCCAAGTCGGGTGCCAACAGCACCACTAGCAGTGCCAGCCCCTTTACAAGTGCTGAAAAGACATCACACTCCTGTCCGGCTGCACACTCCTAAATGTCCCCTCAACTGCCCTCTGAAGTCCCCTCCGCAGTGCCCAGCTCCATGTGCCCATGTAATTGCTCCCTGCGTGGCCGAGGCTCCGGGCTGCTGGGGCTGCTATGACCCTGAGGTTTGTGGCTTCTACCTGGGGCACCACAGAACCACCTTCTCCCCCAGTTCTGGGGTCACCAGAGCCCCTGTGTTGTGAGTGTCAGCTTTACGAGGGTTCTGGAGACTGCCGTGGCTCTGGGGGCTGCTGCTGACCTGAGCCCTTTCTGCAGAGGAGCAATTGTGGGAGGCCCCAGGTAAACACTGACCACCTTCCTCTCAACTTTCCCTCCCCTCCCATTCCTTCTCCAGTCTTGGAGTTTGAGATGCTAAAACGGACTTTTTCAGAGGGCTCATTCCTATATTCCAAACAAATTCCTTTTCCCCTGGACCTCTGCCCCTGAAAATCCCCTCTACGGCAACTTCAGACGCTAAATTACACTTTGGGAAATAATGAAGTTTCTTCTTTCAGTGCCTCTTGCTTCTTGCTCTTGACCACCCGTCCACACACACACCCCACACAACCCGCCTCTCCTGCACCCCAGGGCTGATCCGTGCTCCTCCAGGCAGTGTGGCCCCGTTCAAGTTCCACACGTTCTAGGGAGTACGTCACTTTGTCCAGGCCACTCCCAGGACGCAGGCTCAGAGCAGGTCAGTGATCTCGTCATTTAATCAGTCCCAGGTTTGGGGACTAAAACTGCCCCACAAGCATAGGGGTGCAACCCCCTTGCTCAGAGTGATTTATATCAACTTTTTATATCAAGGTTGTAATATTTATCATACGTATTATTTTTATAACATTCTTTGGAAAGTAAGCAACAAATAGAACCAACAGAAAGGAGAGATGAGGAACTGAAGATTCAGAGAGGTTACCTGGGGAGCACCATTGAGACCGGGGACCTTTGGGTGATGCCCTAATCTGCGACTCTTTCAATAACACCCAATGTCACATGAGCACATTCTTTGATTTCCAAATAATTTCGGCTCATTGCAAACTCTTACGGAAATTATTATTTTTCCATTAGCTGAATCATAATGTAATAACAATAGCTATAATTTTAAGTAACAGTGATGATAATATAATGATGCTAATAAAATAATTACCTTTATTGAGGGCCTATTCATGACTTGACCCTTCACATACCTTTTATTAACCTTAATAGCAACCTAGGAAGCAGGTATTATTTGCCTTTTTATACATGACGGAACTAACCAAGGCTCAGAGGGGGCAAGTGACTTGTGCTGCCACACAGTTGATGGAAGGACAGGCTTAGCATTGGCACAAATGTCTGACCTGGAAGACTATGCCCTGGGGTGCTCAGCCCCCTAACTGTGGCTTTTACTTCTTCTTTTTAATTTTGCTCCCTGCACAGGGCATGTATCGGCTGACATGAGTGAGAGGTTGGAGATGGGCAGGGCTTTAAGGTTTGTAGGGTGAGAGCCTTGGTTTCGTTCCTCTCTCATGCTCCGCCCTGTCCTGTGTGGGCTCCATCCTGCAACTGGCTCTTTTTAATTTTATTTTCATTGTTGTATTTCATCATTATTATTTGTTCTTGAGGTCAAATCAGATAGGGTCAGTTGTGTTGGACAGTGCCTGTCACCATGACCTTCCTCCTGGGCTATGACCCAGTTTCCACCCCTGTCTCCCGGATTCTGCTCTAGCGTCCCTCCCAGGGCACCCAGAGTTGGAGCACATCATGCCTCTACCTAAAGTGACCGCCAGCCCCCGGAGGATACAGATCTGACTTCTTATAGCCACGCCCGCCCTGGCTCCCTCCTCCAGCTCTCTGCCACTGCCTGCTGCTGCATGAACGTGCTGCCGTCTCTCAAAGTCCCCCCTGCTGTCCCTTGGCAGACGGTGTCCCCTGTTCTAGCTTGCTCTTTGCTCTTCTGCTGAGCCTTTAAACTCAGTCCCATATTTGATCACCCAGAAAAGCTCCTTCTGGTCTCATGGCTTGTCCCCACCCTGTGCCCCAGCCCTAGAGCTCTCCACTGCCCTCTGGATCTCCCTGTTAAACACTAATGAGGGCACTGCTGGCTCTCTGTGGGGCCTTTCCATTAATATTTGCCCGCTCAGCAGAAGGCTTGCGCTGTGTTTGTTTGTTTTTGTGTACTACCTCTGCATCTGTGGGGCGCAGCACGACGCTTTTTACGTGGTGACTACTTGATGAATGAATATTTTCTGGATGAGTAAAGGCATGCAGGGATGAATGAGTCAGCGCCATTACCACGATCACTATCGTCCTGCCCATCTGTACTAGTCTGAAATATCTTTTTTAACTGTTTTAACACTGTGGGACATACATGCACTGAGAATATTCGCAGTCTTTGTAAAATTCACATTCATCTGGGTATCTTGTATTTTTATTTGCAAAATCTTGAAACTCTATCCCAGGTACCAGCCTCATGTGTCACGGGCCCCCCAGCCTCATGTTGAGGGGCTCCTGGTTCCATTCTCTCCCTGGTGTAATGTGTAGCTTTTCCTCCTGAGTAGAAGGTAAAGTCTTTGGAAGGCTGTGACTCCTGACGCTTCTTCCTCCAGGGCTTCTACTCTGCACTTGGATCTCCCAAAGATCTTATTACCTGGCCACCATTGTTTGTTTATCTTCTAGTCTTCCTCATTAGCTTATAAGATCCCTGAGGGCAGAGACTGTGAATTGGTGCTCAGGGAGTGTTTGTGGACTGAGAATGGATGATGACTGTCCCTAACCTATTCTAGGAACCTGATAGGTGGTCTGTAAATACGTGTTAAGTGAACTGAATTGAAGAAGCTCCACTTGATGCACTAATGTCCTGTCCTTTATATGAGACAATGACTATCAGCAGGGAAGAAATAAAAGAAGGGTCATACCCAGTGGGATAGCCATGCTTCTTATCCCAGTGGCTTGGGAGGCTGAGGCAGGAGTATTGTGAGTTCAAAGCCAGCCTCAGCAACAGCAAGACACTAAGCAACTGAGATCCTGTCTCTAAATAAAATACCAATAAAATAAAATAAAATAAAATAAAATAAAATAAAATAAAAAAGAAAAAAGAAAAAGAAAGAAAGAAAAAGAAAAAGGCTGGAGATGTGGCTCAGCATTTGTGGCTCACTAGTTGAGTGCCCCTGAGTTTAATCCCAGGTACCACCCCCCACCCTCCAACAAATTGTTATCATCAAGAGGAATAACTGCTTCCTTGGGTTTTAGTTTGGCTTCCAGGTGAACTGTGTAGTCTGGATCGTTTGCATGCCCAAGATGCTTGGGGAAGTTCCCTGGCTGAGGTTTAAACAGAGGCTGATCCCTAGGGATATTGCAGAGGGTGTCAGGTGTGGCTCAGAGACTGGATCTCAAGAAGTTTGTGATACTATGTTTCATGAATGTGATTTTGGTTTCACTAGGATTCATGGATATAAATGTGTGTATATCATCTATATAGCTACACGTCTATGCATTTGTATCCATCTGTATACATGCAACATACACTTATGCATTTATACACAAATATATAGATATATAACCCTTATTGAGATACAATTCATATTCCATATAGTTCTTCCAGTTAGTCTAAAATTCAGTGTTTTTAGTATCTTCACAGAGCTGTGTGATTATCACTGCAATCTGATTTTGGAATATTTTCATCACCTCATTCTGAAATACCGTGGCCATTAGCAGTCACATTCTCTCAAGTCCTACTTTCTGTCTCTATGCATTTGCCTATTATGGACATTTCATATAAATCAAATTATACAGTACGTGGTCTGCCATGACTGGCTTCTTTCTCTCAGCGTAAGTGAAAGTGAAAGAGTCAGGGTTCAACCATGTTGTAGCCATGGATCAGATTCTCAATCATTTTTATGGCCAATTAATATTCCATTTTATGGGCATACCACATTATGTTTGTCCATTCACCAGTTGGGAATAATGCCGCTATGAAATATTCATTTATGAGTTGTGATTGGATGTATGTTTCATTTTGCATGGGTGGAATTTTCATTTTACTATGACTGGGATCCATGAAACATGTAGTAACTATATTTAGCTTTTTGAGAAAACTGCCAAACTCTTTTCCACAGTGACTGTAGTATGTATATTTTCACCAGCAATATATTGAGGTGCTCAATTTTTCAATATCCTCTGCAACACTTGTAATTATCTTTTTTATTATAGTAATTTTAGTGAATGTGAAATGGTATGTCATTATGGCCTTAATTTGCATTTCTTTAACAATTCGTTATGTTGAACCTCTTTTCTTGTGCCTCTTGGTCGTGCATATGTCTTCTTTGAAGACTTGTTTATTCAGCCATTGCCCATTTTAAAATTGCATCATCTCTTTTTATTATTGAGTTGTAAGAGTCCTTTGTAGGTATTTTCTTTTGTTCTGTGGATAATTTTTTCATTTTAATGATATAACTTATAGCATAAAATTTTTCAATTTTTATAAGTCCACTTTTTCTATTCTACTTTTGGTGCTATTTCTAAGAAAACAATGCCTAACCCAAGGTCATGGAGACCAACTCCTATGTTTCTTCTAAGAATTTTACAATTTTAGCATTTGCATCTAGGTGTATAACCTAATTAAATTAAATTCTGTGTATGGTGTGAGGAATCATGTATATTTTAAATATTTTTTGTAGTTGTAGATGGACAGAATGCCTTTATTTTTAATTTTTATGGGGTGCTGAGGATCGAACCCAGTGACTAACACACGCCAGGCAAGTGCTTTGCCACTGAGCCCCAGCCTCAGCCCCGTATATTTTTAATCTTAATTTCCCCTGAAATTTTTCTTATAAACAATTTATATAATCTTACTGCACATATTTCTCTTCTCATTTTTATTCATATCTAATACTCACACTACTTCACAGCTTTCTATTTATTTCATTCATTGTTTTGACTCAATCTATAGTTCTCTCTTCCTAATTTTATCTCTGCCTCTCTAATTTAAATCTCATATTATTATCATAAATTAGTATGGGGATTTATATAATCCACCTGAGGCTCAGGTAATGTAAGTGATTTTGTTGGCTATGACACAACTTCTAATGCCTTTATAGTAATAAAACAGATTTCTAATGAATATATAGATTTTACAGTAATAAATTAACCCCAAGATTTATTTATATATACATATACTTATATGTTATATACGTGTGTGTGTGTGTGTGTGTGTGTGTGGTGTGTGAAGTCTTAAATTGGAAGGCAGTATATTTCTGAAACCCATAACAAATAATTTGAACATAAAAAGTTCATCTATATATTCAAATTTTGATTTAATAATTGATATTCTATTTTCTTTCTAACCAGTGTAGGCATCCTGAAGTCTTTCTTAGCATCCTATCAATCTATTATTTTTGTTGGTCCCTGGGCCTGAATTTTTTTTTTTTTTTTTTGATACCAGGGATTGAACTCAGGGCACTCAACCCCTAAGCCACATTCCCAGCCCTATTTTGTATTGTATGTAGAGTCAGGTCTCACTGAGTTGCTTAGCCCCTCACTGTTGCTGAGGCTGACTGTGAACTTGTGATCCTCGTCTCAGCCTCCCAAGCTGCTGGGGTTATGGGCATGGGCCACTGCACCCGGCCTAGGGGCGATTTTGATGCGAGTTGAACGTAGTCAAAGGTTTCCCAGGAAGACGGGTGGGTATTTGCTCTACCTTTGCTAGAGAGCTTCCTTGGCTGCTTTCTAAATCATTGGATATTGAAAGCTCAATGATGAACTTGTAACATTAATTTCTGTTTTATTTGAGGATCTGATTAAGCACGATTCACCAACTGTGATGATTATCTGAGAATTTACTCTGGTTTAAAAAATAGTTGATTTAGCTCTGCATTAGGCCTAGAATGTTAGGGGTTCAGTGAAATGACTGTTGTGAAATAGTAAGCCTGTCAAAAGCCGCAATTCTCCGTGTAAGTAGAGTCACAACTCGCCTAGGTGAGTGTTCATTCTGCCAATAAAATATACCTAAGTTTCCACTGAACTGAAGCAATGGTATCAAATTTCAAAGTGTGGAAAAGAGTTAAAATGGGCACTTTGTGAGTTTCCAGCACCAGCTTCTCTCTCTATCCCTCTCCATGTCTCCCTGCATAACCATTTGACCTTCTCTACCATTGATTTCTGTGCTTTCTGTTTAAACTTTCCATGCCTCTGCTAGTGATAGCTGCAAACAGAAGTGGGGGGTTCTTCTGTTTAATATTCACTTTTCTTTGATCCCCTGAACACCAAACCTTGGGTGTGTTTGTTTGTTCAGCTATTTAGTATTATGGTGAAAACCTAATATAATTGTACTTTTTTTTTTTTTAACCTTTTCCTTTAGTGTAGTTGACACATAGGTACCATGTGGTTTAGGTTTGCCTCTGACTATTCAAGCTGGGCTTAGGGAGGAAAAACTCAGTGGTATCTTAGTGATTAGTGATTTCTTCAATGCTCAAAAGTAGAGCTCACAATTTGTATGGCAAGCCTGAAAGACACCCTAGATGACAAGTCTCACCTCCATTTCCGGGATGAGCCCTACCACCTTTGGCTATTATAGTGATGAGAGGGAGCATAAAATGAAACCTTATGAAATGATACAAAGGGAGAAGGGTCTTCTTGAATCTGTTGGAATCACTCATCTTTGCAGCAGAGGGCAGGTATTTATGTCCTAGTCTCGTAATCAAGACCTCACAAAATTCTTTTAAGGTTTGACAAGTTATAGCCTCAAAGGGTCATAACTCTTGGAAAAGGGTCTACAATAAACATCGAGCATCTCTGTGTTTCCCTAATTCAAGGCAGACTTCCTCTCACGGTCTGTATACTCCCACAGGCCTCTTTTGGTAGATAACTTGGCACTGAATCCTGAATCTGCCATTTCCAAGCTAATAACGTACCACAAGTCACTTTCTTTGTGAATCTCTGTTCTCTCAGTGATAGCATAATGATAAGGAAATGCACCACACAGGGCTATTTTAAAGATTAAGACAGCTAACAGCCAGGCGGGGTGGCACACACCTATGATCCCAGCAGCTCAGCAGGGAATGGACCCCCTGAGGTGAGGGAGCCACAGAGGCTCAGGAGAGGACATGCCTTCATGCTAAAGGAATGGAAGAACCTGAAAAGCAGGGAGGATCGAAAGTTCAAAGCCAGCCCCAGCAACTTAGCGAGGTGCTAAGCAACTTTGATAGACCCTGTATCAGAATTTTAAAAATAAAATGAAATAAAAATTAAAAATAACAATAACAACAACAACAAAAATGGGAATGTGGCTCAGTGGTTAAGCACCCCTGGGTTCAATCCCTGGTAACAAAAAGGGAAAAAATAAAATAAAGTTAAGCAATTATAAAAATAGTGTGTGATCTTTCAGTTCTATTTGCCTATTTTACCAAGAAAGACTTTAAATCATAAGCTTTATAATTTTTGAAATTCCATAAAGTAAAATTCAAGTAGGATATCACATTGTCTGAAAAGATGGATTAAGGGATTCTGTTAAAAAAAAAAAAAAAACAACTCAGTCAACCTGTGCCAGGTTGGCTCGTGATGTAGCAAATTCTCACTCTATTGTCCCTAGAAGCCCGAGTGCTTTTCAAGTGGCTTCCCTTCTCTCAGCATCAAGGCGTCCGCAGGTCCTCCCCTGTACCGCTAGGCCTCTTTCACTTCCGTCCCATTCCCAATTTGCACCACTTATGCTTCCATGTGTTTTAGAAAATCTATAACTCCACCTCTACCTTTTGCTATCTATCTCTATTTTTATAATTTGATAACTGTAGAATTTTGTGAATCAAATGTTCTCAGATTTATGTCATATTTCTAGCTATGTGTATTTCAACCTACGCTGCTATTTCTAAACAGCCCCTTCAATCTAAAGAGCCTCTGGACCATTCTCTAAAATTAATGCTCTCTCTCTCTGGAGATAGTCTCTGCTTATGTATCTATCTCACCTTTTCTCTTTAATTCTGTTGTGGATTTGAATATGGCTTTAATATGTTACCATGTATCTATTGATTATATTTTAATGTATAATGTAAAACTCAATGTTATAAACTGCAACATAAGACCTAGCTAGGCATCGGTGTCTATGTGTGGATGTGTGCCTATCTGTATAAATTAGAGTTAAATAAATGAATCAGAAGGTAAAGTAAAGCCTATGCACTTGCCCAGTGTCTGTTTCATAAAGTTTTCTACAACACGACTTGTTTTCCTTGAAGAGCTCCCAGTTAGTGTGGAACCTGGGAATGTAAATAATCAGAGCACGTGACAACCCCAAACAGGTGTGTCTAAAGTGCTGCCAGAGCAGAGAGTGAATCATGGCCTTGGGAGCGGGGACACGACCAAGGATGTGACTTGGGACTGTCTCAGAGGATGAGTAATAATAATTCCTAAGTGGAGAAGAGCTGAGAGGCCGTCCCAGGAAGGGAAGACAGGTTTGCTGTCCAGGGGTACTGAGGCATGTGTGGGGGATGGAAACCACTTCGCCTGGCTTCATTTGATGTTATGGGGGGTGGTAGGTAAGTGGGGAGGCAGTGACAATGAGCGGGCCATGAACCTGTAAGGCCAGAAGGAAGCCGGTTTATACAGGGATTTGTAAACTTTGCTAAGGAGTTTGACCATCGCCCCAGGAGACCACGAGAAGCAAAGGGAATTTTTTTTAAGGATGATCATTCTAGTGGCTACTTGGAAGTTAAATGGAAGAAAGACTAAAAGCAGAGAAAACAGTGGATTTGTTGTACCACGTAGGTGCATAAATACCGAGGTCCAGCAGGGGCAGTGGGTATGGACATTAGGAAGACTATTTGAGAGAAATATGGAGTAGAATGAAGAGTATGTGGGGACTGTATGTTGGGTTAAGCTGGAAGGAGGACCGAGAGTGACTTGGTCACTATTCTAAATAGCCCCTGTGCAAGAACAGACCCTCAGGAGGAGGAACTTTCTAAGGGGAGAGAATGACTTATCTTTGAGTTGGTTGAGTCAAAACCCCCCAAATCTAAAAACACACGTAGGCTCACAGAGACTAGAAGACCACCCCAGGGCAATCTAAAGGGACAATTTAGTGTGAAGCCACTGCCAGATAAGGAATGCACTTGGAAGTAGGATTCTAGACTATTGAAGAATAAAGACTATGCCACCTTTATCTCGGCCTTTAAACTACCTCAGTACTCATTCTAGTTCTTCAACCAGTGAGAACATTTTGGCTCTAGAGTATTACAGCTCAGAGAAGGAAGAGGATTGGAAGTTAAATATTTTTGCTTTTAGTCTAATGACTCATTTCTGAAATCATATCATTGAAGACTCTACCACTGGGGCCTGTTTTCGTCTGTAAGACTTACCTTTCAGGCCCTTTACACCCTTACCCACGCCGCCTCTTCTCTTTTAAGAAGCACCGAGGGTTGCCGTGCTGCTGTGGCCTACCCACTCACCCTCCAGTGATTTAAGATATGTGCACCAAGCCCAGCTTCATGCCCAGCTTTCCAATCATCTGTCAATCATCCACCAACAGACACGTTATGTCAGGATACAGAGATGCAAAGGTATTTTCTCCTTAAAAACTACACATTTCATCAAAAGATGCGTGGGAGAGACACAAAGCTATTAGGACTCAAGAATTCACATTTTGGTGGGAACAGCTGGTTTATGTTCTCAGTTTTCTTTTTTTACTGCTTTCCAGAATACCTTCTCAGTGGATGCCAAAGCCGGATGCTATCCATGTTCAGAACTCCTTGACCAAAATGTGTGGCCAGAGAAGTAATTTGAAGTGGAAAGAGTCCTTGCCTCAAAGAAAAAACAAAAGCAAACACAACAACCAAAAAAACCCCAAAACAAAACAAAACAAAACAAAAAAACCCCCAACAACCTTGGGAATCAATCTAATAAAAGAGAGAAAAGAGGGGACTGGGGCTGTGGCTCAGTGGTTGAGCAGTGCTTAGAACGTGTGAGGCACTGGGTTCGATCCTCAGCACCACATAAAAATAAAATAAAGGACTTGTGTGTCCACCTACAACTAAAAAAGTTATTTAAAAAGAGAGAGAGAGAGGGAGAGAGAGAGAAAAAAAGGAAAGACCTCTACAATAAAAAACACAAAACACTAAAGAAAGAAATTGAGGAAGATCTTAGAAGATGGAAAGACCTCCCATGTTCTTGGATAGGCAGAATTAATATTTTCAAGATGGCCATACTACCAAAAGCACTATACAGATTCAATGCAATCCCTATCAAAATTCCAATGACATTCTTCATGAAAATAGAAAAAGCAGTCATAAAACTCATTTGAAAAAATAAGAAGCCCAGAATAGCCAAAGCAAATCTTAGAGAGAAGCAAAGCAGGAGGCACCGCAATACCAGATTTAAGTTATACTATGGAGCTATAGTAACCAAAACAGCATGGTATGGGCACCAAGACGGCCAAGATGACCAATGGAACAGAAGAGAAGACACAGAGCCATTAGCTTTACCTCCCCAATTAGGGTTTTCTTCCTGGGTTTTAAAGTCCTCTTATATAGAAGGGCAGGGTAGAACCAGGTCATTTCTGGGGGTCTTGTTGCTGTAACATTCTGAAAGTCTATAATCCTATTCAAGTCTACAATGTTATCTGGGGACTCCTTTGGAATGAGTGACGGGACCTGAAGGTAAGACTCTGAAGTCACGTTGAACTGGGAGGACATCCCCTTGGGAGAGACTTCGTCAACATGATTGGCATGTGCACTGTAGGTTACAAATCACTTTCATACTGATGATCTGATTGTGTCTTCCTGAGAACCTGGTGAAAAATGTATCGTCACTTCTGTCGTCATATGAAGACCCTGGAGCCCACAGAGCTAAATCGTATTTAAGTATCCACCACTCCACCCCCTCCATCTCTTTTCTATTTTATAGATAAGGGATCCGAGGCTCATGATAGCTGAGTAGCTTTCATTAGTAAGTACTAGGGCTCAAAAGCTGCCTAAATCTAAAATCTCTGCTCATGAGCTCGATCAGGATCTAAATGCACACAAAGGCTGGAGGGTGATTAGAACAAGTGAAATGTTCCATGCAGAAGGATTTTTTTTTTTTTACTTTCTTTTCCAATTTCAGCAAAAAAAAAAAAAAAATTAAGAGCACAAGTAAATCAAAACAAGGAAATCCACACTTTAAAAAGCGTTGTAGATAGAGTAAAGGATGAGGGAGCTTTGTAGAAAAGTGTGTGTCTTATCCAAGGAGGGCTGCTGGGAATCAGGTGGGTGGAAGGCAGGTTGACCTATGCCAGATCTTTTCATTTCAGAAGAAAATCTGGATGTCTGGAATCCCAGGTGAAATCTCTCTATTTATAAATATGAAATAACTAATTGTAATCTTATGCAGGAAAAGCATGGAACGATATCCATCTTGCCCGTTTCTGACCCACAGGATGCCAGTTTAATACTTCTGTTCTGCACTGTGCTGTCTTCAAGAACTACTTCACAGCCCCAGCAGCCTCCTGCTGCCGTCAAGTACCCCCCTGCAGCATTAGCTGATCACCTGCTATGTGGCCATCGGTTTTCTCAACTCAAGACGGGGCTGTCGCAGCTGCCCATTGATCCAGCTGTGTCTGCTGCTTATGAAATGCATTTACTCTGAGTGGATGTTGGCTATTTTGAAAATCATTCTTGGCTGGGTTTGGATATAATAATCGCCTTAATCTTTATGATAATCAGAAAGGGATATTTAATTATACCCATTTTGCAAAGGAGTAAATTAATACTGGGTTTAGTAATAATGGTCCCACAGCTGTAAGTAAGCCAACCTGGGTTTAGAATCAGCTCTGACCCTGTGCCCTCTCTGTTCTGCATAGTGTCTCTTGCCTTGAGGTAATTTTGGTTGCTTTAATTTAGGAAATCTTCCATCATGAGAGAATCTGAGGCAAGGAGGAAGGGAGGGGATAGCACCATCTAGTCCTTTGCCACTCCTCATCAGGCCCCCTACCAGCCCTTCTTAGGGATGGAGAAGAAACTGATAGGGTGAAGAGAGAGGAAGAAAACAACGATCTGCTCTTTCGTAGTCTGGAAGATTTGACATTGAAGCAAGACACTCCCAACTCTAGGTGACTGCGAGGACAGGCATACAGGGGAGGGCCCCAGTGGCTGGAATGCCAAGCTGGGCCATGAGCCAGGAAGATGCCAACAGGCTGTCTCATCCTGAGCCAGACCCAGGGCCCTTTATATAAAGACGGTCCTCTGCCCAGATGCCTTAGCCTGAATGATCGCGTGTCTGCTGAGGAGGGTGAGTGCAGGAGCTGGGGGGGGGGGGTGTTCAATGGGTGGACACATTCACAGGAGTCAGGCACAGTGAAGGAGAAGCTGGGAGCAGAGGAAGAGGGGGAAATTGGCCCGAGGAGCAGCCTGGCGCATTTTAGGAGACATAAGAATATTTTTAGAGTTCATGAGAAGAGACAGGGCTATGAAGCCAGTGTATTTGTCTTTAATAATGTTGGCTTCATCCTCAGGTAACTGTTTTCCTCATCAGTACCTGCTCTTTCTGGAAAACTAACAACTAATTAATAAATTAGTTATTTGTATCTCGTGAACAGAGTCAGGTGAGGGAGGATCACCTTCGCCGAGGGGAGATGTATGTAGTCTCTATAAATGGAAAATGTCTGGCTTTGTTCTTCACTGGGAGCTTCTGCAGCATCCTGGGAGTTTATTGAGAGGTGTTTTGTGGTCTGAGATGGTTTTATCCAATCACCCCTCTTCTGTAGTGCTCAGTGGGGTGCCTGTCCACAGAGAAGTGTCAGCCACCCGTGTTTTCTCCCAAGCTAAGTGTGGTATTGGAGTGGACGCCTGCGTGCCTTGGGTGATGCTTGTAAGGCTCTGGCTGTAGGTCTTGACATGGGACTGAACAACCGTCTTGTGATTAAGAATCTTGTACTTCTTGAGTTACTCCGTCTTAGTAATTCATCAGTGGGGCTGAGGAGGAAAAAAAAATGAAAGAAAAATAAACAAAACATTCCTGAAGCCAGCAGGTTGTCAATGCTGGGTGATTAACAGCAGCAACCTGTCTGGGCAAGTCACCAGGTTGATCCCAGGCCCTTCCAAGGCTGGAGCGTTTTGAATGTGAATGATTTTGCATATTTTTACAAGGCTCTATTTAACTGAATTCATCTAAAAAGATCAAATACAGAGAAATAAATATTCAATGCCGAGTTTGAGTTGACGGGTAACTGGAGCCATTACTCTCCAATGGATGCTTTGACATTCATGTGAGTGTAGACGGGACTATGTTCCATAGTTCATTTTAAAGTGTGTGCACATACATGTGTGCTGCCGATATGCACGTGTGAGTAAATTGAAGCTCTGGGAGCAAAAGATTTATTTCCTTTCCTCCTAAACCTGCTCCCAGCACAGCCCTTTAGGAAGTGTGGAGAATCCGCCAGTCATCCGCGCCCTCTGGTGTCGGACACTGGTATACCCATCCTCCCGGGGGAGATGCTGCACCTCTCTAACCCTGGCTATCTACAATTAGGCCTTTAGGCATACCCAGGGCAGGTCTCATGATCAATAGTGACCAATTCTGGGTCCAACTAAGTCAGTAAGGATTCTTGGGTGCAGGTTGAAGGGAGAGGGAAGAGTATGTTTTCTTAGGTCCTGGTCTCTCCTTCCAATTCTCACCCTCCTGACGTTTCTCTCTCTGCCCTTAGGTCCCACTCACCCACCTGCATTACGACCATGTGTGACCAGCAGCAGATTCAGTGTTGCCTGCCCCAGTGCTGTGTCAAGGGCTCCTCCTTCCCCGCCTCCTTCGGCCCCTCCTTCGGCCCATATGCCAATAGCGAGGTGCTGGTCCAAGCCCCTTATGAGATGCAAATTTTGGAGTGTCCTACACTATGCCCAGTTCAAATTTCCCAGACTCCATGCCAGTGCAAGACCACCCAGGTGAAGGGCCAAGCTTCAGGCCAGTCTAAGACCACCCAGGTAAAGAGCCAGGCTCCAAGTAAATCTAAAACCACGCAAGTGAAGTGCCAGGATCCATGCCAGTCCAAGACCACGCAGGTGAAGTGCCAGGCTCCATGCCAGCCTGAGGTTTCCTACGTGCAATATGAAGTCCCATGCCCTGCTCAGACCTGCTACGTACAATGTGCTCCAGTTTGTTACACGGAAACTCGCTATGTGGAATACCCAGTCCAGACCTACGTGCCGGCTCCAGCTCCCCAGCCTGTGCACACCTACGTGGAATGTACACCAGTGGGCCAGGCTCAGGGAGGTTTCTCCACCCAGGGCCAGTATCAAGGTTCCTATGGCAACTGCGCCTCCCAGCGTCAGCGTCAGTCCCAGGCTTCCTACAACGGCTGTGCCTCCCAGTACCAGTCGCGGGCCTCCTACGGCAGCTGCGCCCCCCAGCGACAGTGCCAGGCTTCCTACAGCAGCTGCGCCCCCCAGCGACAGTGCCAGGCTTCCTACAGCAGCTGCGCCCCCCAGCGACAGTCCCAGGGTTCCTACGGCAGCTGCGCTCCCCAATGCCAGACCCAGGGTTCCTATGGGAGCTTCAGTGGGCAGCGTCGGTCGCAGAGCACCGGCCAGTGCCTCCCTCCGCGCCGGCTGCAGCCTTCCTACCGCAGCTGTTCCCCGCCACGACGTTACAGCAGCTGCCTGCCATCACGATGCCCTTCAGGTTCCTACAACTACTGCACCCCACCCCGCCGCTCGGAACCCATCTACCACAGCCACTGTCCCCGCGGCCGCCCTTCAAGCTGCTCGCAGAGATGTGGGCCCAAGTGCCGAGTGGAGATCTCCTCCCCGTGCTGCCCCAGGCAAGTCCCACCACAGAGGTGTCCCGTCCAGATCCCTCCCATCAGAGGCTGCTCTCAGAGCTGTGCCCCACAGCCCTCCGGGGGTGCTTCCTGCCCAGATCTGAGGCCACGTGTAGAGCCACGTCCATTCCCAAGGTCCTGCCCGCCGCAGCGCATTGACCGATATCCAGAGCCGTCTAGGCAACAACGATGCCCACTTCCTGCTCCACGTCCCCGGCCTCGCCCAGAACCATGCATAATTCCAGAACCTCGCCCATGTCCCCCAGCACGGCGATTTTCAGAACCCTGCTTGAGTCCAGAACCACGTCCAGCTCCGTGTCCAGCTCCACGCCCGGCTCCCAGGCCTCGCCCAGTGCAGTGTGAGAATCCAGGGCCGCGCCCATGCCCACAGCCCTGTGAGCCAATTCCCCTTCCAGCACCCTGCTCAAGCCCTGAGCCGTGTGGGGAGCCTATTCGATGTCCCAGCCCCTGCTCCAGCCCAAATCCGATCCCGTACCCACAAGACCTAGGCTGTTGTGAGTCCAATCCGTGCCGTTTAGACATGGAAGGCCCCAGCTACGGCCCATATAGTTGCAACCAGGGGCAAGAGAGTGGTGCTGGCTGTGGACCTGGTGATGTGTTTCCAGAGCCACAGGGCTCAGGTGGCTGCGGAGACCAGGGAAGTGGTTTTGCTGGTGTCAAAGGTGGGCCTTTTTCAGGAGCAAAGGGTGCCTATTTTTAAAGGGGCTGAGATGCCCGCTGTCTCCTGCCTGGGAAACCTTGCCCTTCCTCTCCCTCTTCCACCAGCAACAGTTTCCAGCGTGTTCTTGTTCGCATCTCTCCAAAGACACCTAAAGGCTCCCTGCTTCAAAGGCCACATCCCTGCTCCTTTTCCTATGATCTCAGGTTCCACACCTCAGTCTTAGACGTCTCTCCAGCAGCAAGTCGACCCAGTCCCTACACATCTTCAGCCCTAGCCAGACCAGCCAGGCCACCAGGGCACGTGGTGGATGCTCCTTAGGACATTCTCTAGGTGTCCATGCCTCCAAGCCTGTGATCACTCTCTCCCTCTGCTGGGATCATTTCTCCCCCATGACCCAGCATCCAAAACCTACCCATCTTTCAGTGCCTGTGCCTTGGAGATTCTTGCCTCTTCCCACCAATAGGAACCTGTGCTAATTTCCTAGGACCCACTGCACTGGCCCCACCACCCACTTGACAACTGCTTCGCAATAGCTCTTGAATTGTTATTCCCTAGTCAGGTATGTCTGTTTCATAGGCTCAGCTAGATTGTGAACTCCCATCCGAGGAGTCAGAATATCCCCGAATTTCTGTGCCTCCCTTGGGGCAGGCAGCTGCTCACAAGGACTTGTGGGTCAGCAGCTTAAGCCATGTTCTATCCTGATGGACAACAGAGGAGGCCACCTAGCAATAAAGATCTTGACCTACTCTCCTCCTGCGTCCCGAGTAATGCCTGCTTTTCATTCCTTTCGTGTTTGCTGCCACGAGTTTCTATTTTTTAGTTGCGATGAAATATATATGACATAACATTTATCATCTGCACCATTTCTAGGTGTGCAGGTCAGTGGAATTAAATCCTGTCCCCTCCTGGTGCTCCCATCCACCACTGCTCTTCCACAAACCTCTTTTTAGCTTGTAGAACTAAAACTTAGTACTCATTAAATTTAATAACAACTTTTCATTCCCCACTTCCCTCTGTGCCTACCAAACACCATTCTACTTTCTGTCTTAATGAATTCGTCTATTCTAGGTACCGTATTTAAGTGGAATCATTAGTGTTTTGTCCTTTAGACTGGCTTATTTCATTTAGCATAATGTCCTCCGCATTCTTCTATATTATAGGGTGTGTCATATTTTTAAGGGCGTATAATACTCCAGTGTGGTATATTCCACATTTTGTTTATTTGTTCATTGGTGGATGGATAAACACTTGGACTGCTTCCATCTTTTAAAGCTATAATTAACAGTGCTGCAACAAACGCGGATGTAAAATACCTCTTTGAGTTTATAGTTTTCAGTTCTTGTATGTGGATATACAGAAGTAGAATTCCTGGATCATATGATAAATCTATTTTTAATTTTTTTTGTGTGGTGCTGGGGATTGAACCCGTGGCCTTGTGCATGTGAGACAAGCAATCTGCCACTGAGTTATATCCCCAGCCCATCGATTTTTACATTTTTGAGGAACCACCATACAGTTTTCCAGTGTGGCTGCATCATTTTGCACTCTTGGGAACAGTGCACAAGTCCTAATTTCCCCACATCCTGGCCAATTTTTGTGATTTTCTTGGATTTTCTAACAGCCATATCAATGATTATAAGGTAATAATTTAATTTACTGCTTTTCTTCTTAGATTCACTGTACCCAAATTTGAGTATCCCCAAATTTCTGTGCCTATCTTGGGGCAGATATCATTGTTAGCTTTTCTAACAATGAGTTGCCTTGTGGGTTTTCTATCTCTGTTCCACATCTCTGTTCCTGTTGTTATGGGGGAACAGGGAAGGGTGGCTCTTGCTGCCAAAGCTAGAAGTGAAGGCCTTTGGCCCGAGTTTGGCAGGTTGCTCAGCCCTAGGGCTGTATTTTGGGAACCAGAGGCAACAGAGACGGAAGCCCCTGGAAGCTTTCTGGGGACACATGCCTCTTCTTTCAGAGCTAAATTATTTGCTCTTTCCCCCCCACCCCGAGGTTATAGAAAAGAGTATGAGCCAGGCTTTGCATTTCCAAGTTACTCTGAAATTCCGTGAGGCACGTCAGTGTGCTGGGGGCGGGGCTGGAGGGACAGGAGAGACAGAGAGGGTGCCTCTTTCCTGTTCCTGGCAGGTGGGAGGAGTGCTGTATGCATATGGCCCTGGGAGATGAGATCCTGCAGGACAGGCCCTTCCCTGAGGACACAGCAGTCAGTAGAGGGTGAAAGGGTGCCTCTAAGAGGCAGGGCCTGGGTCCTGGAAGGGCTGATCCAGTGCCCCTTCCTCGCAGGCCACGCCCCAGAAGTTAGCACTTATAGAGCCAAAATAGTTCCCCGCAGGCCCAGGGCCTAGCTCTGAGGATACCTGTCTCTCGCCCGGGGGATCTCACCCTGCAGAGGTGGTGGTGAAGACCTTAGAGATCACCTAGCAAAACCCTGTGCAATATAAAGAAAATGGCACTTGTGTGAAATCCACTCACTTATGCACTTACTGACAAACACTCATCACTTACCTGTTAGGAAGGGCCTCTAAAGGGGTCAGACATAATTTTTTTTTCCCCTCAGCATACCACCTCGAACAGTGGTTCTTAAAGAGTGTACCAGGATCAGCAGATAAGTATCGCCTAGGCCCTTGTTGGGAATGTAAGTGCACCTCGCTGAGCCTACCAAAGCAGAGACCCTGGGCAAGCAGTGTTCTAAGCAGTCCTCAGGTGTTGATGACACCCAGTAGCCTTTGTTCATCACGGGTTTAGTGGAATTTCTTCTGTAGGTAAAATGTGAATACATCCACCCACACATTCTACATAGAGAGCGTGAATATATGGGTGTCAGAAACAAGTGTGTATGAGGGAGGTTTTCATTACTACGACCAAGAAGCCTGACAAGCACAACCTAGAGGAGGAAAAAGTTTACTTTGGCTCACAGTTTTAGAGGTTCAGCCATAGTCGGCCAACTCCATGACTCTGGGCCTGGTGGATGCGCTGGTGGAAGGGCGTGGCGGAGGCGCAATCCTCTACTCATGGTGGCTGGGAGGCAGAGACAGAAGGGGAAGGGGGTCAGAGAAGAGGAACCCTTCATGCTAAGAGTGCCCCTCCTCCTCCAGCCACACCCTCCCCACGGCTGCAGTTATCCCCCAGTGAGTCCATTCAAACCAGGACGGACGAACTAGGATATGGCTCTCCTAATCCAGTCCTGTCACCTCTGAATATTCCTGCTCCAACACCGGAGTTTTGGGGGGACACCTCATATCCAAACCCTAACAGGATGCCGGCCTGTCCACCTATCTACACAGGCCACTCAGTCTGTCTGTCTGACTATACACCAATTCCCACCCATCAGGCAGGCATTATTATCTTGTCATTCTGGAGCTGAAGATGTAAGCACACGGGATCTGAGTGACTTTCTAAAGCCTCGTAGCCAGACTTGACTCCCCTTCTCCACTTCTTTCCACCACCCTTGCTGCCTTTGCTCTTCGTCCCTGTCCTTCTCCCAGAGATCTTTCCTGTATTAACCCAGTTATTTTTCCAACAGTCTTGGGGTTCCCTCAATTACTGATCAGGTAACTTTTATTCGTTCCACATTTGCCTCCTTTCTTAAAATGCAGGAAGCTCTCAGACTGGATTTGCTTTGTGGCACATTCCCAGAGGGGCTTGTCGGGGACAACCTCTCCCCTATGGGACATCCTAGGTTTCCATCATTTTAAAATGCACCCCAGTCTCTTAAATGCACTGGTAGACAAGCATCTTCCTGTTTGGGAGTAGGTGGGGGCAGAGATCCTCTCAAGATGCAAAGGAAACACAGATCTGACTGGAGAAAAGGGCATTTACCACTGAGAAGCCCCAACCACCCTCAAGTTCAGGGGGCAGGTCACCCTACAGGGACAAGCGGTGTGGCCTGCACTGTCCTTTGGAGACAGACTCCACCCCTTACTAGAATATGGAAAGGAGTTGGATGATGGTACAATGGAGGGGTCTTTGGTTGAGCTAGGAGTTCCCCGATGGCCTTTTTCTCTCCCACTGACGGAAGCTGTGCAGGATCCAGCCCCCATGTCGTCTCCATAGCCAGAGACAAAGACCTTGGGTCAAAGAGGCACCAAGAGCATGTGTCTGCGCGATCGTCTGTGGGGTTTCCATGCTTCTTTGTGCCTGTGTTCATCCATGTGCTCGTGAAGATGGGAGATGTTAATTGCATTTGGTCATAGTGGCTGTGATCATAGGAGCATGGTTTAGAAAACATCCCACGGCCCTCCAAGAATGTTTGGAAGACATTTTCCAGTCGTCTCTTCTGTTCCCAATCCTCCGCCATGTTCCTGATGTCTCACCTTCCCCCTTCCTGCCTTTCTTTCTGTACAACCATTTGAGCAAATCTTAGTTTCTCTAGAACCAGGACAAAGGACTCAAAAAATGTAAAACAAAACAAAACAAAAATTATAAAGCCCTTCAAGGCACTCAGAGACCCACAAGAGGGACTCCCCTTTGAACCTCACACTAGCATTAGGTAGTTCACATGTTGCAAAACATTATTCTGTCTCAGTTTAGTGGACCTTTGCCCAGAAATGCATCGGCCAGCAGTTTGAAGCAGATGTCAGACAAGAATTCTTCATGCTGCCTTAGAATAAGAGCCTAGCTTCCAGAGATGAGGGGTAAACTACTCTAAGTGAATATAAGAGAGATTAAACCTACAGACGATGATTCCCACCTTAGAACCCTACTTCCATGTCTCTGCAGATCTCTATCATTTTTTCTTTCTAAATATCCTGCCCTGGGTTCTTCACTGTAAAATGAAGAAATTGTACTAGATGTTCTCAGTGATTCCCTCCCAACCTGATGGGTTATATAAATTCCTTCTTTGCGGTAGATAGTATACAGGAGTGAAATTGCTTTGGTTACTCACTTAAAAACACAGAATCCCAGACCTACTCAATTTTGATCTTCAAAACAAGAATCTAGGACCTCCATTTGAAACTTATTCTAGCCATCTGGAGATAGAAGATATAGGTAAAATGAATGGGTTTACTCAATACTCAGAGGATCAGTTGAAACTGGTGCATGTCTGGCCTCAAGAGGGGTAGGATGTGGACATGGTGGCAAAACCAGACCCGTTAACCGTCTTTTGTGGGAGGTTTCATGTACTTATCTGTGTGTGGAGTCAAATTTTCTACTCCTCGGTCTAGACGTACCTTGAGTCCAAGAAATCTCTTCCTTTCTTTCTGTTAAATCCTCCATCTGGTGTGCGTGGCTGAATGAGGAGAGGTCTGGCACATATTAGAGGTGTTTCTACTAAGGCATGGGATTCTAGTGATGGAGTATCTATTTTTTTTAATCTAAGTGTTCCCAAAACAGTAAAAGGAAAAAATTCTACATCCCATAAGTTTGTTCTTCAGACTAAAATACATTGAATGCATAGTCAAATAGGACTGTGATATGTCAGAGAACAGTTCTATTTAAATCAGAATACATCCATAGAGAGTAATAGTGATCCCATCATTTCAGGAAGTGAAGCTATGGATGCTTTGGGGATGTGCTGGAGAATACCCAGGTGATGAGCTAGACTTGGTCCCTGCCCACAGCATTGTCCCGAATCCTGGCGTGCCTAGACATCCCAGATCCTCCACATGGCTGATCTGAGATTAGTCAGGAACAGAGGGTGCTGCTTGATGATCCCTGTGCTTCCTATTGCCAGGGAACATCTTTCTCATCCTCCTAAAGATGAGGCTTCCTGATCTGAAACTAGAAGTGTCTGAAGGACTAGGAATAGCCCAGACTGTGTCAAATCTACCCGCCATGTTGGTCACCACATCTCATCCTGAGAATTAAATTGATTCAATGTCTTTTCTCTATTCTTTAGTGTTACATCCCCCAGGAGAAAACCATTTATCACTGTGCACCAACACTTCCATTCACTTGGTAAATAAATTATTGGGACTCAGTAGTCTTCTGGAAGCCGTGCTTGATCCTGAAGCTGCGAGGGTAAACAGGGCAGATGATTGATAAGTTCCAACCTGGGAGTCAGAGTTCCCTGCAAGTCCGCAGGAGGAGGGGCACCGTGGGTCAAGTGCCCAGAGGCGGCAACTGCAAATGGTGAGTGGAGTGAGGTGATGGATGGAGAAGAGGAATGTTTCCCAAGTAGAGGTAACAGCAGGCTCAAGTGTGTTACGACTCACAATGACAGCCCAAGGAGGGAGAGGGGGCCCTCGGTGGTTCAGCACCCTTCCTGGTGGCTAACCCTGTATGGACATCTTCTGTTGGTCTCTGGACTCCATTCTAAGTCTTGCTCAAATAGACTTTTTTTTTTTTTTTAATCAACACCTCAGAGAAAAACTTTGAAAAAAGTAACAAACATTTCGGGAGACTTCAGGTTATGAGAGAGTATTGAGCTGTGAATTTCTGATTCAACATGGGTTAGGATCATGGAATTGATGTGACAAAGGAAATATAAACAAATTCAGTGTGAAGTTATGAATTTTAGGTCAGCTGCATTTGTAGAAGATGAATAGTTGGACACACAGCTGATATACAAAGAAAGCTTGATTGATTAAAATCTTAGTATGGGCCACGGCTAAGACCGTCTGTGCCAAATGGCGATAGACTTCTGTTCTTATAGCTGTGCCTGATAGTGCCCTTCTTTGTGGTCCATGTGGTGGTGTTCAGCTCAGGTCAAATGCAATGAGGCTGGAAGGTGGTGACCTACTGTGTGCTGGTATGAGGAAGGTTTTCTGATGGCTGCGCAGGAACTAGCCTCCATGACATCAGAAATCCACCCACGGTCAGAAATCCTTCCTCATACTTCCAACAACTTGAAAATTGTACACATGTTAGAAAAAAATGAGAGGGTAACTAATTTAGAGAGGTCGTAATCTAATACTGGATAGTGCTGGAATCCAAGCCTAATCTCATCTTGCTCCATCTATCTCCCTGTAGAAGGAGGAATCATGTTATGTTTAAAGGAACAACCTGCTTCCATCTTCCATTATTTGGAGAACTTTCATTCAGAAAAAAGAATCATCCTTTTCATAAAACCTAAAAGCTTAAATTCAATGACCATGAACCCTTAGGAAGGTTGTTGCTAGAAATACGGAAGAAATAGAATTGTTTTGGAAGTGGAACGCACTTGTTTTCCGTGCATGCAAGATACGTAGTCAAATGTTACTTGAGATTTTATCATGCCATGCACTCCTCTGGGTGTTTTGGGTAGATCAGTGCATAAAACAAAGGTCCTGGTTCTGAAGGAGTTTACATTGTGACAGGGGAAAATGGAGAAGTGGACAAAATTTTAAAAGTTATATATAGCACATTAGAATATATGAACTGCTTTGGGACTAAGAACAGGGACAACCGAGGGAGGACGTGGGTGGAAATCCCAGGATATAAAGGGGGTGGAGACTGAGCTGAGAGTGTGGGGTGAGGGAGCCACAGAGTGTGGGACCATGAACCAGGGAGAGGCACGTGGCATGGGAGAGGCATCGTGAGATGCGGGTTTGAGCCTAGTCCCCACCACTCACTCGGTGACAGGTCTTGGCTTAGGCACCTTCCCTAACACGGTGTTCCCCCAGCTACAGAATGTGGCTCAAAATGTATTGTGTCTGGGTTGCTCTGATAAGTAAATGAGATAACTTAGATTAAAATGTCGGTATAGTATAAAACACTAAACGTACATGAAGTGCATTTGCGCTGGGCAGTGAAATATTCACCCCCAAGAGGAGAAGTAGAGAAGAAAGGAGATGATTGGCTCAAGGAACTGTCTGTCTGAGGAGGGAGGTTGGTCACTCAGGCAGGTCACATCCAGGCTCAAGCCGAGGCCAGATGAGCTGAAAGGATGCGTATCTAGAAATGTAGAGGGCAGGTGTCAGGGAGGAGGCATTGGGGGGGACGAGGGACGGGGGATAGCAGAGGAGAGGGATGGGGTGGAAAGTGGCTTGGGAAAATGTCAAGAAGACGTAAAATATCTGGGGGCAGGAAGCTCCGATAACCCTGGTGAATATTGGATTGAAAGACAGTGACGCAAAGAGTCATCACAAATGGTCATCAGCACATGAGTCCACCCAGCCAGTTTGCCTTGGCATTGTTCCTGGGGTCAGCCAGGGGAAGAGGAAATAGCAGGGAGGGGAAGGAAGCCTGGCAGTCCATCAGAAATACACTCGGTCACTGAAAGATGTCCTGGCTTGATCTGGCCTGGATGAAAAGTCTGGATCAAGCAACAAATCACTTACTCAGTCATTCCCACAGTATCTCACCAACATTCTTTAGAGCTTTTGTTTTGTTCTGTTAGAAATTCAGGAGCTGTTACCACTGAATAGTCTTCATTTCTGCATAAGAAAGCTGGTTTGGGGCCAGGCAATTCTGTGTCCTGGGACGGCCATTCTGAGCCTTGTAGAGTATTTAGCAGCACCTCCTGGCTTCTTCCACTAGACATTAGCAGCTGTGATGACCAGACATGTCTCCAAATTGTCAGATGTTCTCCTTTGGGATGAGAGTGAGGGAGAAGGGTGCAAAGGTTTGCTAACTTACAGGGAGAATATTCAAACCTTGCCCTCAGGGCACCCCCAGTTCAACAGGGAATCAAGCCTTGTCCTTACCTCTGTCCCAACCAAGGGCCACCCATTAAAAATAAAAAGAATGCTCACTCTCTAACCTTCCTGGTTTGTCTGCTATGGAATCCCAATAACAACATGGAAAAATTGTAAGCAGGAATTTCAACCGTCTTGAAAAATTGTGATAGGACATTTTAAGACAAAGAGAAGGGATTTTTATTGAAGGCTGCTTAGTGGAATTAACAGGTGAAAGGAGAATGGGTCAGAAACGCGCATGGGCCCTGGGTGGGCCTCCACTCAGCAGGATCACACGCTATGCTTTCAGTTCCCTCACGAACATCATGGAATAATTGAAAAATAAGAAAACATATTGTGTAAGAATTTATCATGAATTAGAGAAAATGGTGTGAATATGAGTTGAGAAAATCTTGGGAGACCAGTTAAAGATGGGAAGAATCGGACACTTGTTCCAGTCTGAGAATTTAGTCAGACAAAGTGTCCAGCAGGCTCTCCTCACCAAAATAGCAATGCTCAGTGAAAAGCTGTCATCCCTGAAAACTGTTACGTTTTGGTGCTCCTTTAACGACACTTACCTGAAATCCATGGTGATAAGGGTGTTTTGAAATTCAGGACATTTTAATTTTTCTAAGGAGAGTAATGCAATGAATAGAATTAATTACAGGTATACTGCAGAGTCAGCCCTATCCAATCCAATGCCTCAGAAATCGAACCCAAAATTCTAGAGCCTCTTAGACAGGCATGGTGGATGGCTCAGAAACCTGCCCCCCATCATTCCTACGGCACCAGGGGTCCTACCTCCTTGGGGAGGGCACTAATATTTCTACAAGAGAACACAGGAACATTCGCAGTAGGTGACATGACTATTGGTTCAGGCCCGGTTTTGCTACCAGATGAGTATTGACAATAATTAAATAAATACTCAATGTTTTAGTGCTTTTTTAGATTTGGGAATTGCAAATATGGGAGTATGAATACCTAGTATCATTTGGGGGATTATTGGTCACCATATTGTTTCATCTCATTCCCGTTTGCCTTCGTTTTCAAAGTCTCCCCCAAAGTCATCTTCCGTGTTAGGGTACAACACTAACGTCACTATTCTTCCTCTGCTAAGTAAAATAGCAAACATCCAGTGACAACAGTAAAATTAAACTAAACCTTCACTGGATTTCTGGTGAACATTCAATAAAACCCAAGTGACTTTTCCTAGCCATGGATTCCCCACAGACTGGACCTAGTCCTCTCAGCCTGACCTGAGCCTCTTTCTCTCCCACACTCCATCACACAGGGACAGGGTTCCAGTCAGGCTGGGCCACGTGTTGCTCTCCTCGCACCCCTTACCCCGGGATCCGCTCCCATGCCCCCTCTCTCCATCCCACTATTGCACAGATCTAGTATTTTAAACTCTCTATCTGACCAGATCTCTTCAACCAATCTTTCCTCAATACCCTTCTTCAGAATCTTTAGTCCAAGACTAACTTACATTCTCCCTGTGGATCTGTGAAGCCACATATTGGCTTTCTTTTTATGTATCCTGTTTTATTAATTTTTTAAATAAATTTATTAATTTTTTGGTCTTGGAGTTGGATGGTTTTCGCCATATTTGGAAAATGACCATTAATTTGAAATTTCTTTCTTTCTTTCTTTCTCTCTCTCTCTCTCTCTCTCTCTGTTTCTTTTTTTTCCTTTGACAGTGATTGAACTCAGGGCACTTGACCACTGAACCACATCCCCAGTCCTACTTTGTATTTTATTTAGAGAGAGGGTCTCACTGAGTTGCTTAGTGCCTCACTTTTGCTGATGTTGGCTTTGACCTCATGATCCTCCTGTCTCGGCCTCAGGACTGCTGCCTCAGAACTCTTAATATACATATTTATATATAAACATAATATATATAATATATAAACATAATATATTATATGTGAATATAATATATATCATATTCATAATGTATATAAGTATATATACACACATATATACATATACATACACACATACATATACACACAGACATATACATACACACACATACATATACATATATATTAGACTACATATTATTCAAGAGGTTACTAATCTTCTGTTCATTTCTTCAGTATTTTTCCCCTTCTTCATTTCATTTTGGATAATTACTTCAAGTTCCAGCGTACCAATCACTTCTATAGTTTACAATCTATTGAAACCACCCGATAGATTTTTAATGTTATATTTAATTTGGACATATTTATTTTTTTCAGATATTGTAATTTTTATTTTTAAATTTCTGTTTAGTTATTTTTAGCCTGGGAAACTGGGGAAATAAACACAGAAAATATATATTACAATAATGCAAAAACTTTCAAATTGAATATGCTTGTGTTTTTAAATGCCAGTTATGTCACTCCACGCCACAGTTCAAAATCATCTCAGTTACTACTTTTCTCTCATTCTTTCAGATTTTCCATGGGAAATTTCAAGCTCTTCTCATACTATAATTTGGGGAACTACGCCTCCCTTCAATCTTCTTTTACTATACCCCTTCTATGTTTACCTTTACAAAGCCAAACTCATTGAGGTATGTAGGAGGAAAAAAAAAGATGACATTTAGTTTAACAAGATCCACCTGGTTTTCATTTGTGGCTTTAAAAATTCCCAGTATGCACTCAATATTTGCCTCTATTTACCTTTCTCTCTATTCATCCATCCATCCACTCATTTTCTGAATGTCAATCCATGCCACATATTACCTTGACTACTTCCTCTTTACCCACTTAGTTTGCCAATCCTACAAAAAAGTAAATTTTTTATCATTATATTATATTCATTTAAAAGATCAAAAAGCCAAGATTCAAGGGAGTTGAATACTTTGCTGACCTCTCTAGGGCCTCGCTATGTTGTATACACACACACACACACACACACACACACACACACACCACAACTCAAATGGGTGGATTTTCACACCAAGCCATCAAGAACTAAAAGTCTAGATGGAAATTGTCATTACCTAGATGAAATGGAGGAAGTGCTAAATGACCAGGATTCATAAGTGTGACTACGAGACTGTGGGTAGAACCATGTCCACAGGATATCAGGCAGTAGAGACCCCAAGAACGGTGCACTCCTCTCTGCCCACCCAAGTGTCCCGCTCAAGCACTTTCTGAGCTGGGAGCAGCTGACCTGAGCCCCATGGATGCAGCATCCAGTCATCGCCTGTCACAGGTCGGTGTGGGCGTCAGGAAGCAGGTCCTCCCGTGCCCAGGCCCTGTGTCACCTGCTGGGGTAGAGCCCAAGCCAGTATAAAAAGGCTCAGGACAGAACATCTCCATCCATTCACCTCCCAAGGTGTCCACGGACTCTGTGCTTCCTGTGACCTGGTGAGTGTCCACTGGGAACAGGAGCAGGGGCTTCCCCAGAGGGATGCTCCAACCAGAGCAGGGAGGGACACTCAGCGGGGACCTGGGGAGCATGTGGTGAGAGATCAGGAGCAACCGGGAAGATTAGAGGGGCTATGTGCTCTAGTTTTAGAGAAGTAAAGTTGTTTTCTGTTTCTGTTTCTTTGGCTTTGGGAATAACATGTTGGCCGCTGGAGTGAACTTCATAGTGGGTCTATAGTTTTGGAAACACAGCTTTATCCACGTGGAGGAAAGACGTGAGGAAGATGTTGGTACTTAGAAGATAGGATTAGAGACACCTGTGACTCCGGCTAGGATCATCGAGGAGACTGGTTTAAAGGAAATGTGGGCTGGAGGTCAGAGAATGTGCAAACAGAAAGATGATATTCTAGGGAATAGTGCTGGCCAGTGAGGACACTTCTTTGGTTTCAGTTATAGATAGATTGGGACACATTGACTGCAAGTTGTCCCCAAAACCAAAATGTTTCAGATTCTTCCAAGAGGGAATGCTTTGGCTGTTTTCTTAAAGGGATTTTGAGCTTTCAACTGGTCCCTATGTTGGACATTTTCATAATTCTTGCTGAAGTGATGGAGGAGATGTTGGGTTGGAGTCAATTTATTTCCATGTCTTTTTTCCTACACTTCAACAACTGGCCGCTTTCTTTGCATGTTTGGAGATTATATTACAACCTCCAAAATAAGGTGGAAATGAGACTCTGAAAGGAAGCATTTTAGTAAACTATAAAAAGTAATTTTAAAACCAAGTGGTTTTTCCTGTGCATGATCAAAAGATTTTCAAAATGAGTGAATTGGGAATGAAACAGAAAGGACAAGAGTGGGCAGGTGGCCTATGTCCTGGTCTGACTGGTGTTTGTCTCTCCCTCAGCTCCTGAACACCCGCCTGCCAAGATGTCCTGCCAGCAGAGCCAGCAGCAGTGCCAGCCCCCTCCCAAGTGCCCCCCCAAGTGCCCTCAAAAGTGCCAGGCCCCTAAGTGCCCCCCGAAGTGTCCCCCTAAGTGCCCTCCAGCCCCTTCCTGCTGCAGTGTCAGCTCCGGGGGCTGCTGCAGCTCTGGGGGTGGGGGCTGCTGCAGCTCTGGGGGTGGGGGCTGCTGCAGCTCTGGGGGTGGGGGCTGCTGCCTGAGCCACCACCGGCCCCGCAGGTCCCACCGCCACAGACAGAGCTCTGGCTGCTGTAGCCAGCCCTCAGGGGGCTCCGGCTGCTGTGGAGGGGGCAGCAGCCAGCAGTCTGGAGGCTGCTGCTGAAGTGGACCCTGGGCCTAGAAAGCAGAATTTGAAGCACACAAGGAGCAGCCTCAACCTCTTGAACCTGGTGCATTGCTGTGGTTTTAGTGAAGCCTTCAGACGCTGTGCTGGAATAGTCCTCTGACCTGGAATCCAGAAATCTATGTCCTCTCACCAAAGCTCTTCTCTGATCTCCAATCCCATCTCTGCAGCTGCTCCGGGGACCCCATTCCTAGCTTTTATGCCATTCTCATCAGGCCCCTACCTCAATGAAGCAATAAAACAATCTGTCCCTGTATTGGTGCAGACTGCTTTTCTCTTACTTGACAATGTGCCGAGAAAGAGGATCTGGTCTCAGCTCCGTCTTCCTTATCACCTGGGCCCAGCAGCAGCAGCATCTGGTTCGGAGATTCCCAGAGTCCTATGAACACAACCCTTTCAATTCCTGGTCCTCCTAAGATCTGAAAGCAACTGCTCAGTGCATCAGTCAGAAAACAGAATATTATGATGTTTACTTTAACAGGCAGAACTTTTTTAAAAAAAAATGTTAATTTGGCATTGGAAAATAGAGCAGGCCAACAGGACAAACTGGGTTGATGGAGGGAGGGACTGACTACTGCTCCCGCGGGTGGGAGGAAAGGTTGCATGTTGGAATTACTAAAACTTGGACGCTCGCAGGAGGGATCCCATGAAGCTGAAGCTCAGGACTCAGAGGAGTGGACCCCTCTCACTTACACAGGAATCTCTGCCCTGGGAAGAGGGTCCCCCTGTGGATGGGACCCAGGCTTCTGAGAAAGGGTGCTGTTAGGTGCTGGTCCTGGAGTCTCTAAGAAGGCCCAAGGGGCCTCTGTGAGAATGGACGACCAAGCACTGTTGTTACTGGGGTCTCTCATGGGGTCAGGAAGTCAGGGTAGGGTGGCATGGAGGGTGTTGTGTCCAGGTTTGGGGTGAAACACCCCAGGTCCAAGGAAGATGTAAGGAGGCAAACAGGGAGCAGAGGAGAGGGAGTGTGCTTCTGCCTTCTGTGGTCTCTCCCTCTCCCTCTCCCTCTCCGGGTGGACACGCAGGAAGCCAGCGGGCAGCCCTTGTGTCATGAGAGCCGGTGTGGAGGCAGGGTGCGAAGCCGAGCAACTCTGATTCACGAGCCAGCACACTCCGCAGGCGGGGACAGACACTGCCCCACTCAGCTGACCGCCTTCCTCCTGATGCCCTCCCTCTCCCCATCTGCCCTCCCAGGAATCGTACCTCACTTCTTAGCAAAAATGGCAAAACGATTCCACGTAACCTGTAAATGCAGACTGCTCCTGCTGAATAGATCTTAGCCTTCTGTGGCAAACAGGCCTCCGAGAGTTCCTGATGCCACCACTGCCTATATGAATAGAACCACTAATTACACACACACCCCCCGACACACACACACACACACTCACACACACACACTCACACACACACACACTCACACAAACACTCACACACACACTCACACAAACACTCTCACACACACACACACTCACACACACACACACTCACACACTCACACACACACTCACACACACACACACACTCACACACACACACTCACACACACACTCACACACACACTCACACACACACACACACTCACACACACACACACACTCACACACCCATCTTCATCCTGGGTGTCCGGTCCTTAGAAACAGTGTCCAGCTCTGGGGAGGCACTCTGGCTCTGACTGGAGGATTGGGGTCCGGGGGACTGTCAGCCACAGCGAGCCTCCTCCAGCTGGCCTGGTATTTCTTCCTCTGTCACACACTTGGACACTTCCATCCGTCACGATGACATTCCTGGGTGAGCTTCTCTCGCTACCCTCCTGTTGCTTCTCCCCTCCCGGGACTGCCCCCCTGCATTTCCTCTCTGCCCAGTGGCATGGGGTCCCTGGAGAAGGGGCCTTTCCGATCCCTGAAAATTGTAACCCTGCAACACCTAGACCTCTTGGCACTGGGATAGAGATAATCAAAGGACACCACAGTGTTTTAGGCCCCGGGTGAAGGACTTCCAAGTTATGGCGTCACACGGAGGGCTTCCTGGAGACAAGAACTGGGCTTCTTTACTCACCCTGGGGGCCTCCTAGGGCGGGGAACCTGTGCCTTAGCTTAGGGGCATCTCCAGGAAGATGGGGCATCTCCAGAGTACCCCACCTGAGGGGATGGCATCATCTCTTCTTTCCTGCTTTTTCCAAGTTCCAAGGACCCGAGACACTTAGTGGGGACTGGTGGATGATTTAAGGCAGGGACCTTTTCAACACGAATTCCCTCCAGGGTTCTTGTGAGTCTCTCCTTCTCTTGTCCCCAAGGCACTTTGATGAATCCAGAAGCCAGTGTCATGCACTGAGTGTTGGATGACCCTCTCTCTGCCACCCATGAGGTATTTCCTGCTCACACACAGGAAGTTCTCCACAATTCCTGTCCACTCTGAGGCCAGGATTGTGATACAGTCCATGCAACACAGAGGCTCCAGAATGCCCTCTCTGACCACCTTCCCCACTTCAGACACTTGGGCCAATGGTAGAAGAGGGTCCCTACTCTGCACTGGATTGCAGAGTAGGTCATCAGGAGGACAGTCTCTGCAGCCAGTTGGGGACTCCATCTGCTCATCCTCTGAACACATCTAACTCTGCTACCATTCTGTGCTCTGATGAATGCACGATGTTATAAGAACTGTCAATGATTGAGCAGTCTCAGAACGTCAGACATTGTGCTAAGCACATTGCTCATATGATGTCATTTAATCTTTAGATTTTCTTCTGGTAGGTCCATTGTTGGCCCCATTATACAAAATCAAAATCAAAGCCCAGAGAAGTTCAGTTCATTTTTTAGGACACTTGCTACAGTACTCTGTGTCAGCACCCCCTCTCCACTGCTCACTAGACCTGGACAGAGAGCCAGAGTGGACTCCTGGGTGGCATTTACGGCAGCATGTTCAGACTCTTGCCTGGAAAGATGAACACAGCACAGAATCCTGACTAGAAGGCTCCAGTCCTTTGGGAATTCCATTATCCCTCCCCAGCTCCCCAGAAACTCAGGTCCCAGACTGATGCACAGGGTTGTTTCAAAGAACTTGTCATTTTTAAACAATATATCCCCTAGGTTCAAAGGGTAGATCTTGTTCTTGAACAAATATAATCAGAGAGGAAAATGGAGTAAAAAAATTGCTCATAAAGAGAACATCCTTTGCAAAATAATTTTTAAAATATGTTAATCGAGGTGTCATAGGTCAGTGGAGAAAGATGATTCATTTAAAAAATAGGATTGGAGGGGAAAAGCATATCATATTCAAGTGGAATATAGAAATAAATTTTGAAATCTAGTCACAAACTAGGATTTATAATAGAAAAATAATTTTACCACAGTAAAGAAATAGAACAAATTCTGATAAATCTGATTCCAAAAAATAAAAAACTCAGTACATCCAAAATCATAAGAACAAAATTAGGTAGAAAGCCAAAACAACATATAAAATATTCAATACTTACTAAGTGCCAAACATATGCCAGGAGTTTATTTAGACAGTTGAGATACATTAGTGAACAAAGAGAAAAAAGATCCTTACAGCCATAAACTCGATTACATTGAAAGATTTTCAATGAGTACTACTCTAGAAGTTTCCTATAAAATATACATTAGAGGGATACATATAATATTTTACATAATAATTTTTTGGAGGGGTTACCAGGGATTGAACTGAGGGGAACTCGACCACTGAGCCACATCCCCAGCCGTATTTTGAATTTTATTTAGAGACAGCGTCTCACTGAGTTGCTTAGGGCCTCGCTTTTGCTGAAGCTGGCTTTGAACTCACCATCTTCCTGCCTCAGCCTCCTGAGCCACTGGGATTACAGGCGTGCAACACTGTGCTCGGCTTACATAATAAATTTTAAAAACAGAATTTTAAATTAAATTATTTAATTCAAATAAAACAAAATAAAATATTTTGTTTCAATTTAACAAGTTTTACATTAAAATATTTATAATCTATTATGAGAAATTCATATTTAAAGTGTATAAACATTTACCTAGTGAATGATTTCCTTCTGGTCACCCAGCTAAGAGGTAAAAAATTCATACATTTGATGCCTATCTTCTTCCGAGTTTGGAGCCAAACGTTCCTATGAATGTCTTTATTCTTCTATTACATTGTTTCTTTAAAATATATACTACAGTTTACATATTCTCAAATTAAATATTACATAATTAGTGTACTCTTATGCAAACTTGCTTCCCTATTACAGAATCATTTGTGAGCTATTCATGTAAATCTTTATAGCTTAGTTCAATTATTAATACTATATAATATTACATCTTACGGCCATTCTAGTTTCTTATTAATGAATATTTATGCTTTTTCCAAATGTCTTGCAGTTCAAACACCATTATTAAAAGTCCGCTACATATTGTCCATTGTAGGAAAGTCCCTCTAGGATGTGCTAAGGAATCATACTGTAGTATGGTGGACATGCTGCAGTGTAACTTTTCAATGTAGTGTCACATTGATCTTCAACTTGTATTCCCTCCATTAGTGTGAAAGAGTTCCTGTTCCTTCCCATCCTGGAGAAATATTATGATATCAGATGTTTGTATAATAGTCCAAAAATGAAAGTGAAATACTATCTCATTGTTGCTGTATCATCTATTTTCCTGAATATACAGTATGAATATAAAATTATAAGGCGTTCATCTTAAAGTATGCATTATTATGTAGCTTTTGTGTATATTGCTATTTATTTAAGACAACATCTTTAATTTTTTTATCTTCTGTTATTTTCTGAGTAATAAAAAATTGGTCTTATAGTCATAAAACACGCTGAACTATGATTATTTCTAATTTGCTGCTGGGAACATTCTTTTTCAAAAAATTATTTTATTTTTAATTTTTAGTTATACATGACAATAGGATGTATTTTGGCAGAATATACACACATAACCTATAACTTATTCTATGTAGATTCCCACTCTCATGGTCGTACGTGATGCGGAGTTACCCTGGTCACGTATACAAATACACGGCTAGGAAAGTTATGACCAATTAATTCTAATTTCCAATTCCCCTCTCCCTCCCTTCCCTTCATTTCACTTTATCTAGTCCAGTGGATTTCTATTATTCCCCTCCCTTACCACCCTTGTTTGAGGTTAGATCCACAAATCATTTGGCCTTTGTTTTTTGGGATTGACTTATTTCACATCGCATGATGTTTTCCAGTTCCACCCATTGACCAGCATTAGACCAGAGACCCTGCACTTACCAGAAGACAAGGGAGGCCCAGCTTTCCAACATATCTGCTGGGGAACCAAATTCCCCAACAAGACTCCTGAGGTGCAAGAAGTAAAATCAAGAATTGATAAAAGGGATGGTATCAAACTGAGAAAGCTTCTTCACAGCAAAGGAAACAGTCAAGAACGTGTACAGCGATCCTACAGATTGGGAGAAAATCTTCTCCACCAAAATCTCAGATAAGGCATTAATTTTCAGGATATACAAAGAACTCAAAAAACTTAACACCAGAAAAATAAATAAGCCAATCAGTAAAGGGGCAAAGGAACTGAACAAACACTTCACAGAAGAAGAAATATGAACGTTCAAAAACTATATGAAAAAATGTTCAACTCCACTAGCAATTAGAGAAATGCAATTAAAACTACACTGAGATTCCATCTCACTCCAGTCAGAATGGCAGTCATAAAGAATACAAATAAAAATAAATGTTGGGAACATTCTTATGCATACCTTCTTCTCTTAGCATTCCCTTAGCTCTTTGGTTAAATTCCAAGATGTTCAGATACTGTAAAAAAGCGTGTTCGTTTTATATTTCCACACCATAAGCTACATGTTGAATGAATGAATCATCACATTGTCATGCAGAATAATTATGCCAATTTATTTTCACACCAGGGAGGCATGAGTACTCATCCAGTTGCACAATTCTCTCCAACATTGAAGGTATTTCTGGTCTTTAAATTTTTTTTAAATGACACATATTTGTACATATTTATCAGGCACAAAATGGTATGTTTTCATTAATGTATACTTTAGGTAGTGAACAACTTGGAGTAATAATTTTCTTTCTCCATGAATTAGAAGTCAGGTATAGTTTATTCTTTGGGTGCATTTAAAAATAATTCATAATACAAAAGAAAATGTGTTGAAAGGGAGTGGAACAAACTAAACACCCCTTGTGTACAACAAGCGCCTATCTCTGGAAGGGGTGTAGGGCTCAGGAAACAGAGGGGAATCCAGGCCTTCTGAACTACTTCCAACGGATCTCAACCATCTATAATCCAGATATTATAAAAGACGTGAGGCAGATTCCCTTGATGAACAGATGACTTTAGAAAATAAGTCCCTTGTCAATATAGTTTTTCTGTCTAAATAATGGTAGACTTTTAACTTAAACCTAGAAATGAATTCTCATTATATTCCAACCATGCAGCTGATTTACCACCGTGTTCAAGTCAGAATGATCGGCAGCTGGGTGTTGCCCTGCCTGGATTTGCAGACACATGGCTCAGTGGCATCTGAGTTCCATTATCTCAGGATCAGTGAGCTGAGCTTCTGAGTCGCATTACCTGTGTGGGCCAAGGAATCACTATCTGGCTGCTCCTTCCATAACTAAGCCCTTTGGAACCATCTGAGAAGAGACCTCATCCTTGAGTAACACAGAGGTGGATCTCTGCAGGACCAGCTGCCGCCTCTCCCTGGGCGTGCCTTACTTCAACCTCATACACCGTTGCTGAAGTCACACGGAAAATCATTTGTAAATTCTTGGTGCTAAGAAGTGCTAGTGAAATGACCTTGTTCTAAAAGCTGGTGGAAGTTACACACATCATACATTTAGATCCTGCTCTAAAGAGAGATTCAGTCTAGTTTCAGAAAGATGCCACATAAAACACAGGTGAGATACGGAGTAATAATAATAAATAAAAATAATAGTAAATAATAATAAAATAATATTTAGAATAACATTTGCTGGGACAAAGACATAATCCAAAACTGTCACCTTATTAAAATGTCATAGATAATCATTTTTTTAAAAAGTTTTAATGAAGTAGAGCTAGAGGGAAAAACCAGACGGTGGGAGGTAGAAAAAGCCAACCAAGTACACACACACACACACACACATGCACAGTCTCACTAAAAAAATATTTTAAGTGCCTATGTTTATATAATCACATTAATTATCTCACTATATCATTTGTACACCTCAACACTGAAATTTCCACACTGAAATTCCAAAAACATAAAACATAAATATTTGTGTTTTGCAACAACATGTGAACTGGCTCCACTCTTCCCATTATGATCTACATGTTTTTAATGCATAATATATTGTTCCAGGCTTCAGAGAACTTTGGATTCTCCCTGAGTATTTCTGGCGCTGACAGGAGGAAAGAGTTTTTCCTTGACTTCCTCTTCTGGCCCTAATGCACCTACTTCAAATTAATTAATTAACTAGTTTTGTTTTGGAAGATCTCACCCAAGTGCTGCACACCAACTTGAACCAGCTGTGGACTCCTGCCCTTTCCCTTCTATGGAAGGAGAAGGATGGAAGCCCCTTTTTAAGCCAAGAAAATAATTATAAATCATAGAAGTAGGGGGTCCAACGGGTTTAAAAGCTCCTAGAGATCCTCTAACCCTGTCTCCGGGAGAATGTTCCTGGACACGAGGCCTGGCCTGCGCTACCTTCCCCACTTGCCCTCCGTTCCCAGGGCATTCCTGGAGCAAGGCACAGATCTGCTGCTTTTCCACACACTCCCCTCCTGATGGCACTTCACAGTCAAACACGTCAGCATACTTCACAGAACAAAGGACCCGGAACATAAAAAAGAGTAGATATCTGGAAAAAATCAAACCTCTTCCTGGGAGAAAGAAAGAAAGAAAGACGGGAAGGAGGGAGGGGGGACGGAAGAAGGAAGAGCCAAAACGGAGGCAAGTTCAGTAACTTCACGAGGACGCACCTACTAAATGGCAGAGTCAGGACTGCTTTTACGTCTGTTTCATAGCCTGCTCTTATGAAGCGGTGGAACACAATAGGGTCCAGCAACACGTTCTGATAAAGAACAAGAGATAGTGTAGACCTTGGGAACCCTGGTATCTCTGTGCTAACTACATCAGCTCTGCCATTATAGCGTGGAAATAACCATGGACAATAAAGGAGTGGATACAGTTGGGTTCTGATTAAACTAAGCATTATGGACGCTGAAATTTCAACTTAATATAATTTTAAATGTCATAAAATATTCTTTTGTTTTTTCATTATTGAACCATTTAAATACATAAAAATCATTCAGTGCTCATAGGTTATACAAACATAGGAGATTTGGGGTACAGATGGAAGTAGCTGACAGCCAATAGCTACCAGGATGACTTGGACCTAAGTAGAGAAATATGAGGCCATCTCTAATGATAGTCCAACCAGTCTGCCAAGAGAAATCAGATTTTATCGGTATCAAGAAGACAATAAAGCAAACGCAGACTCAAGGCCCCAAGATTAAAAACTAAGAGAACTTCAGTCTGGCATCTGCCCAACAGAATGGGGCAGAAGACATATAAACTGGCTATGACCAAGAAGGCTTGTTCCTAAAGAGGCCGATTCCTAGATAGTCGTGGCTGCCCGGAGTCCAGTGGAGGAAGGCGGGTGAGAAGCAATCAGTCATCATCGGTCAGAGAACCCACGTGCGTGTCAGGAGGCAGGTCCTCCCATGCCCAGGCTCTGTCTCACACACTGGGGCCCAGCCCAAGACCAGGATAAAAGGGCCACAGGATCAGGGCACCTCCATCCACTCACCTCCTGAGGTGCTCACAGACCCTGCACTGCCTGTGACCTCGGTAAGTGTCCACTGGGAAAAAGGGCATCCCCAGAGGATTGCTTAGACCAGAGCAGGAGGGAAGCTGGGCAGGGCCTGGAGGGCGGGAGGCCACATTGCCAGGGGAGGAGAGATGAGCATAGACTGACAGATGGCAGCAGAGGGGACCGAGAAAAGGCATGAGATACAACTGCGGGATTGTGCCTTGGATTCTAGAGACAACAAGCTGCTCTGCAGTGAGGGGGACCCCTCAGAACAGGGGACACTGAGCACAGAGCCTGCTCCTTGGACCAGTGCTGGGAGGGGAGCCAATTTCTGAAACTGCAGCCCTGTCTCAGCAAAGCAAGAGCTGAATGAAACCAGGGCAGGGCACCAGTGGCCGCTTTGGCTTAGGAGACCCACATAGCCATGGGTCTGGCATTCCCTTACTCACTTCCAACTTGATTAGGGGACTACAGGCCTGAGACTTGCCAGGAAAATTGTCGCCATGAGCAGGTGGTCAGCAGAGGACATCTGAGCTCTGACCTGACATGAGGACTGGGGTTCAGGTCAAGGGTGCAGGAATTGATGGGCTTATCATCTCTTCATTAACCGAGTGGCTGGCTGACCTGATAATTTTGAAGATCCTTTGCAATACTGAGCTGCAGGGGAAAATCATCTTGCAAGTCACGACAAGACAGAATGACTGCTTTTCCCTTTTGAAAGTTATTGTCCCTGTAATAACCCTTAAAGGGCGCATTTTCAGAGTGTGAAGGCATTTGCGATAATTTTCTCCTTTACATATAAATCTTTGACTCATGACATTTTGTGATATTGTGTGGTCGTAGTTTAGTACACTGGTGCGTTTGTCTGACTTACAAGTGCATCTGAGCTTCCATAGTGATGACGAGGATGAGGATGGTGATGGTGGTGGTGGTGTGAGGGGATGGAGAGGGCAAAACTCCTGGAGACGCTCTTTCTAGGATTCTGAGCAATGCTAAGTGGTCAGAGTGGGCAGGTGGCCTGTGTCCTGGTCTGACTGGTGTTTTTCCCTCCCTCAGCTCCTGAACACCCGCCTGCCAGGATGTCCTGCCAGCAGAGCCAGCAGCAGTGCCAGCCCCCTCCCAAGTGCCCCCCCAAGTGCCCTCAAAAGTGCCAAACCCCTAAGTGTCCCCCTAAGTGCCCTCCAGCCCCTTCCTGCTGCAGTGTCAGCTCAGGGGGCTGCTGCAGCTCTGGGGGTGGGGGCTGCTGCAGCTCCGGGGGTGGGGGCTGCTGCCTGAGCCACCACCGGCCCCGCAGGTCCCACCGCCACAGACAGAGCTCTGGCTGCTGTAGCCAGCCCTCAGGGGGCTCCGGCTGCTGTGGAGGGGGCAGCAGCCAGCAGTCTGGAGGCTGCTGCTGAAGTGCCCTTGACTTCCTCTTCCTCCAGAGGCGACAGGCAGTGCTGAGAGGCTTAGGGAAAGCTTGAGTCTGGCCAGGAGCATCTGTCCAGCCTGGTGGGCAGAAGCCAAAGTCTTCCTCCTAAAGTGCACCAGAGACCTCCTTCCCCATTTCCATGGCTGCTCCGGCAACCTGACGCCCAGACCTAACGCGGCACGATTGGGTCATTGTATTCTGTTGCACAAACGCCAATAATAAACCTTGGAATCTGCTCTCCATCTGACCACGGGACTGATTTGTTGTCTGCTTAAGTTGCTGTTGTTTATTTCCCTCTGTCTTTTTCCTGGTGGTACTTGGCCTCTCTGAACAGAATGAAACAGAGTGGAATTAGGAGCCCTCCCAAAATCCAGGACAAGGTCCTCATGGTGAGTGAGGCAGAGGGGAAACTGCCTGCCTGGGAAGCCAAGGATGGCGAGAGTGGACATCGCCCTGCCCAGGCCAGTCTAGCACAGGCTCACTGCCACGTAGATGGGCAAATTCAGCCTTATAGAATATATATCTTATTATATATTATATCTAATATGCCAATATGTAGAATATCTTTATATATAATAGTTATAGACATTTACATACATAATTATAGTTATGTTATATAGTTATGATTATAGTCATATATGTATAATTATATAGAATATATTTATATATGATATGTCTAGATCTGCCTCTCTCTATAGAAATAATATCCTGTCTTTTGTTCCATTTTGTGACTTCCTCTCTTTTCAAAGCTTTTTGCAACCCAGAATCGCCTGAAGATGCAAATTTAAAAAAAAAAAATGTCTTCTATCTTTCCTCAAAGTTGTCTTTTAATAAACCTTTTTTTTTTTTTTTTTTTTTTTTTTACCAATTTGACTTCTAATTCTTGTGGAGCACAGAACAGCGTAACCTAGATGCAACCCTAGGGAGCTAACAGTTCAACCCAGTAGGAAGGGGATAGAACAGGAGTCAGAGGCAAACGGTTTTTTTCTCTTTTTGCCTTTTCTCCTAAGTCTGTGTTTGGCTTTTAAACCAAAGCACCACAGTAGCATTAAGAACTATTGTTCTTTTAACTTGTAGTTTCCACCAGATCTCACTCTGTCCTTTGGGTATGAGCAAAAGATGGACATCTTGGTCCTTTCCCCCACCATCATCTCCTCACCTTGTGTGACCCATACACCACTCCTTCATCTGATCAGTCCTTAGCTGACTCCTTCACTGGACGGATGTGTACACACACAGTCACAGGAAATCCGTATTACAAAATTCAATCACATTGCTGTATAATTTATGCACGGTAAAATTCACAATATCTAAATGCAAAATGTAATGAGTATTGCTAAATATGCACAGTTGTGTGACCACAAGTGTCATAGACACACTGTAAATGTAGCTGACAATTTACTGGTTATTATTTGAGAAAGTTTTAAAACTATCACAAGTCCACAATACATTAATGAAAATATGCTTATGTTTAGCCTCATTATAATTAAATTATAAGTGGCAGAAATTATCATTAAAATTACAGAAAGATAAAAATTGAACTTGGCAAAGGGTTAACATAATTGAGATAATATAGGGCTTAAAATACATTTATTATATTGTTAATAAACATAAAGCTCATGTAAATTAGTAAACAAGAAAACATTTCCATAAAATGATGGGAAAGACTCATAAATATTCAAATCTAAAATATAAAATGGAAGAAAAAAATTAATAGCCACTAACATTAGACTATAAAAATTATCCAACCTCATTAATAAAAGATCACCATGATCAAGTGGGTTTCATCCCAGGGATGCAAGGTTGGTCCAACATATGGAAATCAATACATGTAATTCATCACATCAATAGACTTAAATATAAGAATTATATGATCATCTCAATAGGTGCAGAAAAAGCAATTGACAAAATACGGCACCCCTTCATGTCAAAATACTAGAAAAACTAGGGATAACAGGTACTTATCTCAATATTATAAAAGCTATCTATGCTAAGCCTGAGGTCAATATTATTCTAAATGGAGAAAAATTGAAAGCATTGAAGTGCAATAAACTTGAAGACTGTAATTATTAAGTTATTATTAAGTCTGAGGGAAAGAAATGGGAAAAGGTGAATAAATCTTATGTAGACAAAATAGATAATAGAAGAATATTATGTAATGATAAAAGGGAGAATCCAGCAAGAAGATATAACAATTACACACACATATATGTACCAAACATCAGAGCTTCTACATGTATGAAGCAAATATTGGCAGAGTCCGTCTGTGCAGTCATAGTAAGAGGCTCTAAAAATCCCCTTTCAATAACAAAACAACCTGCAGAATATCAACAAGTCCACAGAGACCAGGACGACTCTACCCACCACACTGGGCCTAATAAGCACATGCAAAACACTCTACCCCAGCTCAGCAGAGTACTCATTTTTCTCAAGTGCACATGCAATATTCTCCAAAATAAATCATATGAAAGACCACAAAACAAGTCTCACTAATTTTAAAAATATTGAAATCACATAAAGCATCTTTTCAAATCAAAATGGAATGAGACTAAAAAATGGCAGCAAAAGGAAAACAGGAACATTCTCAGATATGTAGATGTTAAGCCATGTCCTCCTCAACAGCCACCAGATCAAAGTGAAAAGTCACCGAGGTATTCTCAGATACCTTGGTACAAGTGAAAATGAAAATACAGCATATCAAACCTTAAAACTTACCAAGATGCAGAGGGACACTTACAGCTATAAAAACTTACATGAGAAAAGGATGGATGGTCTCGTTTTAATGATTCAGCTTTAAGTAACTGGGGAAAAACAAATTGAATCCAAATCTAGCATAAAGAAGGAAATAAGAAAGGTTTGAGCAGGGTTAACCGAAATAGAGAATAGAGAAAGTCAATGAAATCAAGAGCAATTTCTCTGAGAAGAACATTAACTATGCAAAACAGCTAGACTGATTCACAAAATGAAAGAGTCAAGTTGGAAAATAAAAGCAGAAATGAGATGAGAACATTGTAATTGATGTATAGAAATAAAAAGTTGTAAGAGAATACTGTGAACAATTATTTGGCAACAAATTGGATATTCCTAGAAACATAACATACCAAGATGGATTTACAAAAAAATGAAAATTACCAAGAAGATTAAATCAGTATCAATTAACTTCCTACAAAGTAAAGTGCAGGACTAGAAAGCTTCATTTATGAATTATATCAAACATGTTAAGAAAAAATAATAACAATTTTCTTCCTATTCTTCCCAAAAGCTGAAGAGAATGAAACATGTTAACCTCGTTCTGTTATGCTAGCATTATACTCACACCAAAGCCAGACAAAAATATGAGAAAAGGAAACTACAGATCAATATCCACAGTGATGTTAAGGGCTGACAAAAATCCTAAACCGAATATTAACAAGCGGTATTCAACAACACACTAAAAGTACGTACACCAAGACCAATTTCAAATTATTTCCTGAACAGCTGATACAATCTTGAAAAGGAAGAGAAAGTTGGAGACCTTACACTTTCTCATTTTCTAAAATTTATTACACATCTACAACATCAGTGTGGTTCTGTCACAAGATGGACACACAGACGAATGGAATAGAGTTAAGGAATGGAAGAAAGCCCGGAAGTGAACCTCACATGTGAGGTCAACAAAACTGACAAGGCCATCAGTAGAGAACAGTCTTTTGAATAGGTGGTTGGGAAAACTAGACAGCTACATGCAAAAGAAGGAAACTGAGTCATTGGTTTATATTATGCACAAATGATAACTCAAATAGGATCAAGGACCTTAAAAAATAATCAAAACTACAAAACTCCTAGAAGAAAACATGAGGGGAAAGCTTCATTATGTTGGATTTGACCATGAATTCTTTGACACAAACCAAAAGTGCAGGAAATGAAAGTAAAAATAGACAAATTCGACTATATCAACATTAAAACCTTCTGTGAACCAATGAACACAATCAAGAGAGAAAGAACAACCTTTAGTATGGGCGTAAATACCTGAAAATTTTGTATCTGATAACAGGGTAATAATATCCAGAATATGGAGTAAGCTCCTATAATTCAACCACAAATGAATGAACAATCTGATAAAAATGGAAAAAGGACTTGAACAGACATTTCTCAAAAAAAAAATTATGATCGCAAGCTCATGGAAAGAAGTTCAGTATCACTAATAATTAGGAAAATGCAAGCAAAGACCACAGTGAGATATCACTTCAAGACCAAAACAAAAGAAGAAAATAATATCGTTGATGAGGACATAGAAGATCTGGAATCTTTGTGCACTGTTGGTGGGAAGGCAAAGTGACATGAACTGTGAAAATCACTATGGTGGATCCTCAGAAATTTAACAGGATTAATATCTGATCCAGTGAGTTCACTTCCGAGTGAATTTCAGTACACAAGAATTGAAAGCAGAGTTTGAAGACATATTCGTACATCCATGTTTCTAACAGCATTATTTACAACTGCCAAACGGTAGAGGCAGCCCAAGTGTGGGCTGATGGATAATTCCATTAACAAAATGTGGTGTATATGCAACAAAATATCATATAACCTTAAAAGGGGAAGATACATACATATACATATGCATATGTATATCCTACAACATGAATGAACCTTAAAAACATTATGCTGAGTAAGACATCTAGTGACAGAAGGACAAATACTACCTGATTCATTTATGTGGAAAACTGAGTGTTCAAAGTCCCAGAGAGAAGGTAGAATGGCAGTCTCTGGGGTTTCAGGTGAGGAATAGTAGGGAACTCCTGATTAATGAGGAGAGTTTCAGGTTCACAAAATGACATCTGGAGATTGGTCACCCAACTGTGTGATCATATTTAACCTACTGAGCTACACAATGAAAAATGGCTGAGATATGTTTTACCAAACTCTTTTGTATTTCTATTAGTACCTTATAATTCCACATAACATATAGTTCTGTAAAACATTCTGCATGCAGCAGGGTTGATTGTCCCATGTCTGCACAGGCACACAGCAGAACAATACGATTTGGTCAGTTTCATCCCCAGCTCTTCCACTCTCCTCCTCCTTCCTCTCCGTCCCCTTCCTCTGACCTCCTGTTATCCCTTCTATTCCCATGACAACCCCCTTTTCTTTCCTTCCAGCTTCCACATCTAGAATACATGATGAGCCTTGACTTTGTCAGTATTTACTAAAGCTTTTTAAGGAGAATGTTCACAATTTAGACCTGATGGAGAATCCATTGCCCTCTCACTCTATGGTATATCCTAAATATATTAGAAATCATACCCTTGGCAGCAATCAGAAACTATAATTTTAAAAGGTGCCATTTAAAGACTAACTGGATTTTCTTTTAAAGAGCATGGCTTCAGCATTTGACGGGAAAAACCTGAAGACCACCAATTTGTTTGGTGCTGGCGAATGGAAATCCTCAGAAAGTCAGTGATTTGCTAGACAAGATGTTTATATTAACTGACACCTAAGCCAGTCAATCCCATGGGCAAGACTTCATTCCAGTCTTCCTCACGCAGGAATACTGCTGCTCCTCACCTGTGTCCAGGTAAGGTCAGATGAGGACCTGGGCGTGGCCCTGTGTGTGGAAACAGAGGCATGGACCTGGTGGCATCTCACATCATCATCCTAGAAACCCAGGAGATGAGCTACTGAGTGGACCTGCTGTTGTGAAAAGCAAGGGATCAGTATCCTGACCACTTCCCCATTCCTAAAGCCTTGGGAATGACATGAGCAGGAGAACGAATGTCACATGAGGTGAGACAGTGGCAGAACTTTCAAGGTGATATGGCCACACATACCTTCCTACTTTTCTCAGAGTACAGATGCCCGTGATGGTGACCTAAGTCCTAAGGATTAGCTATTTATAAAGTCAATGCAATGCTAGTGAGAGGCTATAAAAATCACGCAATACCCATAGTGTGCATAGCCTCGTGTTGAACAAACAAAGGTTAAGAAATAGCAACCCAGGGGCTGGGGTTGTGGCTCAGTGGTAGAGCACTCACCTAGCATGTGCAAGGCCCTGGGTTTGATCCTCAGCACCACATAAAATAAATAAATAAAATGAAAGTATTATGTTCAACTACAACTAAAAATGAATAAATATCTTTTAAAAAAAGAAATAGCAAACCCAAGCCAGGGTGTCAAAAAATTTATTATAAATGATATGGCACATGAAGAATGAAAAGAAAACAAGTGGGATTTGTCTAGATGGGGCAAAGACCAAGGCAAACATTGCCAAGACAAGTGTAATCAAAGTGCAGAAAATAAAGTGCACTTAGAATATTTCTAAGGGCAGGCAGAAAAGGGCTTACAGCAGAGGTAGAGCATGAAGCCATATCTCCTAGAAGGATTGTGGACTTTTCCCTTTAAACAGCAAGCAGCCCTGAACAAGACCGTGCTAATGATTTGGTATGAATTATTTATGGGGATGGCAGAGTCTTTTCTTGGATCTGGTATAAGAAGAGAATCAATAAAAGGCCACAGGGATTGGAGGCAGTGTTTGGTCAGAGGAGTCTGGGCACATGTGGATGGTTGCTGCTCTGTGGTAAAGGGAGGTACACATATAAACGTGACGTCTTTCTCAACTGCAGACCTGCGTCTCTGCATATGCAGTCTCTGTGTGTACACCTGTGTCCTATAGATAGCTGGATGTAGATTCGTATGTACCTCCACTACATTTTGACTGGTTTCACCATGTCCATTGTGACCCAGCTATTAATTCCAAGGTCTGGGCGGTTCCGGAGTCCACCAGTGTCTAGGGAGAAGAAGCCCCTTCCTGACTGAATCTAACTTTGGCTTGTCTACATCGGGCTGGATAAGTTTAGTTTTTGGATAACCCCCCAGTCGTGACTGCCTCTGCCGCCATCTTGTCCTAGAATGAATGCACAAATTCACAACAGTGCTTTTACGCAAAGCCTGTGACCATGGAGAAGACGAATGGAAACCTGGGGACGAAGGGCAGACAGGGGCTTACAAGTAACAGCACAAACACATCTGTGGGAAATGTTAAGGACTATCGTTCTCAAAAGTCACCTGCTTCCCTGTGGGCAGGCACCTGGGCCTAGGATTAAAGTATTTCACAGCCTTCTTTCTTGTCCTCCTCTTTCTCATCGGTGGCTGTCACCCCTCCTCCCAATATGACCCCAGGAATTCAAACCTTCACCTTCATACACAGAGCAAAGCCTGCTGCTCTTGCTCCACCCTAGGAGCCCCCTGCCTGCCCCCTGCCTGGCTCTGGTACCTGTCTGCACCAGGCAACCTAAAAACAAAATCCACACAAGAGCCTCTCTTTACAGAAGGGAACTGTGAATTATTATTATTATTATTATTATTATTTGTGTGTGTGTGTGTGTGTGTGTGAAGAGCCTCACCTTCATCCTGTACTCAGTAGGGCACGTGTGTCACTAGAGAAGACTCCACCATGTTTCCATCTCTGTCCCTGATTAAGTAGATTGCAAAAGTTCCCACCTCAGCAGGTCCCAGAGCTGAACTAGGTCCCTCTTCTGAGCTTCACCTGTGCAGATGACTAGGTCACCTGCTCACAAGTAGACATGTGAGGGACATCGGCGTTTCTGCAGCTCCCCAGGCTCCCTGGGCAGAGAGTTCTCCTGAAAGAGGCAGAAAATGGAGTAGACTGAGAAGTGAGGCCCTCTCAGGGCAGGTACCTGCTGGAAAAATGAGGTGGAGAATGTGGCAGGAGTTCACCTTCTCATCTCATTCCTAAGTCTCATTCCAGGATGGGAGCAGCTTCCAGAACCCCACGGAAGGGAGCGGGTGAGGATCCTCCTCCGGTCATTACCCGTCACATGACTTACGTGGGTGTCATAAGGTGGGTGCTCCATGCCGAGGCCCTGTCTCACACGCTGAGGCAGAGAACAAGGCCAGGTTAAAAGGGCTCCAGAGAGAGCACCTCCATCCACTCACCTCCCCAGGAGCCCACACACCCTGCCTGCTGGTGACCACAGTAAGTGTCCCCTGGGGAAGGGGATAGAGGCTACCAGAAGGGTGTTCAGACAAGATCAGGGGCGAGGCTGAGCAGGGCTCTGAGGGCTGGAGGACACTGAGAGAAGAGGAGAAGTTAGCATGGATGACAGGTGAGGGCTGCAGGGACTCTGGAACAAACACTGAGACGACGACAGCCAGGTGACTGGGCCTTGGGCTCTGGAGAGAACAAGCTGCTCCAAAGTAAGGGGACCCCTCAGAACAGGGGACTCTGAGCACAGAGACCTGCTCCTTGGACCAGTGCTGGAAGGGGGTCAGAAATTGACTAAAACTGCAGCCCTGTCTCAGCAAAGCAAGAGTTGCCACCAGGGCAGGGCACCAGTGGCCGCTTTGGCTTAGGAGACCCACATAGCCATGGGTCTAGCATTCCCTCACTCACTTCCAACTTGATTAGAGGACCACAAGCCTGAGACTGGCCAGGCCAATTGTCGCCGTGAGCAGGTGGTCAGCAGAGGACATCTGAGCTCTGACCTGACATGAGGACTGGGGTTCAGGTCAAGGGTGCAGGAATTGATGGGCTTATCATCTCTTCATTAGCCGAGTGGCTGGCTGACCTGATAATTTTGAAGATCCTTTGCAATACTGAGCTGCAGGGGAAAATCATCTTGCAAGTCACGACAAGAGAGAATGACTGCTTTTCCCTTTTAAAAGTTATTGTCCCTGTAATGACCCTTAAAGGGGACATTTTCAGAGTGTGAAGGCATTTGCGATAATTTTCTCCTTTACATATAGATCTTTGACTCATGGACACATTTTGTGATATTATTTGGTCTTAGTTTTCTACACTGGTTTGTCTGACTTACAGGGCATCTGAGCTTCCATAGTGATGATGAGGATGAGGATGGTGATGGTGGTGGTGGTGTGAGGGGATGGAGAGGGCAAAACTCCTGGAGACGCTCTTTCTAGGATTCTGAGCAATGCTAAGTGGTCAGAGTGGGCAGGTGGCCTGTGTCCTGGTCTGACTGGTGTCTGTCCCTCCCTCAGCTCCTGAACACCCGCCTGCCAAGATGTCCTGCCAGCAGAGCCAGCAGCAGTGCCAGTCCCCTCCCAAGTGCCCCCCCAAGTGCCCTCAAAAGTGCCAAACCCCTAAGTGTCCCCCAAAGTGCCCTCCAGCCCCTTCCTGCTGCAGTGTCAGCTCCGGGGGCTGCTGCAGCTCTGGGGGTGGGGGCTGCTGCAGCTCTGGGGGTGGGGGCTGCTGCAGCTCTGGGGGTGGGGGCTGCTGCAGCTCTGGGGGTGGGGGCTGCTGCAGCTCTGGGGGTGGGGGCTGCTGCAGCTCTGGGGGTGGGGGCTGCTGCCTGAGCCACCACCGGCCCCGCAGGTCCCACCGCCACAGACAGAGCTCTGGCTGCTGTAGCCAGCCCTCAGGGGGCTCCGGCTGCTGTGGAGGGGGCAGCAGCCAGCAGTCTGGAGGCTGCTGCTGAAGTGCCCTTGACTTCCTCTTCCTCCAGAGGCGACAGGCAGTGCTGAGAGGCTTAGGGAAAGCTTGAGTCTGGCCAGGAGCATCTGTCCAGCCTGGTGGGCAGAAGCCAAAGTCTTTCTCCTAAACATGTCGGGAACCCCCATCTCCTGTCTGTGCTGTCCACCTGAAGCCCTGGCCCAGTCTCACACAGCGTCTGTCATTCCTCTCTGTTGGCTGAATTGAAATAATAAAATCTGAAGTCTGTTCCCAACTGACTAGAAGACTAATCACCTCCCTGCTTTTGCGACCATTCTCCTCCCACTTCTGTTGGCAGCTCCTCTGGCCTCGGTGGACAGAGGCAGGAGTTTGTTATCAGTGGTTTAAGTTTGAATTTTTGTAGGCTTGAATTTTTTCTCTAATTGTGTGCGTTCCCTTTTAACCAAAGCCTGGAGCAGCAGTGATTGTTATCATTGCTACTTCAACTTCACCCAGTGTCTAAGTCTGTCCTCCCCAGACACAGACTCGCAGAATAGCAGGAGGGAAGCTGGGCGGGGGCTTGGGGCTGGAGGCCACATTGCCAGAGGAGGAGAGAGAGTGTGGCCTGACAGGTCAGGGGCAAAGCCAGGAAACCACCACCTCTTCATTCTGTGCTCCCCTCTCTATCTGTGAATTAATTCCCCTGACTCCTCCTCCATTCTATGTTTATGTATAATATACAAACAAATATTGTGTGTGTATCTATGCATGTCTGTATACACATGTATTTTATACGTATTTACATGTGCGTATATATACACATACATTATATGGAATGAATCCATATATTTAAAATTTTAAATCACTTAATTGATGTATAAATTTCATACAGTAAAATTCACTTATTTTAAACACACAACCTAGTGAGCTTTGCCAAACATACACAGTCATGTAACAACATCACAAGCAGCATCCTAGATAGGTAGTTGATGATTAATCATGGTTTGTAGAAAGTTTTTAAAATATTAAAAAAGTAATGGATTCATGAAAATATGGATCTATTTGACCACGTTACAATTAAATTTTGAGAGACAGAAAACACTACTCAAAGATAGAAGGATAAAAATTAACCTGGGAAAACAGAGCACATATGATAGGGATGGGACTAAAGTCCCACTATGATGTGGATGTGAATGTCCCCAAAGGCCCGTGGGTAAAGGCTTTATCTCAAGGGAGGTCACCAACGGGAGGTGGTGGAACCCTCTGGAGACGGTGCTTGGTGGGAGGTCTTCTGGGGGGGATTGTGGGCCCTGGCTCCTGCCCCCTCTCTCTGCTCCTTGGACGTGAGGTGAGCAGTTTTTGCCCTGCCATGTGCTCCTTCCGTGATGTGCCACTTTGTCACAAGCACAAAGCAACAGGGCCAGTCAGACATGGATTGGAACCTCCAAAATTGTGAGCCCAAGTCAACCTTTCCTTCCTATAATTTGATCAGTTCACATATTGTGTTACAGTAATGGAAAGCTGACTAACCAATATCCCTTATAACATAGCGTTCACAGAAATTAAGAATTAAAAGGCAAATATTACTGTCGGGAGCTGCCCTGGAGGCTGACACCTTTTACATCCTGATGCCAGGTCACAGTCACTTGGGCATCACCCCAGCTCAGATAACAAGGCATGGCTCCAGGTGTAGGCATCACCCACGGAGATGGAGCTACATCACCTGTTCCTTTGTAACCCTGCCCCTTTGCCCTTTTGGGGATAGAATGTTCCATGGACCCTCCCCTTGTGTGTCCCCTATATAAGAATAAAGAATTCCGGTGGCTCTCTCTTTCCACAGACTCTTAAATTCGCAGAGCCATCTCCAGATTATTGAAAGGTTACTTCTGTGTGGCTGCATGCTTTCTTTGTCATGTTCTTGAGTTATTGGAATAGTCAGATTTTGTGAACCCAGAATTAGGTTGCCAGCTAGGAAAGATGGCCACATATTATGATAAAAGATTTGTGGAAGTCATGAATGATCGATTTTAAAACAGAAGAAAAAATAAGAAATGTCAATGACACTAAGATTATATTGTTAAAGATATTCAACTTTTAATAAAGGGACATAACTCATCTTTTTGGAAGGGAGCTGTTAGATTTATAAAACATTGGCAAAGATTCAAAAGGCTCACAAAATTCATCGTTGGCAGGAGCACAAATCATCACCTGCTCTGTGTTACAGGGATTTGGGTGATTTTTATTCATTTAACAAGTGTTTATTGGATAGAAAATTAAAATTGTGAATTGTTATGGTTTAGATGTGGTGTCTCCCAAAAACTCACATGTAAGACGATGCAAGAAGTTTCAGAGGAGAAATGATTGGGGTGTAAGAGTCTTAACCGGATCATGAATTAATCCCCAGTGATAACTGAGTGATAACTGAAGTCTTAGGGTACGGCTGGAGGAGGGGTGGGAATTGGGGCATGGTCTGGGTGTATATGTTTGTATCTTGCCAGTGGAGTCTCTCTGTCTCTCTCCCTCTCTGTCCCTCTCTCTCTGCTTCCTGATCACCATGTGAGCTACCTTCCTGAGCCACACTCTTCCGCCATGATGTTCTGCCTCCCCTCAAGCCCTGAGGAATGGAGCCAGCCTTCTGTGGACTGAGACCTCTGAAACCAGGAGCCCTCAAATAAAGTTTTTCTCCTTTAAAATTGTTCTGGTCAGATCTTTTAGTTATAGCAGCAAAAAAGCTAACTAAACATAAATGAACAGACCTTTTTATATAAAAGTTGTTGTGTGATTTTTTTTCAATGACATAAAAATATATAAATAAAGAATAAATGGACAAGAATGTTCAGTACAGTGATTTAGAAATCATAGGAGAGTTCAATGTATATGAATTCAAGATGCCAAAAAATCACAACACTGAAAACATAATTTTAAAAGACTCTTTAAAATAACAACTGAATTTTCTTTTAGATTTAATTTTAAAATTTTCTGTGAAATTTATTTTAGTTTTTCCAACTTGATTAAGGTGTAGTTGCAAAAAGTTTTATATATTATACAGCTTTCTAATTTGATATTTGAATACATTGTGAACTATATACATCAATAACCAAGCTAATTGGTATATCTATCACATCAGTGTGTGTATGTGTGTGTGTGTGTGTGTGTGTGTGTGTGTGTGAAGAGCCTTAAGATTTCCTGACTTTGCAAATGTCAAGTATGCAATACATGTTTTTAACTATAGTCACGTTGTTGTACACAGGCTCTCCAGAGTTTGCTTATCCTGAATAATTAAACCCTTGTCCCTCTTGACCAACATTTCTCCAGGTCTTCCTCCCCCAGTTCCTGGTAATGACCATTCTACTCTATTTTTCTGGGAGTCCCACATTTTTAAATTTCCCCATATAATTGAGATCACAAAGTGTGTCTTTCTTTGTCAAATTTCAATCAACATAATGTTCTTTAAGCTTATCTGAGTCATATACGGCAGGACTTTCTTTTTATTTTTCTAAAGCGGATATTTCAACACACACATGCACACACACACACACACACACACACAGATCCCTTTTTGATTATCCACCCATCTATTGACAGACATTGAGGATGTGTCCACACGGGGGCTGGTATGAATGAACTTGGGAGTACATGGTCTTCAAAACACTCACTCCTTTCCCCTTGGTTTTATACCCACAAGAGCCTTTACTGGATCTTGAGGTAGTTCTATTCTTAGTTTGTTACAATCCTTCGTATTGTTTCTCAGACTGATTACGCCAATTTACATTCCCAGCAACAGTAGGCAAGGATCCCTTTTGTCCTCTCCTGTCTCCTCTTGTTACCCCTCATCTTCTGTATAATAGACATCGTAACAGGTGTGAGGTGATGTCCCGTTGTGCTTCCATTTGCATTTTCCTGATGGTCACTGATGTGGAGCACATTTTATATACCTGTTGGCCATTTGTATGTCTTTTGAGAAACATCTATTCAAGTCCTTTGCCCACTTTTAAGTTGTGTTATTTGACTTTTGTCAAGGAGTTATAGAATCCTTTCGTCATAATTGTTAAAAGAGTTTGAGAAGATGGAAGAAAAACACCCAAAGATCACCAATTTGTTTGGTAATGGCCGTGGAGCACATAGAGAGGACGAATACTCAGTTTGACTCTCTTCTGATGCTATCTCAGCCGCGTTTTCTCACATCCTATGAGATGGTGAATATTTGACCACATAAAAGAGACACTTTGACAAAGGGAAATCCTCAGAAAGTCAATGATTTGCTAGACAAGACGTTGATATTAACTGGACATCTAAGCCAGTAAATCCCAAGTCAAGACTTCATTGCAGTCTCCCTCATACGAGTAAGCTGTGGCTCCTCACCTGTGTCCAGGTAAGGTCAGATGAGGACCTGGGTGTTGCCCTGTGTGGAAACAGAGGCATGGACCAGGTGGCATCTCACGCCATCATCCTAAAAACCAGGAGATGAGCTTCTGAGTAGACCTGCTGTTGCGAAAAGCAAGGGATCAATATCCTGTCCACTTCCCCATTCCTAAAGCCTTGGGAACAACATGAGCAGGAGAATGAACACCATGTGACAGTGGCAGATCTGTCAAGGTGACATGTCCACACATACTTTGCTGGGCCTGTCTCAGAGTGTAGTTTCCTATGAGTGTGACCTGATTTAAAGTACAGCTATTTATAAACTGTAAAGTCGATGCTCAGGCAAGCAATAGGCTTCAAATTTATCTATTGTGTGCATAGTCCTCTGTTGAACTAATGGAGGTCCAGTATAAACCCTAAGCCAGGATGTCAAGGAATTCACTGTACTCTCGTTGGAGTGCCAGGTCACATGAGGAAGTGAATAACCCATAAAAATGATGGAATTGAGTTGCGTTGTCCTGGCAGGCAAGGGCCAGGGCGCTGTGGCAGGAACAGACATTATTCAAGCTCAGAAAATGATGCAATTCAGCTCAGAACATTTCAGTGAGTGTGGGTGGCAAAGGCTTACAGCAGAGGTAGAGCTGAGGGCCATATTTCGTAGAAGGGTTTTGGAATTTTTCCCTTAAGGAGCACGCAGACCTAAACCAGACTTTACTAATGACTTAGTTTTTCTTTTTCTTTCTTTCTCTCTCTCTTTCTTTTTTTTTCTTTTCTTTTCTTTTTTCTTTCTTTTTTTTTTGGGGGGGGGAAGTGCTGGGGATTGAACCCAGGGCCTCATGCACGTGAGGCACAAACTCTTCCAACTGAGCCATATCCCCAGCCCCCTACTAATGACTTAGGATTCATCATTTATGGGGATGGGAAAGTTTTTTTCCTGATTATGACATAGGAACAGAATCATCGAACCTCTTTTATTCTGGCTTGGGCTCTTGTCCCCAGAGAGCAGGGCAGCACATGGACAAGACAGGCCCTGCCTCTCTCTCGTCAGCTGTACAGGTCCTATGAGCACAGATGACACACTCAATCAGAACAGTTCCCAGGACCAACCCTCAGAACCTCTTCTTGGAGCCAGGCCTCCAAAGCCATTTTTTTTTCTTATTTTCTTGATGTTCTTTGAACTTTAGTTAAAAGCCTCTAAACTTCCCTGGTGTGTCCCGGCCCTCAGGGAGTGTCCCCGGCCATCTCACTGGACCCTGTGTATAGGTGTGCATGTGTGTGTGTGCACCCATGTGTGTCTACACCATCCTGGAGCAGAACTCAGACACGCCTGGTTCTGCTACTTACTAGCTGTGGAAATCACATTGCTCGTTCTCAGGTTCGCGAATGGTATAGTAGAGATGAAGAAGGTTAGTGTCCAGACTCTTGTGAGGGACAACAGGATCACAGAGGGGAAATGCCTGGTCAGGTCCTGTAACAGGTATGACTATAATAGAAGTGCTTGTCTATTGGTAATTAAAAGGGAATGAGGTTTTTTTTTCCCCTGTTGTGTGTGTGTGTGTGTGTGTGTGTGTGTGTGTGTGTTTTCCCATGTCTGGAGGGCAACATTTAAAATATAGGAAAATTAATTAGATGAAAGCAAATGAGACCTAGAATTAATGATGTGAAAAAATCTCTGCCTTCAGGAAGTATCCTCAATAATTTGCCAGAGCATGGGATGGGTTCCAGATTGGTTGAATGTACCCACATCCAGGTTACAATGGACATGGAGGAAGGATATCTGGTGAAATGTATGTGCTCATAAATTTGGGGTATTTTAGAGTATTGCATTTAATTGATCATATATATGCATGTGTGTGCTTAGATAGAGATATAAATGTATGCTAGACTTGGACATAGGTATTAATAGATATAGATATAAATGTAGATATAGATATAGATACTGTTTATGTGAGACAGCCTACAAACGATGTTTTAATAAATGCGTTGACAGCACAACTCCAGCCTTATATTTCATCAGCAACTAGGCAAAAGTTAAGTGTGGATGGGTGGTTAATAGAATTTTAAGTGTTTTATTATTGGCATTGACATGACTTCATACCATTCTACAATGGTTTAGGTCAACTTCACAGGAGACCACAGTGAGAGAGACACAGTGATCACCCTGCGGAGGTCTGCCACCGTCTAACTTGTGAAACACATTTGCTCAGGTTTTTCCCATAGGCTTAGGTATGGGGACGGGGACAGACCAGGATATCCTTGTCTTGGCTCACCCAGGAGCCCTGTTCCCAATTGCTAAATGATGGGGAGAAGAGGTCATCTGTCCCACGTCTCTGTCTTGAGACAGGGCAGCATGGACTTAGGGGCTAAATCAGCAGTATGCAACAGCATCACTGGGCCTGGGTGTTGGATCCTGAGGCTTGGATGTTAGCTATCGATGGCTTTGAGACCATTCAGTAAACGTTTATGTCCATCCCAAACTTTCTGAGGCCACCTATCCACCTTGTCTCTTTTATCGTTATTCTCTTATCTTATCGTTATCCACCTTGTCTCTTTTATCGGTATTCTCTTATGTCCTCAGGTAACAGTAAGGAGCAGTGCTGAGATGCTGAGGGAGAAAACGCTGGATTGATTTTCCACTGTGCTCTCTGACTTTCCTCCTGTAACAAGCCATGAGTGGGCACATTGATGAATTTATGTTTAACTCTCCCTAAAATCTTTCTATAAATTATAAAGGATAAAATGATAGTCTAAAACTAATAGAAAATATAAGAAATTGTTTCTTAATTGTTAAGTCAGAAAGATATTTTAAGAATGCAAAACAAATTTGTAATAAAGATTTGAATGTTGGACATGGCAGTATACAACTATAATCCCCGCTACTTGGGAAACTGAAACAGGAGGATTGCAAGTTCAAGGCCATCCTGGGCAACTTAGTGAGACCCTGTCTTAAAATTCCAAAAAATTTTAAAAGGTTGGGATGTGTCTCAGTGGTGGAGTGCCCCTGGGTTCAATCCCCAGTGCCATAAAAATGAATGACATAAAAATTAAATTTGTATGTCAAAACATACCATATGTCAAGTGCAAAGGAAAGTTGTCAGCTGAGAAAAATATAACCCATATCCAGTAAAGAATGAACTTATCTCTTATATGAATAGATCTTCAAGTAAAATAAAAAATACAGAAAAATACAATGGACAAAGGACACAATGTCTGTTTCCTACCTGCTTCATATAAACACCCCTGCACCCACACTGTATTGGCCAGGGTTCTTCAGGGAAACCTAGCCAAAAGGAGGAAGACATTGAGAGAGAGACAGGGGTCAGGGGAGACGTGTCTTAGGAACCGGCTCAGACTATTAGAGTTCGGTAAGTCTGAAGGCTCAGGTCAGTCCAGCAGGACAGAGACCAGGGAAGAGTTGAGGTTAGTCCTGAGTCTAAATGCAACCTAAAGGCAGGATTTCTTGTTCCTTACAGGATCTGAGGCTCTCAACTGATTGTTGAGGCCCACCCTGATTTTGGAGGGCAATGTGTTTCACTCAAAAGCTATTGATGCATATATTAATCACATTTTGAAAAAATCTTCACAGCAATATCTGGGCTTATGTTTGATCAAAAACTGGGTAACCCATACCATAATACTGTGTTGATACCTAAGTTAACCCTCACAGAACACCACTTCTCAACCTGGTATCCACACACACCTCCCTGAGCCCAACTTTATGTCCAGCAAATACTTTCTGAGGGAGTCTCTCTCTTACATCATCATTCCCTCAGGTAATTGCAGGGAGGATGAATGAGATCTTAGGGGAGAAAACACACTGAATTAATTTACCTCTGTGCCTCCCACTCTTCTCTCCTCTGAGCCTCTACCTAGCAAGTAATGGATTGAGATTTTCCCCTCCCTGGAAATTGCTCTTTTAAATTATAATTGACAAATTGCCCTTTAAAATTACTTCCTAATATATTTTCTTATTTGTTCTTTTTAGTTATGCATGACATTTATTTGTTCTTTTTAGTTACACAAGACAGTAGCGCATAACTTGACATATTTGTAAAAACATGGCATACATCTTGTTCTAAGTAAGATCCCAGTCTCGTGGCTGTACATGATGTGGAGATTCACTGTGGTGTGTTCATATATGTACATAGGAAAGGTATATGTGAGAGTTATTCTGTCTTTCTCACTCCTGACTCCTCTTCTTTCCCTTCATTCAACTTTGTCTAACCTTCTGAACTTGTATTCTTTCCCTCCCTCCTCCTTATTGTGTGTTAGCGCCCACATATCAGAGAGAATATTTGACCTTGGACTTTTTAGGATTGTCTTATTTCACTTAGCATAAGTGCCTCCAGATCCTTCCATTTCCCTGCAAAATTCAGAAAGGCCTTCATTTTATGGCTGAGGAATACCACATTGTGACTATATTCCACGTTTTCTTCATCCATTCATCTGTTGAAGGGCATCTAGGTTGGCTTCATAGTCTAGCCATTGTGAATTGAGCTGCTGTAAACATGGATGTGGCTGTGTCACTGTAGTGTGCTGATTTTAAATCCTTTGGGTATAAATCGAGGAGTGGGATAGCTGGGTCAAATGGTGGTTCCATTCCAAGTTTTCTGAAGAAGCTCCATAGTGCTTTCTAGAGTGGTTGCACCAATTTTCAGTCCCACCAGCAATGTATGAGTGTGCCCTTTCCCCCACATCTTTGCCAACACTTATTGTCATTTGTATTCTTGAGAATTGCCATGCTGACTGGAGAGAGATGAAATTTCAGTGTAGTTTTAATTTGTATTTCTCTAATTTCTAGAGATGTTGAACATGTTTTTTTATATATTGTTGACCATTTGTATTTCTTCTTTTGAGTAATGTCTGTTTAGTTTCTTGCCCATTAATATATTGGGTATTTGGTTTTTTTTTTTTCTTGGTGATAAGAATTTTGAGTTCTTTGTATATATTAATGCCCTTTCTGAGGTTCAGGTAGCAAAGATTTTCTTCCATTCCGTAAGGTCTCTCTTCACACTCTTCTTCACAGTTTCTTTGCTGTGAAGAAGCTTTTTAATTTAATGCCATCCCATTTATTGATTTTTAAAAAAATTTTATTTAGTCAGTTCCTGAACTGACAGAGTGGCCTACATTGTCTTTTAGGAGGTGCAGAGTTTCTTGTCTAATATCTCGGTCTTTGATCCACTTTGAGATGAGTTTTGTGCAGGATGAGAGAAAGAGGTTAAATTTTATTCTGCTACACATGGATTCACAATTTTTTCATAGCACGCTTTGTTGAAGAGGCTATTTTTTCTCCAGTGTACATTGATGGTGCCTCTGTGTAGTATGAGGTAACTGTATTTATGCAGGTTTGTCTCTGTGTCTTCTATTCTGTTCCTTTGGTCTTCATGTTTGTTTTGATGTCAATACCATGCTGTTTTGTTACTATAGCTCTGTGGTATAATTTAAGGTCTGATATTCTGATGCCTTCTGCTACACTTTTCTAAGAATTGCTTTGGTTATTCTGGGCCTCTTATTTTTCCAAATGGATTTCATGATTGCTTTTTCTATTTCTATGGAAAACATCATTGGATTTTAATAGGAATTGCATTGCATCTGTATAGTGCTTTTGGTAGTATGGCCATTTGACCATGTCAATTCTGCCTATCCAACAACATGGGAGATCTTTCCATCTTTTAAGGTCTTCTTCACTTTCTTTACTGTTCTGTAGTTTTCATTGTAGAGGTCTTTTACATCTTTTATTAGATTGATTCTAAGGTTCCTAATTATTATTTTACTTTTCTTGTTGCATATTAATCATACAGAGTGGTGAGTTTCATTTTACATACTGGCACACGAATATAACACAAGTTGATCAACAAAATATAGTCTTAATAAAATTGAGGACACATTTAAGAATGTCATGAATTTTATAGTATGTAAAGGGAAAACATTGCTAAATTACATAATACAAAAAGATCAAATTTACATGGCAATAATTACCACATGTAAGACAAAAAGACAAAGTCAAATAGAGAAAAATACAATTCATGCACAATATGAAGAATTAATATCCATAATATATAAATAAATCTTACAAATTAAAAAATAAATAAAACAGAAAATACCTAATGGATAAAGAATACCATCTGCTCTCTCTCTCAAACACTTTCACCAGCAGAGAGGAAAGATGTCCAAATTTAATAATATTCAAATAAATACAAAGAAAAACGAAGAAATATTTGTACTTGGGAAGCAGGCTATCAGATTCATTTATTTATTTCAATATAATAATTATTATAGCACTGACAAAACTCAGAATGTGTGAGAGTATGTGGCCTTACACATTCACTTTCTGGGGAGGTAATATAAATTAGCCCAACTGTTCTAGATAGCAATACATATGAGTAATGAACTTAAACTTAAAACAGCATGTCCTTTTACACAATGATTGTTCTAAGTGCTCAGCCTGAGGAAATAAAATTATGATATAGGACATATAAATACATAAGAACACTATTTGCAATAAATTTGATGTAATAAGAGCTCAGCAAGGTGGTAAAATCTAAGCTTAATATGTAAAATACTAATTATACTCAATAATATCAATAATGACATAATAACAATTATTTTATAAAAAAGCCATCAATGAAAACCAAAAAACATTCTGGGTCAATGTTTGATAAAATATAAGTATTTAAATAGTCTCAGAGTTTCTCCCCGTACTTCATAGTCACTAGGCGATGAAGAATCCTGGTAGACATCACCTAAACCAAGTGGTCAAAGTTATGTCACCAAGAATGGGACAATTAGATGTTATGTGTGACTTAATCTCAGGACCTAAGAAGAACAGGGTACCACTTTGGGGAATCTCTGCAGAAATGATTATCTGAATTTAGTCCAGAAGAACCATCCCACCAAACCTCTGGCTCTTGGAAAAGGTCAAAGTCGCGAGAGACAAAGACTGAGGAATCATCACAGAGTAGAGGGCATGAAGAATCAGGACAACTAAGCACGAGGGGACTCTGTATTGGATTCTCAACCAAAGAAATATCGCTTCGCTATGAAGGATATCAGTGGAACAAGTGGCAAAGCTCGAAGGTCTGTGGGTGCTGAGGCTTGAGGGGACCAGGAGACCAGAACAATGACAAATAAAATCAGCAGAGGCAAACCAAACGCAGAATTCAAGCTTTATTATTTCATATTCTATCTCGTTGCCTGGGTAGGCGATGAGACATACTCAGAGGGACATAGAGTCTGTGCCACCATATGGTAAAAGAAGTCAGCGAAGGTGTTTGGGGAGGAGCTATGAGATTCTGAACAACAGAGAAAGATCACCGAGGTTTGAGCTTAGACTTCTCAGCACCATGACTTCACCAAGACTGCTCAGCATGGTGGACAGATCCAGGAGGAGGAGCAAGAGGAGAAAACATGGGGATGTTTCCTTCTTCCAAGTCAGATCTTCTAGATTCAGGGTGCCTTTTTAGCAGCAGCCTCCAGACTGCTGGCTGCTGCCCCCTCCACAGCAGCCGGAGCCCCCTGAGGGCTGGCTACAGCAGCCAGAGCTCTGTCTGTGGCGGTGGGACCTGCGGGGCCGGTGGTGGCTCAGGCAGCAGCCCCCACCCCCGGAGCTGCAGCAGCCCCCACCCCCAGAGCTGCAGCAGCCCCCACCCCCAGAGCTGCAGCAGCCCCCGGAGCTGACACTGCAGCAGGAAGGGGCTGGAGGGCACTTAGGGGGACACTTCGGGGGGCACTTTGGGGGGCACTTAGGGGCCTGGCACTTTTGAGGGCACTTGGGAGGGGGCTGGCACTGCTGCTGGCTCTGCTGGCAGGACATCTTGGCAGGCGGGTGTTCAGGAGCTGAGGGAGGGACAGACACAGTCAGACCCCGACACAGAGTTCTCCTGTCTTGTCTTTTTACCCTCATTTTCCTCCTTAAGTTTTTCAAACTTGTTCAGGTTACGTCACAGAGAAGGACCCCTAGCGTAGTCTGTCAAATGCTTCTGTGCCATCTCATTGGAACCTCAGGATGCTTTCATAAGATAGAAATGGACTATCTTCTTTCAATAAAGCAAGAAAAAGAGAACAACTGTATCAACACACTGGCCCAGAGGAACATCCTTTAAGTGGAGAAGGCAAATTGATATCCACAAAACCTGGCTCACGCCTGCTACTGTGCACCACTCAGAATCTGAAAATATCCTATCGAGGAGCAGTTTAGAGATGCAATTCTCTCTGTTTAGGAAAAAGGAAAGAATTTCCCAGATAGCCTTGCTAACAGACACATGTTATTACCGTATATCTGTGAGTATATATATGACTTATATATTTCATTATCCTACAGCTGACAATATATACACTGCACTACAGTCAGAATTGGAGAGGGCCATCCTTGGAAAGCATTGTCCCGAATCACTTTATAAATGGAGGAAGTGGGACTCCAAGGTAATTGTGGCCGCCAGGTCTGGTGATGCCCACTCTGCAACCCACAGCTCCTCCATCTATCTCCTTGGCATCATGAACTTCAACCCTTACTCACTGTTCAACTTTGGGGCATGCGATATAGATCCCAGGTACCACTCCTGACCAACTGAATGTTACCTGGTGAGGGTGAGGGTCACAGGTATCTGAGCTTATCAAGCCCCAATTACGCCTCCCCGGGTCCCCAGTATTTGTAAACAACAGTGATCCCTTCCAGGCTTGGGGAAGGGATTTGGCTGATACCCCAAACCAGCTCTTCTGAATGAAGAGTTCATATGACCTCTCTGGAACACGAGAGATTCAGAGGATACAGGATGAATCTAGGGCATGGAGCACAGACACACAGATCATCAGAGTCTTCCAGTCTCTCCTGCCCCCCAGCTCCTCCTCCTCCGTCAGAATGTCTAGGCATTCTCTCCCTCTGTCCTTGGAGCCATCCCTCTCCTGGAGGAGCTTCCAGCCTCCCCTCCTGCTCTGGGCTGAGCCTCCCTCTGGGATGGTCCTGCTCCTCTTCCCACTTACCTGGTCACAGGCAGCACAGGGGCCGGGGCACCTCAGGTGAGTGGATGGGGAGGCTCCAGGCTGGGGCCCTTTTATCCTGGCCTTGGGCTCTGCCCTCAGCATGTGAGACAGAGCCTGGGCATGGGAGGGCGCCTCCTGACGCCCACGTGGCCCTGGGGCAGGTGATGACTGGTGCCGCTCACTGCCTCCATCCATGGCCTGGAGCCTGAGTTGGAAGAGGGCGGAGGTGACTTCCGTGACAGCCTGCCGTGCCTGTCCTCAGAGGGGCCTGCTTCTCAGCCTCCTCCTTGGAGTGGGGGCCAGGCTTCCCATCTCCCCCTCAGTGCTGATTCTTCAGCTCCAGGTCTGCAGGCCTGAAGGAAAACACAGATTCCTCCAAACTCTCTCACATGTGACCCCCAACTTGGCCATTGACTCCTATTATCTGTGTTGGCAAATCTCTCTATTTCCAAGTGCAGTGTGTGCTACTAAATGTGGTGTGCATATATTTTCCAATATATTTTAATAGTGTCACTTGATGAGCAGAGGTTTTGTTTTCAACATAGCTAAACCTTATTGTTTGTACTTTTCACATTTTAAGAAATCCCAACTTTTCATGAAGTCAGAATCTGTTGTTTCATTTTTCCTCTAAAAAAATTGTAAGATTTGTTTTGATTCTTTCATTAAGGTCTCTATTCCACACAGAAAAGTATTTTGGTGCATTTTATCTTTACTTTAACATTTTCCCAAATGGATAATCAATTGTCTCAGTAGCATAATCCAATATTCTGCTTTCCCTAATAATCTAAAATATTCTTCTGTCATAACCACACATTTGTAGATTGTAATTGGGTGGATAAGCCTTTCGCTGCCAGTTTGTCTATCCCTGTGAGACCATCCTCCTGCCTTCATTACCTTAGATGTAAAATCAAATGCGATATCTAATCACTCAGGTCCCATCATTTCTTAAGATTGTCTTGGTGCTTACTAGAATTTTTCTGTTTCATATAAACTTTAGTCAGTTTTAATACCCTAGAAAATGAAAATAAAGCAAAACACTTGAATTTTGATGAAAATTTTGTTGATCATACACATTGATTCATGAAGAATTATATTATTTTGCCATAATTTTCTGTTCACCCATGAATATAGTATATCCCTCTATTGAATTCAGTATTCCAAGTTGTCTTTGAATAAAGTTTACTTGTTTTATCAAAATATTCATTCCCAAATTATATTTTAGACCTTATACATTTTTGTTATTTTAAATATAATTTTTAAAATTATATTTCTGAGTCACTTATTGCTGATATAAATTGATTAACTTATTCTGTAGTCTGATATTATATCTTATAATTTTCTCTTACTGTTATTTCCTGTAGTAATAATTCTTATGCATACATTCTTTATTAAAGTTTCTCTGCTTAACTTACATAGTCGGAAACATGACTGTTGTACAAAAGCATATGCTCATTTTAATTTTAATTTGCACATACTACTATAATTTTCTGTTGACTAATGAATCACCAAATTTCCATCTTAATTGGTTATGCTAGTTTATATTTCCAAAAGCATAAGACTCATTTTCATTACCTTTATCAATATTGAATTTTCTTACCCATTTGGAGTCTTTTCCGGTTTAATACAAAGAAACCTAAGAAGCCCCATCCCTGGACCATCCTTGTTTTCTACATATTTCTTAGATTATTTCTATCAACAAATATAAAACAATAATTTTGGAAGTGTATTGGTAATTTGTATTTTATAAGCTATTTGTTTCTTCTTGTGCTTTGTCCATTCATTGGTAGACAAATTTGTTTCCAATAAAATTATAAGAACTTGATATTTTTGGATTTTAATACTATTTCTGACTTGTGTATTTTCATTTTCCTTAGCTAGTTATTTTTATTTGTCCTTAGTTGGTTGTTTTTCCTTTTATTTTTATTGTGCTTTCTGGAATGCAGTATTGTTTTTCATTATGTGGTAAGATTTTAAAATGTGTTTTGCCAAGATTAAAATATTTTACTCAACTATTTATAAAGAAATGGTTTTACATTCTTCTAATGATTTTGAAGTATTGATTTATTATTAGTATATAAACAGGAGTTTGCTATAGAAAAAGACAAATTAAAAATCACTTGTGTAGTGTTGGTTCTGGGACACAGTAAAATCCACACAATCCAAATTAATTCTCACCAGCATTCTTCTTTCCTATATCCTGAGATCAGGAGACCGTGATGATGTAAGAAACACACTCAATCACTCCTGTCCTAGTGCACATTATTAATACCAAAACAGCACCCAGGCCATCAAGATCTGATCCTCAGGGTAGAGAAATAATGCTCATGATGTCACCTCATGCTAGCACCTTATGACCTAATCCCATGCAAGATAATTGATGGGTGCTGCCCTGGTGGTGAACAAGGCATGGACAGAATGGTTTCCAACCTCGTCATCCTTGGAACGATGGGCTCGGCTTCTGGATTAGAACTATCTGTGTAAGCTGAGTAACCAATGTCTTGACTGTTCTTGAGATGCACCCTTGGGAATGGCCTGAGTCAGACCCAGGTAATTCAGTGCCAGATTTCTGCAGGGTGATAAGACTAATACACTATACTGTGAATGTCCCAGAGAGTTCTGATGATGATGGCTTCAGTCACATATAAAGTTAATGGTAGTATTATTAGATTGACTTTTAAATTGGCCACCCATTGAATGCACAGCCTCACTTTGCAGCCTGATGAGGAATATGTAAATACAAAAACCCAAACTATAGAATCAAAGAGAGTTCACTGTGAACCTTCGAAAGATGACTCACAGAGCAAGTTATGTTAGAACCACATTGTTTGAGAAGTACACGGATTAGGGAGAAATCTTCAAGAGGGAGGGATGAACTAAAAGTAACTAAGCCATGTCAGCCTAAGAACGTTTCTGAAGGGAGATAGCAAAGCTTAAAGTGGGGGTGGGAGAACACGTCACCGTGCACAGGCCTCAAACACGAGTCAGCAGAGATTAGAGCCCCTTGTGAACGCACTGGGATCCCAGGATGAGATTCCCTTAATGACCTGGGGCCATTTTTCCCGTGAGTGAGAGATGGAAAGAGAACAATTTTGAAACTAAATGGAAGTAGAACAGGAGGGATGAGGCAGAGAAGAGGCAGAGCAGTTTAAGGAGCAGGACACTAGGAAACACCAGTTACTAACAGAAATATGGAACACACACACCACATTTTAGTCTAGAGCTGGCAGGATTCACACTGAACAAAGTGACCTAGATATTATCAAATCAATATCCATCTGGGATCTAGGGAATTCCAGGGTTCTTCTCCAAGTCTGGAGAAAGTAGGCTTTCTTAACACAATCCATTGTTCTCAACTCTCATTCTCCTTCATTGGAAAAGTTAGTCTACTTGTTAAATAGCATTTTGGTACCATGTAGGGATTCTTGTTGTCTGACTTACTGTCTTAACCCAGATGTAAACTCTAACCTTTTCCCTTAATCTCCTGAGAGTATGAACATCCCAATATTTCTTGCAAGAAAAAGTCTGTGTTAACTGAATTGAAACTCCAAGAGATCAGAAGTTGAAATTAGCTTATGAGATGAAAGAAAAATATGTCATATGAAATATCTGATACTCCTGCTTTAAACATCTACCCCTCTCCATGCCACTGGGAGGTCTCTCTCCTGGCTCATTACACCAGGCAGTGTCCCAGCTTTATATAATCTGTCTTCTCTACCTTTTATTGTCCTCCTCGATGGATTTTTCTAAAGCCCATCCATGTAACTCCTGAAAAATCTGAATTTTTACTCTGATTAGATGATCAAGTCATCACTCTCTCCTTCACAAAACTTTATTCTTTCCTAAATTCTCATTAAAACCTCAATAAAAGTTTCTTGCATTTTCTCACCAGATCCCATCTCCTTGGGACGCAGTTGTACCTTAAAAATTGATGTGTTGGCATTTGTTTAAAGACTGTAGCATATTATAAAATCTGTCAGAAATTTTCTTTTTGCATTAGCTCATTGACTCAGGCACCCCTGGGGAGTTATTTTCATATTATCTCTATTGTAGAGTTGCCAAATGAGAAAAAGAATAATGAGGTCTTTCATTTTTCTTAAGTCTCATGGGAAATAGATGTTAGAACCTATGCTTTCTAGGTTTTTTAGACTTTTTAGCCAGCTTTTTAATTGCTATAATACACACACACACACACAGAGGCTATCAAGCTAAGAATTGGAATGCAAAAGAAAAAAAAAAGAAATCTTCAAAATAAAAAAATCTCCCAAATCAAGCAAGGCAGGTGTTTTCCAGGAAGAACAAGGTGAAATGGTGGTAGGGACTTTCTGACCCCACCCACCCCCATTTCTACCCCATATTCCTAGCTGGGAGCAGCTGCTCTGAGCCTATAGAGGAAGTCAGGGGAGGAACAGCCAGTCATCACAGGTCACAGGGCCGTGTGGGTTTCAGGAAGTGGGTCCTCTCATGCCCAGGCTCTGTCTCACACACTGAGGTGGAGGACAAGGCCAGGATAAAAAGGTTCAGGGCCAGAGCACCTCCATCCACTCTCCTTCTGAGGTGCCTACAGACCGGTGCTGCCTGAGACCCGGTAAGTGTCCACTAGGAGCAAAAACCGGGCTTCCCCAGAGAGATGCTCAGACCAGAGGAAGAGGGAGGATGGGCAGGGTCCTAGGAGCTGGGTGTACCTTGATAGAGAAGAGAGACACAGGAGGTGAAGGGAGGCTGGGTGTAGGAGCCAGGGGGAGCTGGGCAACTGGAAACACAAGAATTAGACAAGGGTGCCTTTGTGCTGTTCCAAATTGATCAGCTGCAGGCTGTGGCTCTGGGGTCAAAGGAATTGGAGCCCCAGTGACCAAACTATTAGGACAGCTTCAAGAGGAGCTTTGAAAATAAAACTGTGACCCTTCTTTCCTCGATGAGCTGGAAGTAGTAGTCCTCAACCAGTGGAGAGAGAAAGAATCATGGAGCATTGGGGGCTTTTTGAAACTCTCTCCCTATGGATCAGAATAGGAGTTGGATAACTCTTTAAGCCGAACATAGCGACTGAGTCACTGCACCCAGATGTCAGTGTGAGGCCTTGGTACACTGAGAACAGCAGCACACCAGACCAGAGCGGGTCCCTGAGTTCAGATCCCACCTCTGCACAGGAAACGCTGCTCTTCAGCTTCTTCACTAGCAACAGGGGTCAGCCACACAGGTGATCTTCAGGAACGATCATGATCATGCATGCCCAAGGTTTTACAGAATTCACATAGGACATTACTCCAAGAAAGAATCTCTGATATTCATGCTTCAGGAAAATATTCATACCTGCCAGGTTCCTAGAATAACAGTCCCAGGGCTCTAGTTGACAAGGTGAGAAAATGTGCTGTCTTTATTTGCTAGATGTTTAATTTCAGCAGGTATTTTTCTCTTGTAGCTTGCTGCCTGGGTTTCCCTGTAAAGATTACAAGAACACTTGACAATTCTAGAAAGAAACTGTGGGACTCAAAACACATAGTGCCAGAGCATTTGACAAACTAGGAAAATAATACAACGTCTAGTGATGAATTATCTAGGATTACACTTCAACGGTTCTTCAAAATGAAGGAACTAGAAATGAAGCAGAAAGGACAAGAGTGGGCAGGTGCCCTGTGTCCTGGTCTGACTGGTGTTTGTCTCTCCCTCAGCTCCTGAACACCCGCCTGCCAAGATGTCCTGCCAGCAGAGCCAGCAGCAGTGCCAGCCCCCTCCCAAGTGCCCTCAAAAGTGCCAAACCCCTAAGTGCCCCCCAAAGTGCCCCCCGAAGTGTCCCCCTAAGTGCCCTCCAGCCCCTTCCTGCTGCAGTGTCAGCTCCGGGGGCTGCTGCAGCTCTGGGGGTGGGGGCTGCTGTGGCTCCAGCTCTGGGGGTGGGGGCTGTTGCAGCTCTGGGGGTGGGGGCTGCTGCCTGAGCCACCACCGGCCCCGCAGGTCCCACCGCCACAGACAGAGCTCTGGCTGCTGTAGCCAGCCCTCAGGGGGCTCTGGCTGCTGTGGAGGGGGCAGCAGCCAGCAGTCTGGAGGCTGCTGCTGAAGTGGACCCTGAACCTGGAAGAGCAGAATTGAGGACTGCAGACCTCAGAGGACACCCTCAGGCCTGCCTAAGCAAGGTCCAGGAGAAGACTCTGACCTCGGGATGAGTGTCCTGAGACCCAGAAACTCAGAACTCTCCTGAATGCATCCATTGGTCTTAGACTCCGTCTTTGTGGCTACCCCCCATTTCCATGCTGAAGATCCTAATGTACTCTGTGTATTACCTCTTACAGTGTAGCTACGGATTAAAACCATAAAACAAGGCATCTGCTTAGCATCTTGTTCTAGAAAGACTCTGTTATTGGATGGCCATTGTTCTCCTCCTTCTGTCATCTCTTAGAGGTGGCCTTGGAGCCTTAGGGGGTAGGAGCAGGGGAGGAAGGAGAGCAGGGTGGGGAAGATAAATGCCCCCAGTGCTGCCTGCCTGTATAATCAGCCCACGCAGCTTTACTGTGATTCCTTCAGCCTTGCTTGAAATGCCTTTTGGATAATAAGCACCTTTGCTTCTTGTCCCCTTCAGGGCTGTAACCTGCCTCTCTGTGTGCTCATGGTTTTACCCCTGACCTAGCCCTACCACACATAAATATATCTAATATATTTATGGCCCTTAAATGTATTTTGAAAATACATATTTCCCACCCTCTCTTTTTGCAGTTGACTTATTTCCAGACACATACACATGGAAGCATTCCTCTCTTACTGATCTTTCAGTGAGCCCTGTTTTTCGTCCTCCTCCCACTCCAGTAGATCCTCCCTTCTTTCCTGAACACACTTCCTATATCACACACCTCAACTTGTCATTCCACTTCTGGTAACCATGGCTCTTGACAGAATAAAGCTATTCTTCTTGTGCTTTTCAAGAACTGCACTGAAGATGCAACAGAAATTGTTTCCAACTTCTATTCTAAGATTAGTCATTCATAGTTCCCCGTCAGCTCCTGTGCTTCTGAAGAACTCACCATTGCTCAGCTGTAACTTGCACATGCATATCTCCATGTCCTTTTCCTCCTGGAAAGCAGGAATTAGAGGTTACTTAGCGCTCAATGTCCAGAATATGGTAAATCTCCTATAAAGGGAAGCTTCTCTTGTTATTTTGCGGGTGCTGCCTCTACTACTGCTACCATGGATACCGGGGTTGGGAACCTGATCAAGGTCCTGTTTCCCCAGTGCCCAAGAATGAACCCGAGAAACGCTGAGGCAAGCTCAGAAAAGAAGTTTTATTTAAAGGATAGGACAGAGACAGACCTCCGGGAGGAAGAGGGGGATCCAGAGCTGATATCTGTGGGAGGGGGATGTCCTGCCCATTATATCCTTTTATTTTCATGCCCCCTCCTTCCCTCGTCTTGTTTATGGGACCAAAAGGTGGGAAAGAAGCCTTCCAGGGGGTGTCTGCCCAAAGGGGCAGGAAAGGAGCCACCCAGGAGCACTTCATCAACCACTTCTTGGGAGGAAGAGTTCCCCGTAGAACAGGTAAACCTGAGAACAGGTGGAGGGTTGGGGGAGGCGTCCTGAGGTATTAGCATTTTATTTCCTTTCCTTCTGAACCAGCCTCAGTCTTTGTGATCTCACCCCATCATGGATCTGCACTGGCGGCCTGTCATTTGTCCTTACTTCACTACTATTACTACTACTACTAACTGGAATTCAAACAACAGAGAGCTCTATTTACCTGGCCAGGGACTGTCTCCCACCCGTACAGACTGATGCTCTGTGGGAGAGCAGCAATTTCCTGGCCTGTGTCTTGGGAATTTAAGGATGAAAACCACAAACTGGGGGCTTTTCTCAGCGTCATGCAAGCAAGCAAGTTACGAAAACCAAAAAAAGCAGTTAGCTTACAATTTAGTTAACTGTATCTGGGGTCTGAGCAAGTGTTGAGTTTCAGCTGAGTTGCAGCTGAGCGGGGGCAATAATCTATTTCAATGTCCTGTAGACCCACAAGTGTACCCAAACCCAGGATGTAGCTCACCACGACCACCACCATATCCTGAGTTGGGCACAAAGTACTGTTAGGTCGGTGGCAACTTGGTGGCGACTTAGTGGCAACTTAGAACAAAGCAGCCCATCGCCAGAAAAGAACATCAATCAGATGCCTGTGGAAACGCCTGTCAATCAGCCAGATCTCCTGACTAAAGCCTGTCCATCAGCAGGACCCCCTGGCCAATCCTGGAGTTCAGCCAACTCTCCTGACCAATTCCAAGGGGGCAAGAGACCCTAGAAACACCTTTTCCTGTCCCAAGCCCTTCCCTTCCTGCTGTAAGCCCCATAAAAGTCCAGTCCGGTGGAGCTTCCACGCGGTTTCTCCTCAGACCCTTCCCCTGTCCCCTCTGTGGGTCTGATTGAGTTCCGCCCAGGAGTGAGATCTCAATAAAGCCTGTTCAGCGGCCCTTTTAAATCTGCCTCCTTTGGTAGCTGCCTGCCCCGCCTGATCTGACAAGTACAGAAAAACAATTTTTTAAAAGAAGACAGCTTTCGTTTTTGTTTCTCAGAAATGGGTCCTGCAGGTCCCTCTTCACAGGAGCAGTGACAGGAAAACTAGGATGCAGTCCAGAACAGCGACAACGGAGTCCCCACGGCCACACTTTGTGTTGGCATAGCCACAGTGACTCCATCCCACATCCCAGTACTAGTAACTTCTTTGATGCTTGCAGTTCTCTCCTTTACTCATCATTTTACTCCCGACATCTGTAAGCCTTGTGTCTACGTGATCAAGCTAACACTTTTACTGTTCCGGACTATCCTGACTTAACCTTGTCTACCTCTATATTAACCTATCAGCCTGTACTGATCTAGAACTGTACTGGCATGCTGACGTATCTATGAACTTAGGTCTTACTGTTGCTTATCTATGTTATCTTACCTTATTCCTTTAATCTATAACCTATGTCTATGACTTATTGATTATATCGATCAGTTTACACTACAACACTAGTACTACTAATAGTGCCAGAGCGTTATTACTATTCAATATTTGGAGCCAAAGAAATTGGTTTATTGAGGAAAAAATGTAAACCTTCATTTAGCATCCTTTGCCATGATGAGTTCCATGGGTTTATATAAATATTTTGAGAAAACTGAATCATAAAGAACTATTAGTTACCAAATGTTCATCTAATCTCAAAATTGAGAAAAGCATTCTAAATATAAAACAATTAAATAAATTTCAAATAACATACATACGAAAACATACACGCAATATAAAACATGTCAGACGGAAGAGATGAAAGGAAGGAAACTGTACAGGGCAAACAAAATAACAGAAGCACATTTGAGGCTCATAGATTGAAAGAATCAATACTGGGCATCTATACTACCAAAAGCAAATATAGGATTTAAATCAATACCTAACAAAATAGCAATGATGTTCCTCTCAGACTTGGAAAAATTCCTGAAATTCATATGAAAGCACAAATGGTACCAAAATACCCCAAAACAATCATAAGCAAGAAGAACAAAGCTGGAAGCATTATAATTATTGACCTCAAAAAACACTGCATTTCAAAGCATAGTAACCCAAACAACAAAGTCAGCTTAAGAACTGACACAGAGGTCAATGGAACAGAACGGAAAGCCCAGACATAAAACCACTCATGTAGAGCCAACTGATCATTGATAAGGGAACCAGAGACATTCACTGGAGAAAGGACAGCCTCTTCAATAAATGGTGCTGAAAAAACTGAACACCCATCTGCAGAGGAATGAAACCGGATGCCTATCTCTCAACAAACACAAAAATCAAAGGGGGACAAAGACCTAAATGTAAGACTTGAAGCTTTGAAACTGTTATAAAAACAAAACACAAGGTAGAAATGTCTACATCAACATACATAATACTTTTATGGGGTAAGAATCCAAAAGCACAGTCACAAAAACAAAAGTAAGACAAATGGGATTATATCAACCTAAGATGCCTCTACATAGCAAAGGAAACACTACAATGAAGAGATAGCCACAGAATTGGAGAAAATATTCGCATCCTCATTAGAATGGCTATAATAAAAAAGACCAAAAAATAGCAGTCCTGGAAAGGATCTGGGAAGAGAAACTCTCATATGCTGTTGGAAGGAATATGAATTAGTATTTGGTCGTTATGGAAAACAGTATGGAGGTTTTTAGAAAGCCACCACCACCACCACAACAAAACTAGAGTTAATGTGATCAGAGAGCTACCTCATTACTGGGTATATGTCCAAAGGAAATATCAGGATATAGAAGAATATCTGCCCTCTAGTGTTTACTGCAGCACTATTCACAATGAGCGAGATAGAGAATCAACTGAGGTATCCATAAGCTGATGAATGAACAAAAAAATGTGGCTATATACACAATGGAATATTCTTCATCCATAGAATAGAATGAAATCCCATCATTTGTGACGAATGGATGGAACGGGAGGACAGTGTGGTTAGTGAGATAAGCCAGACATGGAAAGACAAAGAGCACATGTTCTTGCTCATGAGGAAGCTCAAAGAAGTGGATTTCATTTGGAATGTGGAATAGTAATCATTAGAGGTGGGGAAGGGATAGAGGAGGGAGGGAGATAGAGGGACTTGGTTAACAGGTACCAAAACAGACTTCCATGGGAGGGTAGGTCCTAATGTTCTATAGCACAATGGGATGACTGCAGTTCATAAGAATCTGTCATACATTTTATAAAAAACAGGAAAGAGGAGTTCAAGGTTTCCCAACACAGAGAAATGGAAAATGTTTAAGAGATGAAAATTTTAATGACTCTGATTTGATCATTATATGTAATACACATGTATAAAATTACCATATTGTGCCCCTAAATAGGTATGATGATTATGTCAATAAAAGGTTTAAGTTTTGGGCTGGGGATGTGGCTCAAGTGGTAGTGTGCGCTCGCCTGGCATGTGTGCGGCCCAGATTTGATCCTCAGCACCACATACAAAACAAAGATGTTGTGTCCGCTGAAAACTAAAAAATAAATATTAAAATTCTCTCTCTCTCTCTCTCTCTCTCTCTCTCTCTTAAAAAAAGGTTTAAGTTGAATAACACATTTTGGAAACATTTTAATATATATGAAGTAGCATTGTTTACTATCTTTTAGGTATGTATGCGTAATGTTTTACATGTGTATAAGCTTTTAAAATAAAATGTTTTATACAGATATAAACTAAGACTAGCTTGGCAAACATCCAAATCTGAGTCCTCCATAAAAATTAAAAAATCAAACACTATAAATAAAATTAAAATCATCATCCACATATATCTCTTCTATCCAGAAATATTCATTATGTCGTATTTACTGGTTTTCCCTCTGTGTAATATATACTTTACTATGTTTATTCTTGATTTATAATTTATTTATATTAAATATTATTACTTTATCTGCATTTCTTTATAAAATAAATATTTATATATTATATTATTATTATTTATAAAATAAAAGTATAGCAAACCCCTTGGACTTAAGTATACTTTATTTATACTTAAGTAAATTTTATATATAATGTATTTAGATGTTAATTGTAACTTGTATTTTCATCTTTCAAACCCCTGTCACTTTCTATGTTGAAACAGGTTATTCATTTTATTTCCATTTATTTTTACTACATAGCATTCCATTGTAAGAATATCTGTACTCATGCATTCATCTGCATTTGAACATTTACCTTGTTTCCAGCTGGAGTTTAAAAAATACTGCTATTTTTAATATCTTCACACATGCCTTCCTTTGGTATTCAAGGCACAGATTTAGAAGTGGAGAGTCATTGAGCATGTCTGTCTATCCTGACTAGATATTACCAAATTGTTCGTAAATTAATTGTGCAAAAATATACTCTCATCAGAGTGCATGAGAATTGCTGTTATTCGTTATAAATGCAAAAAAAACACTATCAGGATTTTTTATTCCCAATAAATAGAGGTGAAATTTTATGCCATTATGATTTTTTTTCTTTCTTTCCTCTGATACCTAGCCAGCCTGGAGAACTTTTTCATAATGTACTGGTTATTTAGATTTTCTTGTTTTTGCTCATTATCTCATGTTTGTAAGGTTCTTTATTTTTTTTATTTAATTCTATTTATTATTTATTGGTACCAGGGATTGAACTTAGGGGCACTCAAACACTGAGCCACTCCCCCAGGCCTATTTTGTAGTTTTTATTTTAAGACAGGGTCTCACTGAGTTGCTTAGCACCTCGCCATTGCTGAGGCTGGTTTTGAACTTTTGATCCTCCTATCTCAGCCTCCTGAGCTGCTGGGATTACAAGCATGCACCATTGTGCTCAGCTCCAAGGTTCTTTATTTTTAATACTAATTTGTTGTCAATTATATGTGTTGCAAATAATTTTAAATTTTAGTTCTTTAAAATATTTTCTGATAAGGAGATATTTTATTTTAATGCAATTAAACTTGTGTTTCCTTGTCTATGGTGTGTCCTTGAGGTGCACATATTATGCAGAAAAGTCTTCCCTACCAAAACGCCATAAGGTTATTTGAAATGTTATTTGGAAAATGTTTAATAAATGCTTAAGGGTTATTTCTATCAGTTCATTCTTTTTATTGGCACTTGTTAGTTATTCGTGACAGCAGAATCCAATGTGATATGCCTTTTTCTAGCTAGGATCCCATTCTTGTGAATATACATGGTGGTGGGATCCACTGGGTGTTTTCATACATGTGCATGAGAAAAGTATGTCAGATTCGTTCCATTGCCTTTCCTTTTCCTGCCCCCATTCCCTTCCCTCCATTCTCCATTGTCTAATCTACTGATCTTCTATTCTTTTCTTTCTCTACAATTTAGTATGTTTTTATTCTTTTTTATTATTTATTTTAATTAAATGTATATGACAACAGAATGCATTTTGATTCATTGTACACAATTACAGCACAACTTTTCACTTCTCTGGTTGTGCATGACATAGCATCACACCATATGTGCAGTCATACATGTACCTAGGGTAATGATGTCCATCTCATTCCACCATCTTTCCTCTCCACATGCCCCCTTCCCACCTCTCCCTCCCCTTTGCTCAATCAAAGTTCCTCCATTTTTCCCATGCCTCCCCTCTCCCCATTATGTATCAGCATCCACTTACCAGAGAGAACAATGGACCTTTGGATTTTGGGGATTGGCTAACTTCACCTAGCATGATATTCTCCAATTCCATCCATTTACCTGCAAATGCCATAATTTTATTCTCTTTTAATGCTGAGTAATATTCCATTGAGTGTATATGCCACAGTTTCTTTATCTATTCATCTACTGAAGGGCATCTAGGTTGGTTCCACAGTTTAGCTATTGTGAATTGTGCTGCTATGAACATTGATGTGGCTGTGTCCCTGTAGTATGCTGTTTTTGAGTCCTTCGGGTATAGACCGAGAAGAGGGATAGCTAGGTCAAATGGTGGTTCCATTCCCAGATTTCCAAGGAATCTCCATACTACTTTCCAGATTGGTTGCACCAATTTGCAGTCCCACCAGCAATGTATGAGTGTGCCTTTTCCCCACATCCTCACCAACACTTATTGTTGTCTCTGTATTCTTGATAGTTGCCATTCTGACTGGCGTGAGATGAAATCTTAGAGTAGTTTTGATTTGCATTTCTCTAATTACTAGAGATGTTGAACATTTTTTTCATATATTTGTTGATCAAATGTATATCTTCTTCTGAGAAGTGTCTCTTGAGATACTTAGCCCATTCATTAAGTTATTTCATTTTTTTGGTGTTGTTTTTTGAGTTCTTTATAGATCCTAGAGATTAGTGCTCTCCCCGACATGCATGTGGTAAAGATTTGTTCCCAAAATGTAGGCTCTCTCTTCACTCATTGATTGTTTCTTTTGCTGAGAAGAAGATTTTTAGTTTGAGTTCATTCCATTTACCAATTCTTTATTTTATTTCTTGTGCTTTAGAAGTCTTGTTAAGGAAGTTGGGGCCTAATCTGACATGATGGAGATTTGGGTCTACTTTTTCTTCTATTAGACACAAGGTCTCTGGACTAATTCCTAGGTCCTTGATCCACTTTGAGTTGAGTTTTGTGCATGGTGAGAGATAGGGGTTTAGTTTCATTTTGTTGAATATGGGTTTCCAGTTCTCCCAGCACCACTGGTTGAGAGGCTATCTCTTTTCCAATGCATGTTTTTAGCACTTCCATCCACTATGAGGTAACTGTATCTATGTGGGTTGGTCTCTGGGTCCTCTACTCTGTTCCACAGGCCTTCTTGTCTGTTTTGGCGTCAATATCATGCTGGGTTTGCTACTACTGCTCTGTAGAATAGTTTAATGTCTGGATTGTGACGCCACCTAATTCACTTTTCTCACTAAGGATTGCTTTTGCTATTCTGGGCCTCTTATTTTTCCAAAAGAATTTCATGACTGCTTTTTCTATTTCCATGAAAAATGTCATTACAATTTTGACGGGAATTGCATTGAATTTGTATAGTGCTTTTGGAGTGTGGTCATCTTTTTTTTTTTTTTTTTTTAACAGGGAATTGAACTCAGGCACCCCTCTCTACAGGTCTTGTGGGCTGAGCTCCTGGGGCTGCGCCCCTGTCACGGGAGCTGTTTTGTAGGGCCAGTTCACGGCCAGGCTGTGCGAGCTGCAGAAGGCCTGGTACCCACAGGCACTGTGCCGGGTTAGCGGCAGCCGGGGAGGGGGGAGTTGGGGACTAAAGGTGCCTTGCTATTGCTTCCAAGCCCCAGCTGCTGTCCCAAGGTGAGGGTTGCCAACTAAGATGGTGAGGAGGGCGTCCCAAGATGGAGGCGGCTGCTTTCAACCATGGGTGTGGGCTGGGTGGGGTCCGGTGGTGGCAGTGGGCAGTGGGTGCAGAGAAGCAGCTCTGTGGGGAGCCGTGTTGTGGTGGCCCAAGATGGAGGCGACCAGGGAGCCTCAGGTGGTTGATGGGGGTCCTCATGGGAGTGGCCACCAGAGTTTCTGCACATGCGCAGTGGCCGGGTGTCCTGTGTGGCAGTGGCGGCTGGGAGTCCTGTGTGGCTGGGTGGCCAGGAGTGTTGTGCGGGTACTGATGCCTGTGTCCTGCTCGGGCACCCGAAGGTCCTGGTGGGTGAGTGGCTGGGAGTCCTGTGCTGACCCGAGGCCTGGAGCCCTGGGGACATAGCTGTGTGGTCCTCTAATCACCAGAGGGAAACAGCTTCCCCTACTTCAACCCCAGGTCCCAGAGCCCCACGGAAGGCAGCTCCCTCCAGCCTGCCGTCTGGGATCCCCGGGCCCCAACTTTGTTCTTGAGACATAAACCGTTGTCAGGGCAGGTTTTTGTAACTTTAGGACGTCAGTCTTGTCCTCATGAGCTCCCTGGGCAGCAGGAGTCCATGGGGAGGAGAGGTGGTGGGACACCTGGGAGGCAGGTCCAGCTGCAGCCTGTCTGTCCACCCTGGTGGGGAACACCCCCTTGTGGGAGCATGACTGTTGGGAGTCTCCCTGAGAACTCCCCGGGCCTTTCAAACATGGCGGCAGGCAAATTGCCAGTGGGCGGCTAGAACTCCCCGGGCCTTTCAGATAAGGAGCCCCTAATGCAACATGGCGAGGGCAAGTTGCCAGTGGGCGGATAACAAGTTGTTTTGAAAACCTTCTAATTGGCCCTCCTGTCTTCCGTACACGTGGACAGTTCGTGGCCCCCATGAATCTTATGCAGGGCGGACATGCGTGCACAGTAGGTGATGACCTGACCTTTACTATGATTGGCCCCGGGAGCTTCCTGGTTTAAGATAACTGACTCTCACTTTCTATATAAGCTAGCACCAGCTTGCAGTAAAGTGCTCATCTTTGTCACTGCTATCTGTGTGTGTGCATTTTAATCTCCGACGACGAACCTTGGCCTTTCATTGGTGCCGAAACCCGGGAGGGGAAATTCCTCATTCTGAGGACCCCCTCTCTCAAGGTTCGCCGTCCTCGTTCACCTTTTTGAGCGCTGCTACATTCCACCCAACACCGGCTCTCCAATAGGTGACTCCTTCTGATCGACAACCGGTGAGTCCCCCTCCCCCTCTTTGGGAATCCATCTCCAAATGGCTACATGCAAAGGCTTTGGCTGTGAACGTCCAGCAAGGCCCTTGACACCTAGTTTGCAGGAGAGAACGCACCCCACCACAACTTTCACAGTTACGGTGGACTCTCTGGATGCCCACCTCTGGTTGATGAGCTATAAGGGACAGAAGAATAGGCACTCCCTGACTCTTCATCTCCTTCTCTCCTGGAAAAACCCTGACGTCAGGTGGCCTGTGACTCCCGGCCTTAAGGTCTCGCTGGTTGGGCTCTTGGGTGACGATTCATTTGCCCTACCGGCCCCGGCTCTCCCGAGTCTCTTTGGTTGACTTCTTGTTTCGGGGACGCCTGAAGGAAACTCAACCAAATTCTGTTCCAGTCCAGGCCATTCACCTCTTCTCTTCTTGCTGAGAGTCATCATGGGAGCCTCTTCTTCCCTCCTGCTGATTCCCCTCTCAAATGCCTTCTGGCTAACCTCAACTGGTTGTTCCTCACTCCAGACATCAAATCCAAACTCCTCATCAAATTCAGTGCACAGAATTGGCCATATTACCAATTAGACAACCAAAACCGATGGCCCCCAGAGGGGTCTCTAGATCCTCAAATTCTGCGTGACCTTTTTAACTTCTGCAAGTGCTCAAAAGGGTGGAAGGAGATTCCCCTGTGTGGAGGTCTTTTTCCTCCTTCACTTCCACCCTGAACTATGCTTCTCCAATAGATCCTCACCCTCAGCCTTCTGCCCCAGACTCTCTGCTGTCACCCTCACCTCAGCAACCTGATTTCTCCCCTCCAATTACTGGATCAAAAACCCAAACCTCCGCCAGTTCTCAGACCATTGTCCCCTTGCTGAGGTAGCAGGTACTGAGGTACCCCTCCACCCACTCACTCCTCTCTTATCCTGTCAGTGCCCACACCAGGTCCCACCAGGTCCTCTTACCAGCTAACCCAAAGCTCAAACCAGCTGAGGAGAGCCCTCAGACCCATATGGCTGGGCACAATTCAGGAGCCACTTGTCAAAAGAAATGAACTTTATTTTTAGAACCACACACGCCAAACAAAACAGCTCCTCAGGAAAAACCTTCAGAGCCCAACTGCCACCACCGGCTTCCCACAAGCCTCTCCCCCTCCCCCACTCCTGCTGCTCTTGAGGCTGATTGGCTGGGTCGCGTGGGCAGAGCCAAAAAAAGTCCCCCAATGAGCTGCTCCGTGGTCTGAAAGGGCGGGGAAACAGCCCAATGAGCATCACCGCAGAGGAGCCAATCAGCTGGCAGCTAGAAGTTTGCTGGGGCCGCTGTGAGCCAATCATCAACTGGCAGCTGGAAGTTTGCTGGCAGCTGGAAGTTTGCTGGGGCCCCTTTGGCTGTGGCTCTCAACATCTCCCCCCTCTCTGTTGAAACAACAAGCATGTGGCTTAGGGACCATGCCTGCCTTAGGTTGTCCAATAGTACATATGGTTCTTACCCGTTATCGGATGAACTGACCTCAAGGCGTTAGCCTCCTGTCTTAGGTTGGTACCATTGCAATTGGATCTTACCTGTCATTGACTACCGGTCCAGTATACAGCCACACCTGTGGATAGGTCTTTGTACCAGCGGGGGGGTGAGGTTCTTTGCCTCACCTCTGTTGGCCCCCAAATTTTAGCTGAACGACCATGACAAGCAGAAGGGAGGAAGATACACCAAGCCAATTGACGGCTCCTTTTGGAAAAATTGTACCACCGATGACACCATCAGCAAAAATACCCTAACACTACCACAAGTCACTGCACCAACAGATAGTTCACAATGCGTACAAGTGAGTTCACAATGCATACAAGTGATACATAGTCCAGGCAAGTTCTGCAAGCAGTTCAGTGATGGCTATTGCAGAAGCTGTAGATTGGTTTTATCTTTGTCTTCACTGGCACTGGGATGAAGATAGGAATTCTGGAAATAATGGCTAAAGAAAAAATTATGTAACATTCCAGAAGGCACTAAAAGAAAACAATTTTCTTAACAATTTACATTATCTTGAACAGAATTATTAAATATAATGAAAAGGAAAGGTGAAAGTAAACAAACAGATCTGTTAACCTCCGTTTTTGTTCACATATTAAAACAATCCGCAACAGCTGTTTACCCAATTTAAATTAAACCATTTAAATCATGTGAATAAAAAAAAAATATTTGGATCCATTTTTTCATGAGCGCTCATCATATATGATATATGGACATACATACATACAAACATATAACACAAAACACAAGTGTGCACACATAATATAATACATACAACACATGACATAATAGTAAAGGCCTTATAACTTTTTACAGGTGAAATCTCCATTGCAATGTTTAAAAACTCTATAGTAAAAAAATAGAACTGATCAGCAAAACATTAACCTAGGTCTGTATGAGCTCAAAAAACAAAATAGAACTTCATGATGTGGGGTGGGAAAGGGTAATAATAAAATAGATATTGAAAAAAGCATCCTGGTTCTGTCGCAGATGTAAGAATAGCCAAACTGGAGTTTTGGATATCAGTTGTTATGGATTTGAGCCAAATCATCTTCTTTTTGGTCTGTAGAAATCGCTTTAGTTAATCTTTCTGGAATCCAAATCGGCTGCTGTTCTCCCTGTGGAAACACACAAACAGACCCCCGACTCCAGACAATTACTGGGTCAGGACCTTTCCATTGTCCTGTTAGAATATCCTTCCAAAGTACCTTGGGCTTATGTACATTTTTTGGACACATATGCCTTTCCGCAGCACTAAGCCCTGAGGAATCCAAATTTAAAAAGTTTAGAGTAAAAAGGGTTATTTTAAGTTTACCTTTGGGGAATATATACCCCTTCCCAATTCCCTCTTTTTGCTTTAATAAGTACATTTTAATAGTTGATGAGCTCTTTCGACTATGCCTTGTCCCTGTGGATTGTCCCTATGCCTTGTCCCAGAGATCTGGTGAAAATGGCCTTTAAAGTTGCTTTGTCATCACTGAAAACAGGTTACTAAGAATTTAATGTCCCTCACAGGCTTTTGGGGATACTCACTGCCATCTTCCCCTCTGCTGTACCTGTTCTACTGCTCAAGTTTTCGTTGTTAGGAAAATCCCAAACCCCTTTCCCATTATTCTTTTACATCTCTTCTTCCTCATTCTCAGATCCACCAGAGCTGCTCTCAGCCCCGCCTTCCCGTCTTCCCCCTCCCTACCAGGTCCACAGAAAAGTCTTAACTGACCTTCTCCAGAAGTCTTCACCATGGCTGACTTTAGGACTTTCAGCAAAAGAGTCCCTATAAAAGAATTCAGTGTAGATAAACTTCCTCTTTTCATGTTGCCCTGATCTACTTGGCCACTGGCTGGAAAAATCAGCACTCCTAAAGCTAGACACCCCCTTACTAGTTTTTCACAAAATATGTGAACAAGGCCTCTGGCCTTGAGCTGGGGCTTCACAGAGATGGCTACATTTCTAAGATAAGGAAGTTACCAACTGGGCTCCATGGTAACAGCTGGCAAAGGGAGGAAGAAAAGGAAGAAAAAGTTCTCCCCTTCCCAGGTGTCCTTGAAAAGTTAACTTGCCCAGAACAGAGAAAAAAACAAAACTTCTTTTTGTGAACTTCTGCAGACTGTGAACTTCTGAGCCCCTCCCCTACATGCTGGATGCAAAATTCTGAAACTACCTAAACTTGGGGTTCAGGGGATTAATTGATTACAACAGAAGCAGTGCCCTCTGAATCTGGCTGCAACCAAATAGGACTGTTTCCCTATCTTTGGTGCTTTCTTAGGTGCCTTGCCTTGTCCATCCCTACAACAGTATAATTCCATATACTTAAACATTGTTTATATTTTCATTAAATGGTCAACAGATGTGATTAATTGTGTACTGCAAAACACAAAAGTACTTTGCTACTTTTCTACAAAAGGTTAAAAGCTTTCAGCCTTTCTTTAATTCATGTTTTAGATGTGATATTATATTGTGTTAGCTAATATTCATGTGAACTTGAACAACAATTTATTTAGCTTTGTAAAATGATATTTAAAAAATAAAGATCAGCTTCAGAACTACAGCACTTAAGATTTATGAAGAGCCCCGCCTTACCTGAGTTAAGGCTGTGCCTCCCATCTTACTACATGTAAGAATGACTCCAAAGTAGGCCAGACTTCAGCTAAAGCCCAGTACACTTAATTTAAAGTGAAACTGACTTTGCTGGATGTTTATGATCAATATTTAAAGTTAAATTAAAAGGGCCAAGAAAACCAATATTTGGCTCTGGCCCTCTGAGTCAATCTGAATCCAGGGAACAGGGAACTTCTCTAAAGAGCTTTGCAACTCTGGGCCACATAACCTCCTGATCAGGGAGATTATTGAGACCACTGGAGAATGAAAAGCCAATCCGTGCATTTGCTGTGAATAGGAGGGTCACCAGAGAAGGGAGACATCCCTGATGCTTCCAAGGGAAGCCACATGGTCAAGCAAGACCTGGACCCATCCTAGCACAAATGGCACTAACAGAACTAAGAAGCTGCTCTCAAGTTCCCCCATGAGCGACCCCTATGGGAATTTGGCTGACTCTTAACAATAGATAAAAACAAAGTCAATTTTGACCAACTTGATCTTAAACACCTACCAAAAACAGTTAAGCCAAAAAGTCATTCCTAGGAGTAATGAAAGACAAAAACAGCTAGAAAAGAGGAGACAGCAACTAGCCAACAGTCTCCATGGGGAATGTTCAGTCAAGTATGGCCTTGGCTCCTCCCCCTCGCAGGACCCCTATTAGTCTTCTTTAGGTTTCTCCTAATAGGACCACTAATAGGACCACATCTGTTAAACTGCCTACAAAAGTTCCTGCAAGATCAGATATATAGATTCACCAACCAGTCAGTCAATCAACTACTTCTTTAAGACTACCAGCCCTGGTGCCCAAGATGGAGACCTATGACTCCTGACCAACTCCTCTGGCTCCAGAGACTCTGTGCCCATCTAAAACCCTCTCTAACCCTTTTTCCAGTTTTCACAACCCCTCTTTCCACTTCATAGGAATGAGAACTACTCTCCAGCAGATCCACTCTGCTTATTCTGTCTGCTCTACAGTATCCCCACAAGGAAGCATCAAACCTAAACTCCCCACACCTCAGATGAGGAGCCACCAGCCAGCCAAAGACTGGTAGATCAACTTCACTCATGTGCCTAGGCACAAAAAGCTTTGCTACCTACTTACTTTGGTTGATACTTTTTCAGGTTGGATAGAAGCCTTCCCTACATCAGGGAAACTGCTGACACTGTTGCCTCCATCCTCACTGAGCAGATCATTCCCAGGTTTGAACTTCCCGCCTCTATCCAGTCAGACAACTGTCTGACCTTCAATTCTCAGGTTGTTCAACTAGTCTCCAAAGGCCTCAACATCACTTGGAGGCTCCACATCTCCTTCTAACCCCAATCCTTGGGTAAGGTTGAAGGGCCTAACAGCATTCTCAGGGATCATCTCACTAAACTTGCTATTAAACTTAGGCTCTTCTGGCCCAATCTCCTGCTGTTGGCCATCACCTGAATTCAGGCAGCCCCAAGGGCCCCCTCAGGCCTTAGCCCCTTTGAGCAACTCTATGGGTGCCCTTTCTTAACCACCCAAAGCTTTTCAATCACTCCTCCTCCCCTTGTGTCCTACCTGCCCTATCTCACACTTCCACACAAACTCCTAAGGGAACATGCAGACTGGTGCCTTCCTGCACCATTCATTGCCTCAATTCCAACACAACCAACCAACAAGCAGAACTTATAGCTGCCACAAGAGCATGTGAACTAGCAAAAGGGAAAAAGATTTCTCTATACACTGATTCCAAATATGTCTTTCATATACTGGTTTTTCATGTGGCTATCTGGAAGGAGAGGGGACTCCTAATGACTAAAGGAACTGCTATTATAAATGCCAGCCTTGGACTCCTAATGACTAAAGGAATTGCTATTATAAATGCAGCCTTATTTCTAACCTGCTATGAGATTCCACGCTGTCTTTAAAGCTGGGAATAGTCCACTGTAAAGCCCATCAGACTGACTCTTCTCCTGCCACAGTGGGCAACTCTAAAGCTGACCAGGTCAGCCACCTTACAGGCCCCATCCTCTTCCTCATTACTCCATCTTTTCTCTGAGGAGTGACCTCCTGACCCTCACCAAATTCACCATGGAATTAAGCGTAGACTGGACTAAGGTCCTCCCCTTGGCCCTGTTGCGTCTCAGGGCTTTACCAAAGAAACCATCCAACCCTTCCCCATTTGAGGTTATGTACGGCCGTTTATTCTTACCCCCGGAATACAGACTGAACAATCACCTATACCTGATTCCTACGCTCTACCTCTCCTTTTCCATCTATGCTCTGAACTTTGGAAATACCAGGACTGGCTTTCACCTGACCCAACCATTACTCAAAACCCCCTCACCCTAACACCTGGCCAACAGGTATATTACTGCCCCCCAGATGAAAGATCCCAATTACACCCCAAATGGGAGGGCCCCGCCTCGGTTATCATGTGCACTCCCTCGGCAGCAAAACTCAGACTCACAAATAATCAATTAACTCCATGGATTCACATTTCCAGGCTCAAACCATGCATCCAGGAAACTGATTCTGGCAACATCAGACCAGAGGACTCGCAAGAATCCACACCTATATACTCTTGCTCTCCCCACCCTACTGACCCTTTAAAAATTCATCTCTCTCGTGTTTCTGCCCTTACACCCATAGCTGAGAACATATCCAAAAATGTACCTTAACTTTCTGATCCTCATCCTCATCCTAACCCCAAGGGTAATGCCTTCACCATCGTATGTCTGGAGATTCAAGGTGAGAGAAACATACACACAAAAAACACTCGGACCACCCACTTGGCTACCACTTCTAACTGTCCCCTAACAGGGTGCTCCTCAGCCATCTATATTGTACTCTCTTCCTCTTCCTCTGAGCTCATTAAGCAAGCCAGCCACCCTTACTTATGTCTTTTTTTTTTTTTAATATGACCAAAATAAGGATTACTGCAAACAGTGGCCGGAAACCTACAGAGGCTGCCCCTGTTGGTCATGCAGAATTCATGATGCATATTCAGGGAAATTAAATATAGGAAGATTTAAACTTGAGTCTGCCTCCCACCAATACAAGCTGACCCTCCCAGACCCTGGGAACCCATGCTGGGCAGCAGGAGTAAAAGCTTCCATTTATTGCGGTGGGTATGCCTCCACTCCCTGTGGTTCCTTATCCGTTACCTGGAATATGTTTCCATAGAGCCCCCAGTCTCTCTTGTCTCAACAAGCAGAACAACGGCTGCTCGCATCCCTAGAAAGCCAATGCACTTCTGACTCTCAGGCTTCATCGATCTATACCTGGTTAGAGATCACCACTGACACATTGTCCTACCTAACCCAAACTTTCCCCACTGCAAGTCCAGCAAATTGCTTTCTGTGTGCTTCCCTAGCACAGCTCTTACTTGCCGCAGTTCCAATAAAAGTTTCCAGTGCAGAAGTTTCCAGTTTGCCCAACTCATCCTACAAAATGGATCCTATTAAACCCCTGCAGAATGTTCCTTTATGGGAACCCGAGGAAAATAACCACACCATAATTCCTTGGGTTTGCCTTCTGGGATCTGTGACTCCCAATTCCCTTCTGGCAGGTTTTTGCCACCATAACCTAACCATCAACCACACCACTTACTCCCCACCAGGTCTCTTCTTCTGGTGCAATGGCACTCTCACCGCCATTATACTCTCCAACATGCCTAGCCCATGTTTATTAGTCACCATAGTTCCACAACTCACTCTCTATAGCAGCTCTGAAGTAAAATCCATCCTTAACCCTCTAAAACATGGAAAACGGGCTGCATTCCTTCCGTTAGTGATAGGCATTTCATTAACGTCCTCAGCAGCAAGCGCAGGGCTATCAGGAAGAGCCTTAGGTCATTCCCTATGGGCTGTCAAGGACATTAATTCAAAACTTAAAGGAGCACTTTTTTCCACAGCAGAATCTCTAACATCCTTACAAAAACAGGTCACTTCATTGGCAGAAGTCACCCTTCAGAATCGCAGGGCCCTAGATTTACTCATAGCCAAAAGGGGTGGAACCTGTGTTTTCCTTAGGGAAGAATACTATTATTATAACAATGAATGGGGTCTTATAGAAGACAATGTTGTTAAGCTCACCTGGCAGCCACCTTAAGGACCCCAACAGGTCAAAACCTTTTCTCTTCCTTAATATCCACTCCCCTTCTGGCATGGGTATGGCCGATCCTTGGACCACTATGTGTAATCTTTTTAATGTTTCTATTTTTACCATGTATTATAAAGTTTATTCAAACTCAAGTAGGTAAAATCTCTAACCAAACTTTTAACCAGATTCTACTTAGAAATTATCAGCTTCTGGCCACACATGAATCAACCGCCTTCTCCAGAGAACATCCCTCACAATACTGAAAAACCCTTCAAAGATTCCTGGGATACCTTCTTGAGAGCGATATCTGATGATGCCTGGCTTGTACCCACCATAGAGACTTATACCGACTGGACTGAAGTGATAATGGACCTTTGGCTACAGGGAACATTTTGTGATGTCACATCTGACCTTCTACCAATCTTTGTAGCTCTCTTGTGGGGACTCCTAATTTCCCTCCTTCAGACCCCTTCCCCAGAGACGCCCCCACTCAGCAGGAAGTAGCCAGAACAAATCGACGTTCCTTTCCATATAATAACAAAAAAGGGGGAATGTTGGGAGTCTCCCTGAGAACTCCCCGGGCCTTTCAGATAAGGAGCCCCTAATGCAACATGGCGAGGGCAAGTTGCCAGTGGGCGGATAACAAGTTGTTTTGAAAACCTTCTAATTGGCCCTCCTGTCTTCCGTACACGTGGACAGTTCGTGCCCCCCATGAATCTTATGCAGGGCGGACATGCGTGCACAGTAGGTGATGACCTGACCTTTACTGTGATTGGCCCCGGGAGCTTCCTGGTTTAAGATAACTGACTCTCACTTTCTATATAAGCTAGCACCAGCTTGCAGTAAAGTGCTCATCTTTGTCACTGCTATCTGTGTGTGTGCATTTTAATCTCCGACGACGAACCTTGGCCTTTCAATGACTGTCAGGTGTAGTTCAAGAGCAGAATCTGGCCACTGAGAAGAAGGTGGAGAAGGACTCAATACCCTAAGGAAATGGCCAGCTCTTCACAGTGACCCACAGCGCAGGCGTTCCTAGCTGACCTTGTGTCCAGCTCACACAGTCCCCAGACAGCAGCTTGTGACAGTTCAAGTCTCACTGAGGAGATTCCAACTTGGTGTTGCATTGGAGCCCATTATATTTTAGGTTCCTCCAACCCTCCTTTCTGATGTCCACCATCCCAGTTCAATGCTGAGACTCACCCAGCCCCTTTCCTACCCTCTGTACCGGGCCAGGCGACTCTCCAATCTGTGATCCTAACACCGAGCTCTGGGTCAGTTTCCTCCATGACAGGGACCACAGCTGGGACAGTGGCCTCCAGATGGCTCACCGTTGTTCTCCAGACCCACGCATTGGCCTGGCCCCAGGGAGACTGCCAGGGAGACGTAGCAGGGAGCACCTGCCGGGTCCCTCAAGCAGGTGAAGGCCCCCAGTCTCTGCAGCCCTCAGAGCATGAAGTTTACTTTTCCATTTATAATCTTAGGGGAGAGACTGAGCTCTAGGGATTTCCTGTGCCCTCTTCCTCCTCAACAGCCCCTGCTCAAGGTGGGGGAGCTGATTTGCATATTCTTCTAGTTGTTGGGGTTTCTGTTCCAATTAGTCCCTCAAGAACTTGGGAAATAATCCCAGGATTGGTTTTGGTACCACTGACTTGATTCCTGGGTAGATGTGAGTCAGATTCCAATTGTCACTTCACACTGATGTGGGCTTGATAACTGACTCCCTGGCTACTGCATCGGAGCATTTACACTGTCTGTTACCTCACCCCACACCTGACTGATATGTGTGTTTAGTTCTAAGAGGAGACAGACACCCGCTGCAATCCTCATCAAAAGGCATTTGGGAGATGATGGACTAAAACCCTCAGTGAATGTAGGACATACTGAGAGACTTAGAGTCAGTGGGTGGAAGACCCTTCCCTTCCTTTCCTGACCAACACTCTCAGTCACCTGCAAACTTGCCTTTAATATCTCACCAGTCCTGTTTAATATGTCCCCAGTCCTGTGTAATATCTCACCAGTCCTGTTTAATGTCTCCCCAGTCCTGTGTAATATCTCCCCAGTCCTGTGTAATATCTCCCCAGTCCTGTGTAATATCTCACCAGTCCTGTTTAATACCTTACCAGTCCTGTTTAATATCTCACCAGTCCTGTTTCCTTCAAAAGGACCAAACACCCTCCTTGTCAGCTCCTGTGCAGCTCTTGCGTCTGCTCCTCCCCTGCAGGAACTGACACCTTCCCAGTGCCCTTGCTCTTGCCAAGACCCCAGGCCACTGTGGCTCCGTGGGCAGAGCTGCTAACCGTGGGAGGCTTCCCTGGGGCTGCGTGACTGAGCCCCGTGTCCCCCGTCTCCCCACCTCAGGTGGCTGGGGTCAGTTCTGGGTCCCACACTCTAAGAGGGTCATTCACACACCACAAGGACTCAGAGAAAGCTAAAGTTTGGGAGGCCCCGAGGAGCAGCACCTGTTAAGGAATGAAAAACATGGAACGGGAGGTGTCTAGTCTAAGACACAGAAGATGGAAGAGGGACACAGACTCCCATAACTCAGGGCTGTGCCTCAGGAAGACCTGCTCTGTGCAGAGAGTGGGAGCAGGTGACAGCGGAAGTGACAGGAGCCAATGAAGAAGTCACTGACTCCTGCTTCTCCTCCACTGTAACTGCACTCCACAGGTTTATGAACCGTCGGGCCCAACAAATGCTCAACTGAGTGCCAACCAATCTCTTGACGGTGTTTGGGGGAACATACTTAACATGAGGAAGAACTAGATGGCATTTAGGGTGTCATGCGAGTTTTTCTGTCTTCTGACTGACTCTATGTGCACAAATATATTGTCTTTCAATAGACTAGTGGCCATTTGTCTTCCTAAGTTATCCTGGTTACTTTAAAGTCAGAACTCAGTTTCCTCAGGGAGGCTAATGCCTGCCAATTGGAGCTGGCCAATTAGTCTTCAATTCTGACAATATTCCTAAAGGGAAAAACTTCCAAGGATGGTCTTCATGGGGACCCAAGCCTCCCCACGTGTCACCCACCTGGGTGTCCACGGTATGTTGGTGGAACTGAATTGAGTTGAACATCAGAAATAACAGTCAGATCCACCCTGGATTTTACTACTCAAGGCTTAGCACAAGCTCAAGATGATGCAGAGAGAGGAGCTCTCACACAGCCCAGAGAGGCTGCCCTTGGGTCGGAGGTCTGCCTCCCAGTGGCTCAGGGTCATGGCACTGACGGGGAGGGATAGGAAGACGTCAGTCCCTGCAGATGAGGAAGCAGAGGTGAGCAGAATCACTTCTTCCAGGAGAACACCCAGAAGTCACCTCCTCCACTGTGGTTGCTACAGTGCCAAACAGATGGCAGGTGACCACCATTCCAGGAAAGAGAACCTAGCAGCAACTGCCAAGTCCCCCATAAGTTCCCTTCCTGGGGGCCCAAGAAAGCCAGGCTCTGGCTTAGGTCTAAGAGAATCGTGTCTGTGACCTGGATCTTTGGTTTCCTGATCTCCAATGGCCACTTTGTGGGCTGCATGGTGGTGCCCAGGCAGGGTGCCCAGGGACCATGGCATTCATGTCAAAGACCTGCTGGAATAGTATTGCTCTAAGCCCTGGTGGGGCTCCAGGGTGACAGCTGCGTGGGGCTGTTGCACAGAGGGAATGTGGTGAGGGAGAAGTAGTGTGTGTCTGGAGTAGAGTTAGGGACCCTTCTCACCTGGGCCTCTGTCTGGAGTAGAGGTAGGAACCCTTCTCACCTGGGCCTCTGGCTGTTGGTGTTTCCTGGTGTCTGAGAGGAGACATGTGGGAAGGAAAGAACTGCGAGTCCTCGTTACCAGAATATACTCCTTGGCAGTGTCCCAGGGCTGTGTCCAGCACCTTTCATATTTGCCCACTGCACCCACCATCTCCTTCACCACCTAAAATTAAATCACTGCACCATGAACACCATCACCTCCAGTTCCAACCTCCAGGATCAAGTCACTGAGGGTCCACTTGAGGCCAGGCCCTATGTGTATGTGTGTATGGAGGGTGGCGTATGGGTGGACTCCCTGGGAGAGCAGGCCACAGTCTGGGTGGGAGTGAAGTGGGTTCTCACGTCCAGGCACAGAATCAAAGTACAGGGAGAGATGACAGGAGTCCCACCAACGTACCATGGACACCCAGGTGGTGATAGGTGGGGATGTGTGGGTCGTGAGATCCTCCTTGGACACTGTCACCTCCAGGAATATTGTAGAGATTCTGTCTTGTCCTAGGACTCCCTAGGCCTCGACCCTTTAATGGAAGTTCATCCAGTCTTCTGCTCTGCAGTCTTCAGGGGTGGAGGCTGCATCCTCGGTTCCCTTCACCAGAAAGACGTCCTGGACTGGCCAGTGGAACAGAAGAAGCTTAATAATCTCTCAAAGTAAAGGAAGGGAAACCTGGTCAGGGTGTGCCTCACAAGGCACTCCCCTGGTGCAGAGGGTCAGAGGTCATTCCATGCCACCAGCTCCCAGGTGGTGGAGCTAGAAACACACGGGAAATGGAATATGATTGGGTTCAAGTCTCCACTCCCAGGGAAGGTCCAATCGACTGCACTGAGAAGCCCAGGGCGGAGCCCAGTGTGAAACCCAGGAGCCATCCTCTGCCTCCCCTCCTTCCCCAACCTCCACAACCCACAGGGCACCCAGGCTCCCGACTGCACCAGGAGGGAAGCCCCTGTCAGATCAGTTCAATGGTCCATGAAGCAAGTCTGGGCCCACGACCTCTGCAGACCCCTGAGAGAATCCTCTCCAGAATCTCAGAGCAGTTCACTGTTCTGTCCTCTTTGTCTTCAGTCCTTAATCAAGGTAGACATGTTCTAAGTGGTGTCAGTGGTGGTGAGGAGAAGTGCAGAACGCAGTTTAGCAGGATCAGATGGGCACTGACCAGTGAGTGTTAAAGTGTGGAACTCAGCTTGGCAGGATGATTAAAACAGACTTCACGTGCATCCATAAATAAGGGGGTACCCAGACCCAAGGGGAGCTTCCTTAGCCACCTGAAGCTTGTGCTGCTGTGCTGCTCATGTTGGGAGACACGGGGGTCGGGCTCCCCCTGACTCCTAGACTAGTGGCTGTCAAGGTGTGGTGTGAGGACCTTGGGTCCCTGAAGTGCATTCAGCAGGATCAGTGAGGTCAAAACTTTAAAAACTATAATAAGATCTTATTTGTCTTTTTAATTCACTTTTTAAAAAAGGAGTCCTCATAGAATTTTCCAGAGGGTATGTGACATGAGTGACATCATCACTCTGGCAGTTAGTGCAATATCTGCATGTTTACAGTGTGTTTAAATTTTTCTGGATTTTATTTTTAATAAAAGAAATATCCATAGATATTACCCACAAGAACAAAACCTCCTTGAGATACTCAATGATCTTAAAGGTGCAAATAGTTTGAGAACTGCTGCAAAACTAACCCCTGTTGGAGTCCATTCCCTACAGGCCAGACACCAGGCAGAGCCAGGTCCCAGGTCCCAGGGCTGAGTCCCACAGTCTGCATGGACCCGAGGGCCTGCCTCACGCTCAGCCCAGTCTGCAGCCCTGAGTCCCCACGTCCCTGCATGGGGAGTCCCTATGAGAGCTCATGGAGAGGGGCCTGGGGGCAGGAAACATGAGGGACTGAGATGGACGGCCAGAGGAGAAGGAGACGCTTAGCTTGACCCGGGCGCCCAGTCACTCTCATATGGCCCTGAGTTCCCAGGTCTTACCAAGGGTTTCCCACTCAGTCTCTGCTGCCCTCCACTGGCCCTTTGTCCCTCTGTGACGTCCACCATCCCCAGCAAGAGAACAGGCACAAGGTCAACCATGGATTTTATTTTATTTTTAATTTAGGAATCAGAGAAGAAGAAACCTTTTAGGTCTCAGAATATTCCAGGTTCAGAGTTCAAAGAAAGGGGTGAGCTGCGTCAGGGTTGGTGGAGATTATTAGTAGGAAACAGAACCAGAAGACGTCATTGATGTCACCACAGGGCGTGGAGCTGGGGTGTAAGGCTCTAGGCATTTTTCCCATTGATTTAAACAGTTTCTTGTGTTCATTTTTAAGTCGTGCTTGCTCCAGGAAACCTTGATGAAGTTGTTGCATCCCGAGGAGGTAGAGAGAGGAGCAAGTTCTGAGTTCTTACAGTGATCCACATGATCAGCAGGAGGCTGGGTGGTGGAGGAGGTCACAGCTGAACATAATGGCATATTTGAACCACGGGTCAAAGGTCTGAGAAGGTGACCCTCCTGTCTAATCCCTGCAGCCTCCTGGAAGAGGAGGTGGAAGGAGGCATGGATTTGGGGAGGAGAAGCCAGTTGACTTTCTTCTCGGTTCTGAACTGGAAGCTTCTTCTAGGGTGATCCTTGCAGTGTCTGGAAATAAGCTGGAGGAGGTGGGCAGTGGGCAGTGTCTGCATGTCCAGGTGAGAGAGGGCTGGCCCCTGAGGCTACTTCCACTTTGGTGGATAGTCCTGCTGGCATGGAGGGCACTGGACAGGGGGGCACTTCTGCTGGCTGCAGGGTGGAGGACAAGGCTCAGGGACTTTGGGAGGACAGGGCTCTGGGACCTTGGGAGGACAGGGTTCTGGGACCTGGGGAGGAGGCTGGCAGGGGACTTTGCACTGTTGCTGCTGTTGATAGGACATTTTTCCAAAGTTGAAGGTAAACTGAAAGAAAGAAGAAGCACTTTAGACTGAGACTGCCCTAGGGAAGGAAGTGATCCCCAAGTGATCACAAGGGAGGAGCATCCTCTCCCCTCACCCCTTTAAAGTGTCAATGGAGAGACGTTGAGCTTGTTCCTAAGACTGTCCCCCTACAGGGACCTCCCTGGACCACAGCCCCCAACCACGGGGAGTTTGGTGGCTCTGCCCACAGGTGGCCAGTGTCTCCTCAGCCTCCCCCTCTCTGGAGATTGGGCCTGGAGTGTGTGCTATTCTTTAAGTGAACATTTCTCACACTCCAAGGAACCAGGGAAATAAGAAATGTGGAAAGTTCTGGAAGGTGGGCCTTGAGATAAAAGGGAGAATGTCTTTGGAAATGTTGGCTTCAGGAGAAGAAGGCTGGGGACAGCAGGACACGGTGACATTTAACCATCTGTGGAGGCAGAGCCAACTTGGAGGGAGGCTGGGTCATATTTTTCCCTTTTCGGGTGGCCGTGGCCCCTATTCTCCACTAAGTCGTCTCTTCTCCTGACTCAGAGGCCTTCTGGTGTCTCCCCCAGGCCTTCCGTGTCTCCCCACCACTTTGCCACTTGATCCTGCTCCTTCAGGAACAACCAGCCTCCCGTGGGGTGGCCCGCAGTGAGCACTAGAATCCAGGAGCACACCTGCGTCAGTAGGGAGCCCCAGTTGGGCACCCCACATCCTAAGCTCTGGGTTTCATTAGGCTTTATCTTGGGTCCCGAAGCTCAGTCACTGAAGGAGAAACACTCAACGTGATGGACAAGCTGGGTTCACGCCTCAGCTTCACCAACGTCCACTGAGTGGCCCGGCATTTTGTCCTCTTCCACTGCGTCCTTAACCTCCTCCAGCTCAAAGGTCACTTTAGGTTTAGAACAGTGGCCAGCCAACATTTATTGTCAAGGCCAGAGAGGGGATATGCAGGCGTGGCAGGCCAATGTCTGTAAGAATTCCTCCCGTCTGTCATTGTGGAGAAAAGCAGTGACAGAAAGTACCTAAACCCACATGAGGGCCGTGTCCCAGTGAAACCTTGGTGTCATACACACTGGTGGCAAGTGGCCTGGGGCTGACTTAGGCTTGCCAAGGCCTGTGGGCTACAGCTGACCTTGGACGTGTCTCCTCCTCTCTCTCCCTGCTGGCTGCCTGACCCCCTTGGTCCTTATTTCCTTCTCTGTCCTGTGCCTCTGTTCATCTTGCTGACTCTGACGATCTTCCTGTCCCTTCTCCATCCCTCCCAACCCCAGGCTCTACCCTGCCTCCTCATCACGCCCATCGGGACCCTGTTGATGGTCCTGTGAGGCTTTCTCCCCCCAGCGCCGGCTCCCACTCACCTGCGGCTCTCCCGGCTGCTCTGTCCTCAGGGATCCACGAGGCAGTGGGGCAGCCTGGAGCAGGGCCTTTTATCCTGGGCTCAGCCTGGGAAGGAGGAAACCAAAGGGGTTTCCCCACCATTTCCTGTCGTCCTGATGCTACACCCAGTTCCTGAAAATCTTGCCCAACTCCCTCTTTGCACTGAAAAGTCCGGTTTTGCAGCTCTTTGGTGGATAACAGTATTCCTATTCCTTCTGGAAGGATCTTTGTGTGTGTGTGTGATGGGTAGGGTGGAGGACGTGAGGTCAGATCCATGTTCCTCACGCGTACCTGAGGGCTTCCTGGAGGTGGGGTGATATGAGGACACAAGACAAAAGAAATTTCTGGGCTGGATTTCTGTAGCTGTGGCTTTTTCTAGGGATTTTAGGGATGGATCTTAATGCATTCATATTCCATACCCGAGGCTTCCCCTCACGTTTTATGCAGAGTAAACGTCACACACAATGTCTCCAGCCCTGATGTGTGGGGTCAGGGAAGCTAAGATCATTTACCCACAGACCCCTGAGCAAGCTGCTGGGTGACCAGGTCCTGAGAGTGGGAGGTCAACGTAACTGAGGCACTCACAGGGCCACCAACAGCTGGAAAGAAAGACTTTGATAAGTGTCCCAGAGGGAGGGGCCCATCACCTGGGCTACTCCTGAAGTGGGGGGTAGTTGTTCACTAGGGATCAATAAGAAAGGATTGGGGTTACTTTTAGCATTATCCAAATGTGGGGCGTGGTACCTGGGCCCTCTCCAGTGGAAAAGGGAGCACAAGGGTGAGCTGTTCACCTTGGTGATGGAGCTGGTGGGGTGGGGACACAGGAGGGGAGTCCGCATTGCAGTGGAGGTTCAGGAGCCCAGCAGGTGAGTGGTGCCCACTCAGGCAGCACACCCAGGTGCTCAATGCCAGCCTGTGAGTGGGTACAGATGGACCTGAGGAGAACGGGCGTCGGGGTCCTGCACCCAGGAATCTTCAATGTTCACAGTCCCCCACCCAGGAGTGGCCCTAGGTGTCATTGACTCTGTTTTTGTGTTTCAGAGTTTGGGGAAGTAAGACACACCTGTCTTTCAGGTAGTCCCAGGACTGCTGGGAAAAGGCTGGGGGAAGGATGTCCTCTATGTGCAGATATTCTGGGGAACTAGTCGCCTGGGGGACCTCACATAACAACGTGCTCTGAAGAGTTTCAGCTCTTGGAGCAAAAATGCTGGAACTCGGTGAAGGTGAGAGGTGACCAGCCACAGTCTGGCAGTTTCCTCAGCAAAGCACTGTTTTGTGAAAGGAGGGAGGGTCTGTCTCCCACCTGGGTGACTGTCAAGGTCATGAAAGGTGAATAACCTGATTGTGGGTCTGGGATCTTCCCAGCCATTAGAAATGTCTCCTGAGTGGTCCACAAGGCCTTGTCTTCCCCACTGCTGTGAGCTCTCTGTCCCTAAACAGCCAGGGGTGGTTTATTAGGTGGCCTGTAGGTCCTGGGCCAAAGCCGGACATGCAGAGCCGGTTCTCAGTGGGTGGCAGGGAGCCCTGGGAGGTGTGATGGATGAGCCTGGAGACAGGCCTCTGAGTGGGGAGAGCAGGGTGTTGAGGGTGCAGTCCCCTGTGGTCCTGGGCGGGATCTCCACAGGCTGATGGATTCTGAGGATTAAAGCCACCTTCTGTGCAGCCCTTGGTGACATCCTCTCCTTTTCCTGTCAGCTCTTCCCTCCTTCCTCCTCCTCCTCCTCTCTGGGTTCCGTGCCTGAGAGGGTCTGGGCTGATCTCTAGACCCGCGGGCCACCTGTCCACTCACTCCTGTGTCTCTGGTTGTCCATTTCTCCTCATGGCCACAGACGGTTTTTATGTCTTGAAATGTTGGTTGCATATCACAAAGGGGGGTGGAAGGCGACTTTGGTTTATAGAATCCATATTTAATCTATTAAACTTAACAAATTAAAGCATTGTCTTTTGTGGACTATGATTAATACATCAAATAGTTAGTATTATATTATTTTAATTAAAGTGTAGAAACTTTAACATTTTTTCAAGGAACTTTGGAGAAATGACTGATCCTTTTAACAACTTTAAACTTTCTTAGACAACTTAACCTGAAGTCACAGAGTTGACACATTCAATTTCAAAGCACCTTAACTTTCTGACAAATGTAACACCAAATACAGTTGAAGAAAATGTGTACTTATTTTGATTCTTATGTTTCTTAAATATTTCAAAACTGTTTAGAAACCTAGCCAAATTCCGTGAGGCCTTGCCACGGCACCTTTCAATGAGCTAGCTTTCAGGGCACTTTGGTGTGATCCTCTTCCGACACATTCAGATGTTCACATGTATGTGAGTTCATTGTTCCTTCCTGTGGCTGTTCCACTCTTCTTCACCACGGTCTTAAGGGCAATTTCTTTGTAGTTTTGCTTGAGAGCTTGTGAGGCAAGTCCCCAAGCTTTGCTCCTCCTCCCCATGTGTCTCTGGTCTATTATTGGCTTTTGCTATTTCACATAAGTCGTGGAGTCCATGTGTGATGTTCCTGTGAATTTCCTTTAGTGGTTTGATGGGAATTGAGAGAGATCCAGAGGACGACCTGGAGATCATGAACATCTTCAACACAGGTGGCAAGGTTTTCCATTTATTGCAAACTACTTTAACTACTTTAACTGAAGAGTTCTAATTTTCTCCATTTGCACATCTTTTAAGACATTTATTCTTAGATACCTCATATTTTTGTTGTTAATGTACAATCATATGCTATATAACAAATGATACTTAGTTATTGATAGACCAGATATGTGGCAGACATCCCATAATATTATAGTAGAGCTGAGAATTTACTATGGTCTAGTGAAGTCATAGCCATTATAACCTCATAGTACCTTGCATTACTCAGACACTTGTGGTGCTGCTGATGCAGGAGAGCCTACCAGTGATATAAAATCGACTGTAAGCCAAGTTGTTGTGGCACATGCCTGCCATTCCAGCTAGTCAGGAGGCTGAGGCAGGAGGTTGCAAGTTTGAGCCAGCCTCAGAATGGAGCAATGTCCTTATCAGAAACAGCCAAGGAGTGGGTTGAAGTTGTAGCTCAGAGATAGGACACCCTTTGCTTCCATACCCAGTAATGCAAACAATATTTAAACATTTTTTTAGTTGTAAATGGACACCTTTATTTTATTTACTTATTTGTTTATTTTTATAAGGATTGAACCCAGTGCCTCACACGTGCCAGGCATGCGCTCTATCAGTGAGCTCCAGTCCTAGACTGCAAGAAATATTTTAAGTAAAAAACTCTAGTATATACACTCATATTCAGTATGACAATGATGATAAATAACTCTGCTACGGGTTTATATATTTACTATACTATGATTTCTATTATCACTTTAAATATTATCATTTTAAACTGACATATAAAAGTCGTACATTTATGGAATACCAATGTGATGTTTCAATAAATGAATACATCATGTAATGTCTAAATTAAATTAAGAATAGGTACCTCTTCAAATATTTATCATTTGTTCATGATAAAAAAAAATCTATTCTTCTAGCTTTTAAAAAGTATAGAGTCCCTAATCAGTTGTCATCTACTGTGTGATAGCACCCCAGAACTCCTTCTTCCCATCTAACCATAACTTAGTGCCCACTAATCAACCTTTCTGCATCACTTCCTCCACCGTCCCCAGCTTCTGCTAATCAGTATTCTCTCAACTTCATGCTCCTTATACTTAATTAAAAAAAAAAAAAACTTACTGTACAACGGGATGTTGTTCTTACATGTTTAAGGAATCTCCTGATTGGATCAAATAATATGCTTGATTTAATCTCCAGCTGTTCTCCTCTGAATGGCTGCTAAGCACACCAGATCCGCTGGTGGTGTTATCAGTAAGAAGCCACATGGAGTGACTGACTTGGAAAAGAAATCAAAAGGGGTTAAGGACTATAAAGGTGGGACATCCGTGATGTCCCTGCTCACTTGTCAGGCGGCCCTGATTTCACCACAGTTATGAACTGAATCAGGAAACACTAAGGGACACAAAGTGTTAAGGCCCTGCTTTATTGAATGAGATGGACAACTTTGAGAAGGTTCTCTAGCGGACATGGAGGTACTTCTAAGGACTTCAGTAGGAGACCAGACACATAAGCACATCCCTCTCAGCACCACGATCACAGCGAAAGCAAAGTTTGTGATTTTGAAGGAAATGGCTGAACTTGACGGTGATGTTGAAGTCACTGCTGGCTCTGGGTGGCTTAAGTGACTCTGGAAATGCTGTGCATGATACACTGTGAAAGGGAGGAGACAGTCTGCATGTGCTGATGTGACGGAAACTGAAGGATTTTGGAACCTGGGGCAAAGAGAATTGCTTGCCAGAGCAAATCTTCATCATGGAGGAAAACTCCGTATTCTGGAAACAGATGCCGGGATGGACTTTTGTCCTTAAGGATACCAATTGAGGGCCACGTTTCAAGACTTGCTTGGGGGGAATATTGAAGGATACAAATAGAAACCCACCGTGGTATGGCACAGTGAGAACCCAGGGCCTTCAAGCATGTCGATAAGCACACACTGCTGTGTCTCTCAGGAGCAAAAAGGAAGTCACGGATGTCCCAGCTTCTGTTCCATGATGCCTAGAATTGCGAAGTACTATTGGAGAATAACACCGTTCAAGGTTTTTCTTGTTGTTGGTAACACACACCCTCCTCATATTGGAGATCTTTGTCCCAATATAAAGTAATGGTTTTAAACACCACTTCTTTGATCCGACCAATGGATCAAGGGCTTATGGCAGACTCCAGGGCCTGCCCCTGAGGAGGACACTGGCTCAGGCTGTTGCTACATCAGAGGAAGGCGCTGATGCAATTCTGGAAGGATTACAGCATCTATGAGTGCATCCGAAACCCTGCTTGGGCTTCGGGTGATGTCACCAAGGAGTATGCAAGTGGCATCTAGAAGAAGACACTCAAGAGGTTGGTCCCTGACTTCAAAGGATTTGACCAGAAGGAGGAGGTCACAAAAATCCACCTGGTTGTGGTTGGGATGCAAATCGCTTTAACCTGCACGTGAATGGGGATGACGTGCAGGAACTCCCAGAGGTGTCCCTGAGGAGTTGACTAAGAGGAGTTGTTGGAAGTGGAACAGGAAAACATAGCCGAGAAAGAGGAAGAGAAAAAGCAACTGCCCAAGAAGAAAAAGAAGAACCCCAGAGAGAGACTCACAGTGAGGGGGTTAGCAAAGCCCTTAGAGACCGAAACAGGCTCCTGAAACACTGGACCCCAATACCAGAAAGGTCTCATTGAGAGAGAGGAATAAATGTTCACGGTGCTTCACCTGCTTACAAACAAATCTATGGTTTAAAAAATTAAACCAAGCAAACAACAATATTTCTGAAGGATGATGCCTTCTCCAGGAGAGTGCAGGGAGGTCCTGCAGGAGAGATTCCGGAGGAAGGTGTCACTACCATAGGAGATGACAGCTGTGTGTGATTTGCTGCCCCTGAAGACCTTCCGGTGGAACAAGGAGTGGAGGGGGTACACAGTGATGTCCAGGAGCCTGACCTGTGTAGGCCTACGCTAAACTGTGTGTCTCAGCTTTTAACAAAGTGGCTTTAGCCAAACATGGTGACACATGCCTGTCATCCCAGCCACCCAGGAAGCTGAGGCAGGAGGGTGGCAGATTTGAGGCAGCCTCAGCAATTCAGTGAGGCCTAAGCAGCTTAGTAAGACCCTGTCTCAAAATAGAATTTAAAAGGGGCTGGAGTGGTGGCTCCATAATAAAGTGTTCAATCTCTAGTCCTTCAAAAAAAAAAAAAAGTTTAAAAGTTAAAAAAAGAATTAAGTAGAGAAAAACCTTTAAGAATAAGGATATAAAGAAAGAAAATATTTTTCTAGAGCTATACAACACGTTTTGGTTTAAAGCCAAGAATAATAATAATAATAAAAAGAATTAAAAACCTTTTTAAAAAATGTTTTAAAGCAAAAAGGTCACAGTAAGCTCAAATTAATTTTTCATTGAAGAAAAAAATACATTTTTTTAAAAATTATTGTAGCCCAAGTGTTCAGTGTTTATAATCTGCAGTCGAGTACAGTAATGTCCTCCACTGCACCTCACTCACAGTCACCGAGAGCAACTTCCCATCCTGCAAGCACCACTCATAGAAATGCCCCGTGCAGATTACCATTTTTAATCTTTTGTATAATATTCTTACATATCTTTGTACTGCCCCTTGGTTATAATTAACCACAGTATGCAGTACAGCACCAGGGTATTCAGGTTTGTGGCCTAGAAGCAACAGGCTATACCACACAGCCTCGATGTGCAGTAGGCTATGGCATCCAGATTTATGCCAACTCTGTGATGTTGGAACAGAGAAGTCACCAACGGACCTGAGGATGCAGTTCTTATAACATATTCCCATTTCTAAGCCATGCATGACTATATATGGTTTTATGTTTAAATAACATTTTCTGATTGTTTTGCTAAGTGTTCTATAGCATAACAGCTTCAGTCAAGAAATATATTTTCATAACCATAGAACCATAAAATAATTTTAATTAACACAATCTCACTTTTCTTTGTATGTGTGTGTCACAATTTATTATAAGTACTAAGGTGTTTCCAACTTCTCATAAATATCATGATTAACAACCTTGGTATTCAGATTCTTACATTTTTGTGGCAATCTCCACAAAATAAAAGCTCTAAAGTTGGACTTATTTGGTACAGATACATCTACATTTAACATTTTAATGTTTTACTCACCAATAAAAATTACCTGAGTGAATAGACTTTGCCTTTCAGAAAAACAAAATTCTAACCATATGACATTTTCTTCCACACTCTTAGTTGATAGATTTTTAGATCTTTGCCATTATAATATGAACTCATGCATGTGATCGTAGAAAATAAAAATAAATCCTTATTTTTCTAACTTTCCACATATTTTAGGTCACATATAAATATAATATTTTGTATTATATTTCTCTTTTTTATACATTATTTTCATGTTTTATTCACATTAATTTGTAGAAAATATTTGTATATGAACTTTTTAAATCTTATTCCTTGAAATGTCATATAATTTCTAATAAGTCATTTCTCTTTCACATTTATTTATATACTCCTATGTCCCATGTGAATATTTTATTTGAAAGTGGATAAACTTAATCACCTTATTTTTTTCTATTATGGTTTTGGAAGTTCCCATGCATAAGAAATAATCAACTATGTTTTCTTTATTACTTTAAGAGTAGTATTTAGTAAGGTATATTACCAAACAAAAAAAATGGTTTTGATAGATAGATGAAAATAATTCATTAATGTTTTTGGCACTGGTTCTAGAGAATAAAATAAAATATTCCTAAGTATAAAATTCAGGATGATTCTAAACTAATTTAAACACTTTCAAAAATTTGTTAGTTAGTAACAAGGTTAGAGGTGTACATAGTCAAACCCACCTGGAAAAGAAATGCTCAGTCATCTCTATAATATTACCACGTGGGACTCACACAGTGCTTTTGACTTGCCTCATATTTTCACTCTAGATCTCAAGCACATTCACTCTCATTGTTGATAACAGAAGACCAAGAAAGCCAATCGTTTTCTTAATAAAAATTTTCTTACTGGGGCTGAGGATGTGGCTCAAGCGATAACACGCTCGCCTGGCATGCGCAGGGCGCTGGGTTCGATCCTCAGCACCACATGCAAATAAAATAAAGATGTTGTGTCCACCGAAAACTAAAAAATAAATATTAAAAAATTCTCTCTCTCTCTCTCTCTCTCTCTCTCTCTCTCTCTCTCTCTCTCTCTCTCTCTCTTTCTCAAACAAACAAACAAAAAATCTTACTGAATTGAACTTTTAAGTGACTGACATCAGGCAGTCAAGACAAGCCCACCAATCTTCATGAGGTTCCAAATCTAGAGCTGATTGATTGTGCCTCTAGAGGCAGGAGCCATAAAAGCTCTCAGTGAGCTCCACTCCTAAGACTGACTTGTGTGGACCAAGGAATTGGTGTCCTGACCTCTCCCTGAGAAGCAAGGTTCTGTAACAACCTGAAGAGGAAAAGAAGAGTCATTGGCAGCGAGAGGCAGATCTCTGCAGGGTGTGTGTCGTCACCAGTGTGCTCCAGGTCTCCTGCTGACAGGTTGGGAAACTATTTGTAAGCTCTAAAGAACTCTGCAAATGTGGGCTTCATACCTGACCAAAAAATTAACTGTGGACTGTCCCAGGATGCTTATAGAATATGATAAATAAAGAAGGGGACAGAGGAGGAGAAGAAAAACAGCAGCAGGTTTTAGTGTGCGTGAAACTGGAGATCAGTAAAGTGGAAGCCGGGGCCCAAGAGAGAGAAGGAGGAGGAGAGGGAAGGGCAAGAACTGGGAAGTGAAGTGGACCAAGCGGTGCCATGTGCACACAGGAACATGTCACAACGCATTCCAATTCTACACACAACTGTAGCGCACCAGTTAAAAATAAAAAACTAGAAGAAAACCCAGCAGAATAGGGAAAGGGAAGAGTAGAGAGAACAGGGTCAGGCTGGGGATCGAAATGGAGAAATCTAGGTTATATGCATTTAGAAATGTCATCGGATTGAACCCCTAATGCAAAATTTTTTTAAATTAAAACTCAGATGAGCATTAAGCAACTTATATCTTTTAACACTCCTAAAAAAAGCTAGTGGAGTGGAAGTTATCAAAATCCCCATTTTTCAATTATGGAAACTGAGGAACAGAAGTTCCTAAGGATGTCTGTCCTGAAAACCTTCTTCTAAGTAACTTTTGCAAACTCAAACTGATCTTCAGAAAAGGTCTCCTTTGGAAAGTTGATCCACACAACATCACCCTAATCCACACACCAGACATACAAACAAGCAGGCGTGAAACATGCGGACAAACTGACTCCTAGTGGCAGTGAGCGGCACCAGTCATCACCTGCCCCAGGGCCACGTGGGCGTCAGGAGGCGCCCTCCCATGCCCAGGCTCTGTCTCACATGCTGAGGGCAGAGCCCAAGGCCAGGATAAAAGGGCCCCAGCCTGGAGCCTCTCCATCCACTCACCTGAGGTGCCCCGGCCCCTGTGCTGCCTGTGACCAGGTAAGTGGGAAGAGGAGCAGGACCGTCCCAGAGGGAGGCTCAGCCCAGAGCAGGAGGGGAGGCTGGAAGCTCCTCCAGGAGAGGGATGGCTCCAAGGACAGAGGGAGAGAATGCCTAGACATTCTGACGGAGGAGGAGGAGCTGGGGGGCAGGAGAGACTGGAAGACTCTGATGATCTGTGTGTCTGTGCTCCATGCCCTAGATTCATCCTGTATCCTTTGAATCTCTCGTATTCCAGAGAGGTCATATGAACTCTTCATTCAGAAGAGCTGGTTTGGGGTATCAGCCAAATCCCCTCCCCAAGCCTGGAAGGGATCACTGTTGTTTACAAATACTGGGGACCCGGGGAGGCGTAATTGGGGCTTGATAAGCTCAGATACCTGTGACCCTCACCCTCACCAGGTAACATTCAGTTGGTCAGGAGTGGTACCTGGGATCCATATCGCATGCCCCAAAGTTGAACAGTGAGTAAGGGTTGAAGTTCATGATGCCAAGGAGATAGATGGAGGAGCTGTGGGTTGCAGAGTGGGCATCACCAGACCTGGCGGCCACAATTACCTTGGAGTCCCACTTCCTCCATTTATAAAGTGATTCGGGACAATGCTTTCCAAGGATGGCCCTCTCCAATTCTGACTGTAGTGCAGTGTATATATTGTCAGCTGTAGGATAATGAAATATATAAGTCATATATATACTCACAGATATATGGTAATAACATGTGTCTGTTAGCAAGGCTATCTGGGAAATTCTTTCCTTTTTCCTAAACAGAGAGAATTGCATCTCTAAACTGCTCCTCGATAGGATATTTTCAGATTCTGAGTGGTGCACAGTAGCAGGCGTGAGCCAGGTTTTGTGGATATCAATTTGCCTTCTCCACTTAAAGGATGTTCCTCTGGGCCAGTGTGTTGATACAGTTGTTCTCTTTTTCTTGCTTTATTGAAAGAAGATAGTCCATTTCTATCTTATGAAAGCATCCTGAGGTTCCAATGAGATGGCACAGAAGCATTTGACAGACTACGCTAGGGGTCCTTCTCTGTGACGTAACCTGAAGAAGTTTGAAAAACTTAAGGAGGAAAATGAGGGTAAAAAGACAAGACAGGAGAACTCTGTGTCGGGGTCTGACTGTGTCTGTCCCTCCCTCAGCTCCTGAACACCCGCCTGCCAAGATGTCCTGCCAGCAGAGCCAGCAGCAGTGCCAGCCCCCTCCCAAGTGCCCTCAAAAGTGCCAGGCCCCTAAGTGCCCCCCAAAGTGCCCCCCGAAGTGTCCCCCTAAGTGCCCTCCAGCCCCTTCCTGCTGCAGTGTCAGCTCCGGGGGCTGCTGCAGCTCTGGGGGTGGGGGCTGCTGCAGCTCTGGGGGTGGGGGCTGCTGCCTGAGCCACCACCGGCCCCGCAGGTCCCACCGCCACAGACAGAGCTCTGGCTGCTGTAGCCAGCCCTCAGGGGGCTCCGGCTGCTGTGGAGGGGGCAGCAGCCAGCAGTCTGGAGGCTGCTGCTGAAGTGGACCCTGAATGCAGTAGAGAAGATTGGGGCCAACCTCAGGGACAAATGTTCCCTCGTCATCTTCCTCCTCCTGGGCGTGCATTAACACCTGACAAGTCCTGGCCTCGTAGATCCTTCTGTCCTGGATCCAGAAGCCTGAGTCTTCCCCCAGAAACTTAGGGGATGACCTCTGACACCAACTGTGCTCTCTCTTCTGGGATCCCCAAGTCTATGAGGCTCCAACTCATTCCCCTGCTCATTCCTTACAATCTACATCCTCAATAAAGCAAGACGCCTACTCACCATCTTGTTCTGGACTGTTTGTGTGTCCGATGTTCCTTTCACTGGGAGTCATTGTCCTTCTACCTGAAGGTGATGGTGATCAGAGATATACAGTCACAGAGTTAAGGCTGAGGAGAAAGGAACATGGTCCTCTGCCCCGGAATGTACCACCATCTGCTTTGTCAGATAAATCCCGATGTCGCTTTGCTTTGTGCTTGGCCTCTGGTGTCTCTCATGAGCCCAGGACCTTAATTTCTCTCTCTCTTCAGAGTCCAGTTCAGCCCTGGGACGTGGCGGGAAGACAGGCGTGTATTCCTTCACTCACTGATCTGTCCCTCCTCCCATTTATGCTACTCCATCCCAAATTTCTAGCCCTTTCAGTTTAAAATTATTTTTTTAGAAAATTAGTTACAAACTGTCTGCAAATAAACCATGAACCTTAACGAATTTTAACAAACATATGAATATAACATAATAAGTATGATAAAAATAAAAATCCATAAAAAATCAAGACCTTAAAATTAAGCCACTTCTTCCTTTTCTCTCCCAAGTTCCAAGAACAATATTCAGGTTAAATATTTCATCTTTTTATTTTTGTAATGAAGTGCTCATTTTTCAGCAAAATTTTTTCACTTACATATTCCAAATTAGATTTATCATTGTTAATTTTACTTTATGTTTATTGTTTGTAAGCAATCCCACCATGCGGTGGATTAAAAAATCAAAACCTTTTATTTCTTTCTTTTAATGCTTTATTGGTACATTATGATTATATATATTAGTGGGATTTTTGCACATGTTCATGCATGCACACAACAGAATTGGATGGATTTTATTCCCCAGCACTTCCCTTTCACTCCTTCCTCCCTCCCCCGTCCCCTTCCTCCTCTCTACCAATCTCCCTTCCATTTGCAAGAGGTTCTCTCCCCACTTTTATACCCTTTTCCTCTCAAGCTTCCACATAGGAGAGAAAACTTTCTGAATTTGACTTCTTTTGTTTAACATTTAATATCAAGTTCCATCCCTTTTTTCTACAAATGACATAATTTCACTTTTCTTTATGGCCAAATATAGCTTAATTTCATATATATATATTATTATAATATTATATGATTTTATATATAACACACACACATATATATTACACATATATTTCTTTATCCATTCACTCACACCAAGGGTAGCCACATAATTTGGCTATTATGAATTGTGCTGCCATGAACATGGGTGTGCATGGATTACATACCATAGAATGAACACCTTAACTCTTCTGGGGCAAGTACCAAGGAGTGGTATACCTGGGTCTCGTGGTTGTTCCATTTCCAGTCTTTTGAGAAACATGCACACTGATTTCCATGTTGGTCATATTACTAGACTAGGTAAGGTCTGAGGAGGTCCCCAGAATGAAAAAGGCTGAGGAGAAAGGAACATGGTCCTCTGCCCCGGAATCTACCACCATCTGCTTTGTCAGATAAATCCCGATGTCGCTTTGCTTTGTGCTTGGCCTCAACTCAGACATGGAACATTCTTGATTTACTGTATTTCACAGCATAATTGTTGCAGATTTTATGTCAGTTTTTTTCCAAAAAAAATGGAGAGTGACCATTATGTGAACTATGTTTTTTATTGTGACAGTGTTACTTTAAAATCATCTGTTGCTAACCTGTCTTTGGTGCAAGATTAGGATGCACAGAATACTCATGAATGTACGTTAATGTGGTGGCAATGATCATGTGATGAAATACGGTGCACCACAGAAGGGAACTCAAGGATGAGTCAAAAGAGACACAAGTAGAGATTTATTCAGGAAACGAAGACGAAGAGCGGGATATGTACCCACAGGGAGGAGGGGCGCTGGTAGGGGTAGTGTAAGACAGGCACTGGGGGTCTCAGGCTTCTTCTTTGGAAGGAGACTTTGTTAATGGTGAACGTGGGAAGTATGAGAGAGTGGCATTCAGCCCAGTGAGCTTACTTCCTTTGTCTGTGGACCACAGAGCTGGCCATAGTGACCTGGTTCTGGTCAGAATCCTCAGGGGGATGTTACCTGGTTTGTATATAGAAGTTGGACTTTGCTTATATCATGTGTGTCCAACAATATTTCTCTGTAGGGTTATTTCTAGTTTAAAATGCATTCTGCAACCAAACAGGATATTAATTAGACTTACTGTGAGATCTATTGGACCTTTTAATAATGTAGGCCTGGAGGAAAATGGGATAAAGGTAAGGGCATGAATGGAATTTTTAAATTTATATTTTTAAATTTATAGCTCTTGTTTTCTTCCTTGTCTCCTTCCTACCTATCCTTATTTCTTCCATCCTACCTCAGTTGTAATAGTTTGCAATCCTACCAACACTATATAGGTGTGTACCTTTTAGCCCACATCCTCTCTAACATTTATTATCATTTATATTCTTGATGACTGCCATGCTAACTGGGGTGAGATGAAATCTCAGTGCAGTTTTGACTTGCATTTGCCTAATTGTTAAGGATGTTAAAAATGTTTTTGTATAATTGTTGCCCATTTGTAATCTTTTGAGAAGTGTTTGTCTAGTTCATTTATCCATTTATTCATTGGGTTATTTGGGGCTTTTTTGGTAAGTTCTCCATTCTGGATATTAATCCTCAGTTGAAAGAGTAGCTGGTGAAGATTTTCTTCCATTGTGTAAGCTCTCTCTTTATGTTCTTAATTATTTATTTTGCTATGCAGAAGCTTTTTAAGTGGACACCAACCATTTATTAATTCTTGGTCTTATTTCCTGAGTTTTAGAAATCCTGTTGAGGAAGTTGTAACCTGTGCCTCTATGTTGAGTTGTTGATGCTACATTTTCTATTAAAAGTTGCAAAATTTCTGGTCTAATTCTCAGGTCTGTGATCCATTTTTGAGCTGATTTTCATGCAGGATGAGAAACAGCAATTTGGTTTCATTCTTCTGCATATAGCTATCTGGTTTTCCCAGCACCACTTGTTAAAAAGGCTGTCTTTCTCTACAATGAAAACCACAAAACACTAAAGAAAGAAACTGAAGAAGACCTTAGAAGATGGAAAGATCTGTCCTGTTCTTGGATGGGCAGAATTAATAGTATTAATAGTATCAAAATGGCCATATTACCAAATGTGCTCTCCAGATTCAATGCAATTCCCATTAAAATTCCAATGATATTATTCATAGAAACAGAAAAAACAGTCACGAAATTTATTTGGAGAAATAAGACACTGAGAATAGCCAAAGCAATTGTTAGCAAGAAAAGTGAAGCAGGAGGCATCATAATATCATTCATTCATTATACTGTAGAGCTTAGCAACAGAACAGCATTGTATTGGCACCAAAACAGGCAAGAACACTGATGCAATAGAAGACACAAATAAACCCACATAAATACAGTTACCTCATCCTAGACAAAGGTACCATAAACATACAGAGGAGTAAAAATAGCCTCTTCAACAAATGGTGCTGAGAAAACTGGAAAACCATATGTAGTGGAATGAAATTTAACCCCTATCTCTCATTCTACACAAAACTCAACTCAAAGTGGATCAAAGACCTAGGAATTAGGCTAGAAACCTTGAACCCACTAGAAGAAAATGTAGGCCCGACACTCCAACATGTTGGCTTAGAAACTGATTTTCTTAATATGACTCCTACAGCGCCAGCAGTAAAATCAGTACTGAATGAATGGCATGGCATCAAACTGAAAAGCTTCTTCATGGCAAAAGAAACAATCAAGAGCATGAAAAGAGAGTCTATAGAATGGAGAAATCTTTGCCACCTGCATCTCAGGGTGTTAATTTCCAGAAATACACATAGAACTAAAAAAACTTCACACACACACACACACACACACACACACTAAATAAATAAATAAATAAATGAAACAAAATAACTCAGCCAATAAAGAGGCAAAGGTACTAAACAGACATTTTTCAGAAGAGGATATGAATTGGCAATAAATATATTAAAAAAGTCCAACATCTCTAGAAATTAGAGAAATAAAATCTAAAGTACACTGAACTTTCATCTTATTCCAACAACAATGGCAAGAATACAAGTAACAATAAGTGTTGGTCATGATGCGAGGAAATGGGGATCCTCATACGTTGTTAGTGGGACTGCAAAATGGTGCAACCACTCTGGAAGGCAGTATGGAGATTCCTCAAAAAACTAGCACTGGAACCACCATTTGACCCAGTTATCCCACTCCTCAGTATATATCCAAAGGATATAAAATCAGCATAGTACAATGACACAGCCACATCAATGTTTATAGCAGCACAATTCACAATAGCTAAGCTATGGAGCCAACCTGTGTGCCCTTCAACAAATGAATGGATGAAGAAAAGGTGGTATATATACACAATGGAATATTACTCAACCATAAAGAAGAATAACTTTATGACATCTGCCAGTAAATGGATGGATCTGTAGACTATCATGCTAAGTGAAATAAGCCAATCCCCCCAAAAAGTCAAATGTTTTCTCTGATATGTGGAAGTTAGCCCACAATGAAGGGGTAGGGAGAATATAAGTTCAGTGGACTAAGCCAGGGAGATGAAGGAAAGGGAGGAGGGATAGAAAAAGGAAAGACAGTGGGATGAATCTGATATAACTTTCCTAAATACTATACAAATACACCACAGTGAATCTCACCATTGTGTACATCCACAAGGCTGGGGTCCTAATCAGAATATAATATGCTTGCATAATTATCTAAAAATGGACTCTACTATCATGAATAACTGTAAAGAACCAATAAACATAAATAAAGGTATGCCAATTATTCAAGGATTAGATTAATTAGAGAAAATGCTTTCCGTTTCCCCCATGAAGTAGGACTGGCTTCTATGTGTTGTAGATGACCTTTAGGGTGGTCAGGAATTCCTTCTTCTCCTTGTCTCTCCCATGTTTTTACCATGAGTGGGTGCTGAATTTTGTGAAAGATCTTGTCTGTATCTGTTGAGATGGTTATGTGACTTTTCTTGTTGATTCTGTTTATGGGGTGAAATACATTTATTGATTAGTGTATGTTGAACCGTCTTTCCATAGCTGGGATAAAATCAATTAGATCATAATGTACGATCTTCGTAGTGAATTGTTGTGAAAGACCCACCGATTCCCTGTCCAAGAAAGACGCACGAGGCACTGGCTGCAAAAGCAAGAGGCGATTTATTGATACACAGGCGCCTGCGGGTGCTCAGTGAAACCTCAGCTGGAGCTTCGGTGAACTGGCACACCGGGCTTTGGGGTACAGATCTTTTATAGGGTACAGTGGTCAGTTTCCCTCCTAGCACAGTAACAGGTATCTCATTGGCTCTTTTGAATCCAGCATATAGGTCACTTAAAGGGTAAACTTGTTTTTCACTATAGGTTCCTGGAAAAACCACATAAAAACCATTTGTTATTCATTGTATGGTTTTTCATTGTATGATCCTGTTTGCCCAATCGTGCTGGTTCCTTTCCCAACCATCCTGTCCTTTCTTAATCGGTTACACTTAACTGATTTTCTGAAAAATACATCTGACGTCTGTGCAGGTGTGGAAGCAAGCCCTGGTGATTTATTACTGGGCCTAAAGTTATTGGGCTGGGGTCTTTCAGTTGAATGCAATCAGATAATATTTGATTAAGTATTTTGAATCCAGGTTCATCAGGGATATTGGCCTGTACTTTTCTTTCCTTGATGTAGCCTTGTCTGGTTTTGGTAACTGGGTGATATTGGCTTCATAGAACCAATTTGAGAGGGTTCACTCTGTTTTTATTCCATGCAATAATCTGAGGAGGATTGAAATTAGTTCCACCCTCTGCAATTGCTTTTCTAAAAGGGAGAAATCTAGAGGAAGGACCCCTGAAGATGTGGTGTCCACGGTATTTGTGGTTTTTTCTCTACACTGCTGCTACGGGCCCAGATGTCCCTGAGTGGATCTGAGAGCCATTCCTACCTGGGGACTCATCATTGGTTTGGGGTTTTGGTGTCTCCTATTTGTGTGTGTGTGTGTGTGTGTGTGTGTGTGTGTGTGTGTGCTGGGGATTGAACCCAGGGCCTTGTGTATGCGAGGCAGGCACTCTATCAACTGCGCTACATCCCCAGTCCCTCCCCTATTCTTTGTGTTGAAGTATGGCTGAAGTCTGAGTGGGGTCAGGTTGTGTGTGGAGCAGGTGTGCTGTCTCTTAGTTGGCTCGGGGAAAAGTGCAGCAGCAGAGTATCCACCCCATGAAATCATAATGTCATGCTATTTTCTCAACAGCTAACCGAAGAGGAGGGGAATAACAACACTGGTATCAAACAATATGCAGCATTAAAATAAACACCAGGTACCTACTACAATACCTACAACTCTGTTAACCAGAAAAACAGGAATGACGGAGTCAGCAAATAGCAACAGCAAACTGGATCTAGCACTGAAGTAAACAGCAGGTGCCAACTACAGCATCCATTGTACTCACAACTGCAACAACATGAACGGTGGGTGCAGAATTACCTGAACTAAATAGGTCTAAAAAAAAGGGTAAAATATAGTTTATTGTGAAAAAAAGAAAATTGGATAGGAAGGCAGAAGAAAGCTTAGAATATTCAACATGTGAAGCTGATAGGCTCTGGGCTTCCCCGCTCCCCAGCGCAAGGTAGGATGTTAGGAAGTGCTGTGAGTTGGACGGTAATCCACGCGCTCCCAGGACAGGGCTGATGCAGAGTTCTAAATGGAACTCTCGGGTGGCTCTGGTCAAGCTCTGATCAAAACTTTGAAATCTTGCCAGGTCGCACCTATTCAGGAGAGATTTGATCCACACACATTTAGGGCCGTGTAGATGCTGATCTCTGCTGGGTGCCGAGACCTCAGGAGGGTGGGTAAAACACCGCCCTGGGTGGTGGAGAGGGTGGGACCTGTCTCCCCTACTCCTCCCCCCCCCCCCAGGAATATGGCCTTCCAAGGCCCAGGGTCCCATCTGTTTGGTTTCTTGACCCTTTTGAGCTGAACAACCAGGGAAGGTGAGCTCCGCCCGGCTTTGTACCTGTGACCTGAACCCGCCTCGGTCCAATCTTCTCTGTTCCTGCTTCCATCACATTCTGCCGGGTGCACCTTGGGCCACACAGGAGGTGTGGCTGGGACGGTGCAGCAAGGATGTCCGTGACCTACTGCGTTTCCACAGCAGCCAGCTCCGGCCTGACCTCCTCAAGGTGGCTCCCCGCCTGCGCCCTCCACGGACAAGTTGGAAAACACACACTTCTCCAGTTCCCGCTTACCGTGGAGCCTCTGGCCCTGCTGAATTCAGACTTCTTTTCTGTTCTACAGGTTTTCCCAGGCCCAATTTGTCCACTGTGTTTCTCTCTTTTTTTTTACCCCTCCCTTCTGGGGCGACCCACCTCTGCTGCTGCACCCAGCTTGGCCCCAGAGGACTCTCTCTTGTCCTCTGTTCAAAATACCTGAATCTCTGGATCCCCTTGAGTTTTCAACTCTCCAGTGTTGAATTTCAGTCAATTCCCTCACCACCCCCTTGCTGAGAAGCACATTCCTGCTGCTTTGAGATTTCAAGCCCCAGAGCAGCCGAGAAGTGCAGCCCTTCTGTACCAGTCATCTCTGTTCCTCTTTGCACTTATTTTTTTTTTTTTAAAGAGAGTGAGACAGGGAGGGGGGGGAGAGAGAAAAAGAGAGAGAGAGAGAGAATTTTAATATTTATTTTTAGTTATCGGCAGACACAACATCTTTGTTTGTATGTGGTGCTGAGGATCGAACCCGGGCAGCACGCATGCCAAGCGAGTGCGCTACCACTTGAGCCACATCCCCAGCCCGTCTTTGCACTTATTTTTAAATCCATGAGAAAAACACCCAGGTGTCTGGCAGAACCCACAGCAGGGACGCATCCCAGGAAGGGACTGGAGCTCACGTCTCAACTGCTATGATTAACACGCCTCTAGATGTCCCTGTGCCTTTGATCAGTGTCACTTGAGGAAAGGTCCCCAACACCATCCTGTGCTATACGCCTGTTCCTGGACCGCTCTAAGAAGTTAGAGGAGGGATCTGTTTGCTTGGGTTGTCATAATAAGAGGGAGTTCACCCACCACACATGAAAGGAAAGTGACCACAACACTCAGAGCGACCAAGAGATCTTTTTGCAGCCGTGCAACAGAGGAGAAAAGAGAGAATGAGAAAGTGAGGGGGGTGGAGCATGCGTGCAAGGGAGACAGAGAGATCAAGAGAGAGAGACAGAGCAAGAGAACAAGAGAGAGACGGGCCCGGCAGGAGGGAGTTTTTACAGCCCAAATCTAACGGGGCTTCTGGGTCTGCAAGCTGCCTTGTTGGCCCAAGGGGGGTTGAATGTTCAGCTTTGACGCAAACAGGTGATAAAGGACCAGACAGAGGGGAGTTTGAGTGCATGGGCCATCCTGCAGCTAACATTTGTTCAGCCTGCCCTGCAGATAACATAGTTCAGCCTGTTCTGCACCTAACAACACATACTGGTAATCTTCTCCAAAGAAGTCAGCTAACTACTAACAGGTGTGGAAGCGACTGCTGCCCTAAGTGACTGACACAGGAGCATTGTGATATATAAATTGGAATTGCCCAACAGAAGAACCCTACATTCCAAAAAAAGAAGTAATGTTTGGGATGAGACTAGACACACTCTAAGGTATGTCTTTTCACCCACTGAGACTGGGTGCTCCCTACGTCAGAAGAGAGTCCCATGAGAGTCAAGACTGTGTTTCCCCACAAGATCACAAAGATTTTCTTGTACAATTCTCTTTCTTCCTCCTCTCCTCCTCCTTCTTCTCTTCCTCTCCTCCTCCTCCTCTCTCTTTTTTTGGTACTAGGCATTGAACTCAGGTATGCTCCACTACTGAGCTACATTTCCAGACCTCTTTATGTTTTATTTTGAGACAAGGTCTCACTAAGTTGCAGAGGCTGGCCTTAAACTCGTGATCCTCTTGCCTTAGCCTCCCGAGTTCCTGGGATTACAGACATGTGCCATTGTATCCAAGTCTCGTGTGTTTTCTTCTTAGAGTTTTCTTCCTTTATTCCCCCAGTTAGACTCTTGATCCATTTTTAGTTAATTTTTTAAATGTTGTGACGTAGGAATCATTTTCATTCTTTTGTTTGTGAATTTCTAGTTTCCTTAGCATCATTTGTTGAAAGACAATTTTTATTTTTTTAGTGAAAGAGTCAAAATGTTTACACCCTGTACTCATACTGTATATCTGTTGGTATGCTTACTAGCATCTTGTATTTTACTAAGACTTTTCTCCATTTTTTCATTCTGTTCTTTATAGCGTATGCCATTGTTGAAACTTGTTTTCTGACTCTGTCCTCTGTGGTTCAAATTAAGCTCCTTTAGTTAATTTTTCATAAACTCCAGAATTTTTATTTAATTTTTAAAAAAGGAACTCCAACAATTTCTACCCATTTATTGACAAACTTTATTTCATATAACATTACCATACCTTCCTTTACAAATTAAACACAACTTTTATAATTCTTTAAATATAGCTATAATGGCTGCTTTCAAATCTTTGTTTATTAAGTCCAACCTTTGGAGTCTCTCACAGAAAGTTTCTGTTGACTGCTTCTTCTTATGCAATAGTCATGCTTTTCTGTTTATCTGCACACATGATAGGCTTTTTTGTTTAAAAATTGTCCTTTTTAATATTACACAGTAGCATCTCTATATAGTGATCCCTCCTGGTCCTCAGGGTTTGTTGTTGGTTTTTCCGATTGTTTGGTGATTTGGATAGGCACAGTTTTAGCTATTTTTCTCCAAATCTCAGAAGATTTCCCTCTCTTGTTTTGGATGGTGAGAGAACAAGAGACTGATCCCTTTGGTGAAGTAAAGGTTATGCTGTGCCCATCTTTTTCATGTGACAATTTCTTCCATTGAAATAGAAACAAAACCATTTAGACTCAGTGATATATGATAACAAGCCAGTTCTCATGGTGTTATAGCTTGGAAAAAGTCAGGTTAATGGATGGTTTGTGTCCAGTTCTATCTGCAGGAAAAGCTATGGCCAAACGATCTCTTAGCTCTTCTTCCTAAGAAAATGTGAGTTTTAAAATAAGAAGTACTTGTAGGAGTCGTGGTATAGGTTTCCTGAGCATTCCTCACCAACTGAATTCATTGATGCAGTCTATGTAAAAATGTCACAGTGTTTAGGAAATATAGTTGAGGGGTCCACAAATGTGATATGGACCATCTCAACCTCATTGTAAGTGTCTGATTTTTTTCTTGGCCTCAGTCCATGTTTTACTGGAATTAATAAATTCAGGACAAAAGATTTGGAAGGTATTCTATAAATTGTGCATTTTTACTTTGCAAATGTTTGTAATGGAGATTTTTAAAAACCTGATACCTAATTATACAATGAATGATTATATACACTGAAAGGGGACTATGACTGGAGTCATAGCCCCATGCTCAAAGTGTTTACAACTCATATTTAAAAAGCAATTGTTTGTGATAATAGATTGCAGATAACAAACAATAAATGCTCAGGAAGATTTTTCTTGGCCAGGCATTGCCAACAAACCAATTACAGAGGATGGGGAATTTGAATTGGCCCCTGAAAGACAGATTATCAGAAGGCAGAGAAGGTGAGAGTACTCAGAAGAGGAACCAGCACACACACAAACAGTAAAATACAGAAGGAGAGAGATGAGAAAGGAAGGAACAGGGGAGGGGGGTGGTGCATGATAACAGCTTTGACCCAAACTGGATTCCTTTCCCTCTCAGAATCATGGGACCAATGACAAAACCAACAGCGGATTCCACCGTGAAGGAGAGACTACTCTTTGCCCAAAGAATCAGGAGAAATAACTCTCAGATAGGCTTCTCCCTGAATCAAGAGTGAGGGTCCCTTTTCAGAGTGAGGGGAGAAAGGTGGCTTTTAGTTAAGAGGTAGGAGGACGACTTGTGACTTCTTGGGGAGGGGGCTGGGGCTGTCCTGCAGTTGAGGGGCTGCTCTCTTTGATCCTGTCATGGACCTGGTTCAGTGGGGTCAGAGCAGCTGACCAAGGCGGCACTGGAGGTGGGAATTCCGTCAGGGCCAGGTAACGAGAGGGTAGTGGCCCGGGGTGGATGGCAGGTCCACAGGCGTCCTTCGGGGTTGAGTCCGGTTCCCGCAGTCCTGTTCCTCATTCGGCTTCACGATAGCCACTGAGGTCCTGGGGGTCTGCATGGAGGGTGGCTGGTCTGGAACAGAACACAGGTTAGTGAGAAGGATTTTTCTCCAGGTTTGAGAGGATGTCTGCCTGGTAACAGAAGGAAGGAAGAGACGAGGGAGGGAGGGAGGGAGGGAGGGAGAAAAGGAGACAAAGGCCCAGCAGGATGGAAGGGAGGGGGAGGGACATGGAGAGAGACAGATATCGAGGGAAGACAGTGCCGGTTCCCCACACAGGAGTCCACCCCACACAGTGGGTCCACCCCACACAGGGAGTGCACCCCACACAGCAGGTCCACCCACACAGAAAGTCTACCCCACACAGCGGGTCCACCCCACACAGGAGTCCACCCCACACAGGAGTCCACCCACACAGAGTCCACCCCACACAGAGTCCACCCCACACAGCAGGTCCACCCACACAGAAAGTCTACCCCACACAGAGTCCACCCCACACAGGAGTCCACCCCACACAGTGGGTCCACCCCACACAGGAGTCCACCTCACACAGGAGTGCACCCCACACAGAGAGTGCACCCCACACAGGAGTGCACCCCACACAGCAGGTCCACCCACACAGAGTCCACCCCACACAGAGAGTCCACCCCACACAGAGAGTCCACCCCACACAGAGTCCACCCCACACAGCGGATCCACCCCACACAGAGAGTTCACCCCACACAGAGTCCACCCCACACAGAGTCCACCCCACACAGAGTCCACCCCACACAGAGTCCACCCCACACAGCGGATCCACCCCACACAGAGAGTTCACCCCACACAGAGTCCACCCCACACAGAGTCCACCCCACACAGAGTCCACCCCACACAGGGAGTGCACCCCACACAGGAGTCCACCCCACACAGAGAGTCCACCCCACACAGAGAGTCCACCCACACAGAGTCCACCCCACACAGAGAGTCCACCCCACACAGAGAGTCCACCCCACACAGAGTCCACCCACACAGAGTCCACCCCACACAGAGAGTCCACCCCACACAGAGAGTCCACCCCACACAGAGAGTCCACCCACACAGAGTCCACCCCACACAGAGAGTCCACCCACACAGAGAGTCCACCCACACAGAGTCCACCCCACACAGAGAGTCCACCCCACACAGAGAGTCCACCCACACAGAGTCCACCCCACACAGAGAGTCCACCCCACACAGAGAGTCCACCCCACACAGAGAGTCCACCCACACAGAGTCCACCCCACACAGAGTCCACCCCACACAGAGTCCACCCCACACAGCGAGTCCACCCACACAGCGAGTCCACCCACACAGAGTCCACCCCACACAGCGGGTCCACCCCACACAGCGAGTCCACCCACACAGGAGTCCACCCCACACAGAGTCCACCCCACACAGAGTCCAGCCCACACAGAGTCCACCCACACAGAGAGTCCACCCCACACAGAGAGTCCACCCCACACAGAGTCCACCCCACACAGAGTCCACCCCACACAGAGTCCACCCCACACAGCGGGTCCACCCCACACAGCGAGTCCACCCACACAGGAGTCCACCCCTTTATCAGAGGAGACGCAGTGACAGGAAGTGCCAGGAGTGAGACTCAGAGACAGGTGGGCTAAGGATACAGAGTCTTAAATGCTGACCAAAGGGTCTTAGGTTCATCCTGAAGACGCTAGAATGTTCTGGAAGATCATGTAACAGCCAGGGCAATTATTCATGGAAAAATTAAACAAGATAAAAGATAGTTTTTAAAATGTATTTCGGGAATCATTTCAGGATTATCCAAAGATTTGAAGTCCCAGAAAAAAAGGGACCAAAGTCCAGACGGTTAGGAAGCTGAGCAGCATCCTTTGAGGATGGGACCCGAAGGTGCTATTGCTCTGAGACACAGGATCACAGATAGTGACGAGGGATGAGCAGGGATAGAGTCCTGTCTCCAGGGTGAGGTTTAACAATAGTGGGAGCTGAAACTCTTCCCTTACTCTCTGACTGGATACATTTGAGTTGACTGGTGCCACTCCCAGTCCACAGCTGGAGTTCACCGGCCTCCCTGTTGGCCCATCCGCCAGTTCCTGCCGTGTCTTATTATGAATGTGTCTTTTTTTCTCTAAAGGTGAAAACTTTGAGTGTGACATGGGCTATTTTTCCCTCTTATACCCATTCCATAGCAGGTGCTTAATAGATACCAAATGACGGAATCCTACAATCTGAACCAGGAAGAGGACAGGGAGACGTGAAGGAGAACATTACATTTCTGGGATCCTGGCTGATCACTGGGTGGACTTAGAAGTCCATTTGGAAGACAGCGCCTCTTGGGAAACTCGAGAAGACTTCTTCTGAAGTCAGTTCCCAGCAGCACCTTATAAGTGATAGAATTCATTGTAGGATGGCACCTAGCGATTTCTGCAGGCGATTTACTGTGAGCAGTGGTCTGGAGCCGGTGTAAAGGAGGCAGGGTGCTTAGTTCACCCAGGGGAGAACCCCAGAAAGAACCCTCGTCCCTGAGGTGGGAGCCATACAGGTTAAACTCAAGGAAGTGCTTTTGAGACATGGGAGGTCTCTGGAGCACGGGTTTACGTGACACAGGTCTTGGGTGGGGAAAAGTAACAACTAGTATTTGTGATCAAAGTCACACTGCCTCCTACAATGCTTACTGCCTGCTGGGAAGCACTTTGGAGGAGCAATCGGAGTTATTTTTGATACCTGTGGAGGTGGAAAAGAAGGAGAAAAAAGGAATAAGGAGGAAGGGAAGGAAGGAAGAGGGGTGTAACCTCTGAGGCCCCCCAAATCAGGTGCTCTCTCTCTGGGGTCCTGTTGGAACGGGATGACACAGGTTTTAGAGCACTCTCCCACCGTCTGTTTTGCTCAAGGGGGGTTTTTCTCCCTTTATCCAAACTACACACCAAAGCTTTTCCAGAAGGAGGTGAGCCCCGTTGTCCTGCCCTGCTGGATTTGGGGGTCCAACCGCAGCTCCTTGTCCAGCCTGGTCCTGTTTCCCACCCTGGTTAGGCTCTTATCCCCTCCACCCCTGACCCTGCTTACCTTTGTCTCCTATCTAATTTGAAGGCCCTGGAGGCCTCCCACAACAAGAACATCCCTGATAACTGCTCGTCCTTTCTCCCTTGGCCAATGGTTTCCTAGATGCAGTGCTGTGCCAGGCATTAGGACTCCCTGCCAGGCAGGGAGCTCATCAGAATCTCCTTGCTGAGCTGTGCACATCAGCTGTGATTCGGAGGTGGAGAGAGAGCGTGCTCACTTAAAGCACAACTAGCACGAGATTCTCCTGAAACATGAAAGAAAGTTTCTCACTCTGTGAAGGGCTTCTCCACGGGGTCCCTTGAGAGTCACAGCAGCAACTCCCACTTTGCATATAAGAGACAGTGGATGTTGTAAATGGTTTACTCTCTACTCTCAGCCTGCTGTGTAGGGTGAGGTCCACCCACCTGTGTCTCTGTGAAGGTCACGGAAAGATGTTCACAAATGCCTTAGGTGAGAACGGTGCATAGACAGGTGAAGATCTGATCTACAAAACAAAAATGACCTGGGCTTTATTTTCCTTTTTCTTTTTCTTTTTTTTTAAATTCTGAAACACGAAGTCTATTCTAATGGCATGTAGACTGTTTCCTTCAACAAGAATTAATGAGCATATTCTTTGAGTCAGGGACAACCTCAGAATGTAGGAATGCAGAAGTGATAAAGACAAGGTCTCTGTCATGGAGAGCAGTTTAATATAGGAGATAAGATATGTATCTAGGTCACCATGACCGAGAGCAACTACGGAGGCTGGGAGGGAGGTATAGGGAGCTCGGAGGGTGTGGAACTTTGACTTGGCTGGGGAACCAGTCAAGTCCCATGGGGGCCTTGAGTGCTGAGTCATGGTCAATGGGACAAATAAAATGGCCTTCTTTAGGCTCTGGGTGGTATTGAACTTGATCTTCCTTCTCGGATCCCAAACTGAACTCAGCAGGATTTGGACCCTACCCAACACCCCATCACCACCAGGGATGTCGTAAGACTTCCACCCCGGCCAATCCGAACGCTCCCGCCATCTGGCCGCTCACTCACATGAAAATCCCTTTGAGCCACATCCCAGCTGTGTGTAGCTGAGGAATCCAGCCTGGGAATTGTGAAACATCCGGATACATCATCCTGCATTGCATGGCTGCCCTCCAATAACAGGGAGCCTGGAGGTTCAACGGGAGGATATATAGAATAGCCTCTTCTCTGCCCACCCACAGGGCTTCTGGGATGGCTTGTCCACTTGTCCTCCTCTAGGGCAAGGTGATTTCTGGGTGGAGAGACGCCTGGCTGCCCGTCACTCAGGGGCTGCTAAGGCATCTTGACCTCTCCTATTCTCTTCCCAGGTTGTTGATGAGCAGGTACAAGTTTGGGGAAGGAGAAGGGAAGTGTAAGTCCCTACAAAAGACTGTAAATGATCTAACCTGGGAGAAAACCAGAGAGGCCAGTGGACTAGAGAACCAGGGGACATGTACGCTCAGGGTCTCAGGGCAGGTCAAGCCTAGGTGAAGAAAGAGCGGACACTCTCCTGTACACCTGACCATGGTGCAGTGGTGGGCATGGGCCTGGGAAAGTAGAGGGTCAGCTCGACTAGGTGGCTGACTTTTTTTTTTTTTTTTTTTCTTTTTTAAAAGAAAGAATAAGTTATCGGCTTGGTTGTGGGTGAGGGAGTCCCCTAGGAATTTCCATTAGGATTCACTCCTCAGATGTTTAAGTTCACCCCACCCCGGCCCTCCTGGGGTGGACTTCCAGGGGTTGTTAGTGCTGCTCGGTTGCGGGCAAGCTGACTGGTTCCCTGCCCTAACCCTGACTCTTTCTCTTCCAGATTCCACACGTAGCTGGGCAATGCCACAGGAGAAGCAGCAGTCTTCGCAGCCTCCCAGTGCTCCTCAGGGTTCCCCTGCCCCATGCCCAAGCCCCTGCCTAGACCTCTCCTCTGCTCCTTGTGGGATTCCCTGTTCAGGAGTTTGTCCTTCCCAGTCCCAAAGGCCTGGAGCTCAGAGCTCAGCCCGCGTCAGGAGGGCTCGCCGCCAGCCTCGCTGCCTCAGCGGTGGCAGGACCTACCCCTGCAAAGAGGAGGAGTGCTGAGGAGATCCAGCGAAGGAGCAGGTACCGCTGCTCCTCCTCAGCCTGGGGTTCTGACTCCACTCAGAAACCCAGCCTCCAGCTCTTACTTGGGTGCGGAACTCCCAGCCCCAGCCCTGGAGAGGGGTCTCTTCTGCTGCTCTCCCACCCGTCCTTTAGCTCCGCAGCAGTAATGCTGTCTTCCTGGAGCACGGCTGGGACTTCTGTGGTCCTTGCTCAGAGGCACTGAGTCCCCTCAGTGGATGTGCTGCTTCTCCTTCCCCCCAAGAGACGGCTTTCAGAGATTCGGGCCCTTGTTCTCAGAGCCTCTCAGTGTCAACCTATGTCACTGCAGGGTTCTAGCACTGCAGCCCGCGATGCAGGAAGCACACCGAGCCCCACGCCAAGCCCCTCCTGTGCACGAGCCACTGTGTTTACAGACTTCCTCCGGCTCCTGAGAAGCTTGCCATCCAGTAGAAGCAGCAATGGACACTCCAGACTGAAACAAGAGGATTAATAAATAAAATTTTAAACTTATTGACTTGTTTTTGTCATTTCTCATTGTGCATCTAAAAGAACATAAAACAGAAAAAAATATAAAAGGTCAAGGGCAGCAGCGAGAGATTCTCTGATCGGGTGGGAAGTAGACTTTAAGGGGATGTGGTGTGAGGAGGAAGCACCTTCCAGGTGGAAGATCAGCCAAACCGACACATGGCAATAGATTGAATCTCAGATTGGCTGGAGTGAAATGATGACAATTCCTCATGTAATTCAAACCAGCTTTTTCTGAATTTCAAGAATAAAAATCCATCTACCAAAGGATTGTACCTCTGGGGAAAGTCTGGACTCAGGCCCAGGATCTAGAGGCCTTGGTTAATGGAAACCTGACATATATTATAGGGGGTCTGCAGTTTAACTCTGTTGCATATCAATAGAAGTTTCAGGTAAGAATTTTCACTGATAGGAGCTGGGGTTGTGGCTCAGCAGTAGAGTGCTCACCTAGCATGTGCAAGGCCCTGGGTTCGATCCTCAGCACCACATAAAAATAAATAAAATAAAGGTGTTGTGTCCAACTACAACTAAAAAATAAATAAATATTTTAAAAAGATTTTTCACTGACAGACATTTTCTGGCAGTTCTTCAACTCAATAGATTTTATTGACCAGTCTCAGAAAACAATTTCAGTCTATCATTTCTAATAGAAAGCATGCCCATCTCTAGAGCTTAGCAAGTCTAATAATGCCGGACCTGATTTTACCTTTGTTACGTCATATATCTATATATAGATATGTGTCATAATTATTGTAATTATAATTTTATATGTGTAATTTTTCTCATTAAACAAATGACCCATACTTGTATGAAGATTTGTTAGTGCAGGGGACTGAGGGTGTAGCTCAGTGGTAGGGTATCTGCCTATCGTGTGCGGGGGCCCTGGCGGTTCAATCCACAACACCACAAAAAAGAAAAAGAAAAGGATTTGTTAATGCAGATAAGCATAAGTAAAATGATCAAGACCAATCTAAAATCTTGTCATCTAAAAATAATCATGATTAATAATTTCTTAGCTATATTTGAAAACTCGCAGAAAGTAAATATTCTCACTGGTGATTCTTAATTTTCTTAGAATAAATTTTTAGAATTGGAATTCTAGAATTGTCAAAAAACTTGAAATTCTCCAGGAAAATTGCATTTGGAGAGCAATTAAGACTGCTCCATTCCCTCCATTTGGGGAAGGAATGTCTTTTGTTCGAAAGCAAGAGTCAGTACTATGTTAAAGGACTATCCCGGCTTACAGAGGAAACAATCCACTCTGTGAGAAGAAACACTCCCGGGAGACTTGACCAGTATACACTCATTTTATATACTGTATAAGCAATGTCTTATAAGTACAATATCCTGTTGTTTGAACTGCTCTACTTAGCTGACAGGTTTTTAAATAATGATTTCAGATGGTCAATAAGTTTAGTGAAAGGTTTCTGGAAAGAATCCCCAAAATATCAACATTTGCTTGATTAAGTTCACTGTATAAGAATATCTTCTTTTTCTACATTTTATTTCTGTTCTTCATTGAAGGCACATACTAAACAATAGTTTCTGAAAAGTTTGACAGAAACTATTTTCCTTTAACAAAAATACTACTTAATATTTGGCCTATTCAAATTTCTTTAGTCCTAGGATTTCCGATAGATAGATAGATAGATAGAAAGATGACTAATCGACAGATTGATTTTAAGTGTTCTCACCACAAAATAATGTTAGGTATTGAGTTAATGCATGGTAATTAGTTTGCTTTAGCTATTTCACAATGAACACATGTTTCAAAATCACATGTACCCGATAAATGTATACAATGTTTAATTGCAATACAATGTTTAATTGCAAATTTAATAAATAATATGCATACTTTTATGTCCTATATACAACATTTTAACAGTTTGTAGAAACAACAAAACTAGGTAAGTGGCCTCATTGCTTAATTTTCATAATAAAATATCTAACTTTTTAATATTTCCTAATTCAAAAAATATCATTCTGATAGAGAAACTTCATACATTTGATACTTAATTTGCTTTTTAGAAAATGTTAAACGTTGTATCGTTTGGACTAAATAAAGAATATGAAAGTTTAAGAAATAGTTGCTAGGGGTTTAGAGAGCTCTCCAAGGACTTTGAAAGGCCCTTGGGTGAAGTTGCCCAGTGTTGTTGGTGCTCTGTCCCCCCTTAAGTCTCAAACCCAGCCTTCCAGCAAGCAAGGTCTTGCACAGGAACTGAACCTGAGTCCCGGGATCTCTACTCCAGATCGCCCATTGCTCAGCTCACCCGTCTCCAGTCAGGACTGTGTGACCCCCTGTCACCTGGCCCAGGGTCAACTCTACTGAGGCTGGCCTCGCTCGCCCCTTCCCTGAGCACACCTTGCAAAGCACCATTCACTTTGCAATGTCTGGCAGAGAATATTGTGCTGTTGATACTATGTACTTCATGACATAACACAAATCATCAGTCATTTGTTTTTGTTTATTCCTGTAAAGATGTCACAAATAAAATAAAAATCATCCTAATGTGAAAGAAACTATTTAGTTCCAATTACTTCTCTTAGGTTCTGGAAAGTCAAGAAATATTACCTTTTCTTGATGGGTAAAGACAGAGCTTTACTTATAGTTTTATATAATGTTACAGGGTAACCAATTATAGTATTAAAAATAAGGTCATGTTTAAATATATTAGTAGAAGTGAAGAAGGGAAAGTGAGCATGCGGCTCAGCCCTGGTTCTACTTTGAGGAAGTATTAGACATGGCCAGCAGGCAGGGAGGAAAGAAATATATTTGCAGATTATTTAGAATGAGAGCTAAGATTTTCAAATTTCAACCTGTTGGAATACCTGTTTTTTTTTTTTTAATTTTTAATTTTTGTTCTTTTTGGTTTTACATGACAGTAGGTATAATTTGACTTATTTATATGAACTTGGAGTATATCTAATTCTAATTAGGATCCCAGTCTTTTTGTTGTACGTGATGTAGACATTCACTGTGGTATATTCGTATATGTACATAGGAAAGTTATGGCAGACTCATCCCATTTCATGTCAATGTACTAATTTTCTATAACAAACTAAATAAACAAAATCACATCTTGTTTTAATTTGTATCTGCAAGGGCCTTGGGCCAAACCTACCTTAGCAGAGTAAGTACTCAGTCAGAACTCTGTGACCTCACAAAAAGTTCCTGGGCCCTGTATGCCTTTAGATAGTTTCCTCGTCGAAAAATTAGGTAAATTAGCTTTTATCTAAATTTGATAAATTACCTAAAAATTGGGTTGATTAATCAATAATTTCTCCTTGGAAGAATGTGCAGGCAGTTATGTGATATCATAGGTGCTGTAGTCAGTACATTTTAAACTCAATAAATGTTAGTTGTAACATACATTTGGGGTCTACACTATTTTTATTTTAAATATCCTTTTATTTTAGAATAGCCTTCTAGAAAAGTTGCAAATATAGTAAAGAATTCCTGTATACTTTCACCCACTTTCCCCTTTCAAGATCTTACATTAGGTAGGCGCAGTATGCACGCCTATAATCCCAGCAGCTCAGGAGGCTGAGACAGGAGGATCGCAAGTTCAAAGGCAGCCTCAGCAATGGCAAGGTGCTTAGCAACTCAGTGAGACCCTGTCTCTAAATAAAATACAAAATAAGGCTGGGGATGTGGCTCAGTGGTTGAATGTGCCTGAGTTCTATCCCTGGTACCAAAAAAAAAAAAAAAAAGATCTTACATTATCAGTATGTTTGTAACCATTAATGTTTTGTGTTCCTGGACCCCATTCAGAATACTATCTTACATCCAAAGATCTGTCTCCTCAGGCTCCTCTTGACTGACAGTTTCCCACACTTTCTTTATTTTGGAAGACCGTGACAGCTTTGAGGCCTATTGGTTGGACATTTTCTAGAATCTCCCTTAATAAGGGATCTCCTGTTTTTCTCACAATGATGATGGGATTATTAACTTTGGTAGGAAAGACTGTAACAAAGCCACTTTGAAATTAAAAGCACTAAAATGGTTTTGCTCCCCAACTTTTTGGCAACTGCTTTTCTGCATTCTGAGGACGGAAACTGAGAAGCTACCCCTGGCCCTGGTGGTACCAAGGAAACTAAGGCCGTGAAGGTTCTAACCAGGACAGCCTAGGTAAGTCCACATGTGTACGTTCCCTGCCTTGTCTCCCATGCACCCCTCTCCTCTATGAAAGGTGTTCACACCCGACCTCCCCAGAGATGGGAATCTGAGACAGGAATGGTCTCCTCTGTCTTCCTCAAAGCCAGCTTTGAGTAAGCCTATTTTCCTTCACCTACCTCCGTCTCCTGGGTTTTAGTGGAGCAACAAGCGCTAGAACCTTCTTTCCAGGTAACAAGACCAAAGAGGGCAGATGCCATTGTCATCTCACCATATCAAGGTTGTATGCTCATAACGCGACACCACCGTGGATGTTGACTTGATCCGCCAGCTGAGACAGCGCTTCTTCACTCTAAAGTCACCCCTTCTCTTTCCCTTTCCATACCCTCCCTTGGAAGAAAGTCACAATGTGCAGTCCATGGAAGGTAGGAGAGTGTTCCATTCCTGGGAGGGCTTACTATCTGTAGGAACACAGTTAGAATTCTCTATGAGAGTCTTATCTGTCCTCTTCCCCCTTTTAATCCATTCAGTAATTTATTTATATCAGAATGGACTTGTGGACACTGGATACCTACATGTATCATACTTGGAGTTATCGTCGAACATTATATTATCATGTTGTGATTGATAGTGTTCTCAACTTAGGGAGGCGCTAAGCAACTGTGTGAGATCCTAAGTCAAAAAAATAAAAGGGTTGGGGTTGTGGCTCAGGGGTTAAGCATTCCTGGGTTCAATCCCCAGTTGTTGTTGTTTTTAAAGAAGAAGAAGAAGGGAAAGAGGAAGAAGGAGAAATGGTACCATTTTTCGAGGCAACGAATTATCCAACTGAAAGCATTTCTGTTATCAAAGCTCATCATCAGGCCTGTGGGAGACAGGCTGTGAGAACTTGATAGACCTTTGCTAAGTGTCTCCAAGGCTGAATGACCTGTTGCCCGTGCCTCCCACTCTTTCAGCTCTCCATCCAGATCCCCCCAGGAGCTCTGAGGAATGCGGTAGGAGCCTGAGGTCCCTCTGTCACCAGCCAAGGACTGACTCGGTTTCTGTGCTTCTACCAGAACTCTCTAGAGCCATGGTTCTCAAATTAGGTAGAACCACACAGGAGATACGTAAGCAATGCCAATGTTTTAGACTCACTCCTTGAAGTTTATGATTCAGTAGGTTTTAGTTAGGGGCCAGGAATCTGCATTTTTAAAGTACTTCCTATGCGGCTCATGTTCCACCAGTTTGGAATCCCTGTTCCCTGTTCCATAATGGAACAAGAAGGAAGACTGGAAGGACAATTTCCTGGCTTCCTGCAGCTCCTTGCTGGCTTGGCCAATTGCTCTGGAATGTGTGGCATGCACTTGTGTTTCAACTCTCCAACCTTCAATATTTCACGTGCAGCATACCCAACTCACAGTGCTAAGAGAAGAAACCCAGCATGGGAAATGTGTGATCACCTTCTCTAAAAGTTTGAATGGCTTAAAACTACAGGCTCAGAAGGACAGAACACAGAGTTCTGCTGTCACAGATGAGGATACCATCCCTACAAGTTGGAACAACATGTCTAAGCCTTCTTAATAGCTCCCCCATTCCCTAAGAGGGTACAGGGTCGAGATGACACTACTTTCCCAACTAGAAACAGGTTTTGAGGTGAGGGGTCCGGGAGAAGGGATTCACCTTCTTTGTCTTTCTTTTAAAGATATTAATTGGAGGATGACAGATACAGTAGAGTGGGTTCATCTCCTTTTGGCATAGAAGAGAGAATAGTGGGGAGGAAAGTCGTTAGTTGTGATGAGCCAGAGACATTAGTCTCTAAGAATAGGGGAGTGGTGCAGCCGGAATCTGTTCACTCACCTCCAGGGAGAAATCCTTATTTTATTTTATTGGTATTGGGGATTGAACCCCGTACCCAGTACTCTTCCACTCAACTACTTCCCCAGTTCTTTTATTTATTTATTTTTTATTTTGGGACAGGGTCACACTAAGTTACTAAGGCTGGCCTCGAACTTGCCATCCTTTGCCTCCGTCTCCCGGGTCACTAGGATCATAGGTGTGTGCAACCACAACAGCGCAGGAACCCATCTT